>NW_027511135.1:4217896-4526524 GCF_048772815.1 Callospermophilus lateralis | reverse complement strand
GTTTCTTTATTTGTAAAATGAGAGACTGCTCTAAATCACTGTTTTCAAACTTTCTTGACCTGCAGAGTTATCTGGAGGACTTGTAGAGGAAGGGTTCTGGTCCCACTGCTTCTCCACGTAAGGGCCTGAAATTTGTTTTATATAATTATGTCCCAGGTGATCAGGCAAGCTGGGGACCACACTGGCGTAGAAACTCCTCACATTCCGCATTAACCTTCTCATGATTCTCATTTCTCTACTCTTACCTAACTTTTGGAACCATGATGTTTTCTTCAGACTGGGGAGGGCAGAGAGCAGCTCTGAAACATGAAAATTTAAAGTTGAGTTTAAACATGATGGAGGACTGCAGTTAGAGGAAGGTGTTTTGCTCCCAGAGAACTGGCCCAAATAGCTGTCAGGAATCTTCTAGAAAGGAGCAGAAGCTAGGGTTTACATCAGAAAATCGTTTAGAGTTCAGCAGGCTTCTTCTCAGTGTATCAGGATAGGGTAAGATGTGTTCTGAACGACTTACGTATCTCTGTGTCTCTCTAGGCTTCATCTGTTTGGGGATACAGACAGGATCACACCACTGTAAACACTCATCCTGACATGTTGTCTCCTTTGTGCTGCTCAGGGACTTCCACCTTTGTCTTACAGCCTCACTTTCTGGTCTGTGAGTCCCCAGATAGTATTTCAGCTATGCTCTTCTATCACTCTGCTAGGGATGTGTTCCTTCAGCTCTGATTTCCCCTGGATGTCCTCTGCTTATAAGCTGTATGAGGATGCTCTCCATGAGAATGTAAAACTTGTCTCCAATGTGGTATTCCCTAACCCTAACCTCAGAAAATGAAAGGTTTCCTCCCCTATTGACGAGTGAACTTTTCAGGTCCCTAAGGAGCTGATCAGCCCTATGGGAACCCACTGCTCCAGAGACCTTCTTGTAACCTCTCCCATCCCTAGACCTTGATCCCAACCCACAGGATGGTGTCAGGGAAAGACACTCATATGACATCAATTCCTTCACCCCAGGCATCTGTGTATAACCCTCCTCATTCAGACCTCTACCCAAGTTCTCAGTCAACTGACTCTTGCAAATCTGCTTTTCTCAGGCTTGTCCATTCTGCTAGAAATATTTGAATCTCAATTTGGGCTCAAGGTGAGATAGCCACTATATACAGTTATATAGATTGATAAGTGATTTGAAAAATCAACCCCAGAGAGCACCAATTAATGAATTATTATACCCAGTGGGCAGTGTCTAGGGGCTTGTTCAAGGGCTTTACTCTTTTCAAACATTTTTATTATAGAATTAGTTTGAGGACAGAGCTGTCAAGCTAATGACACATGCAGATTGCACAAAGCTGGGAGGGACAGAAAATAGAGCGGATGGCAAAGTCAGAACTGAGAGGACACTAAGATTGGAATGCTGATCTTCACCAAGGAGATGAAATTTAGCAGGAAGATAATGTAAAGCTTTATGTAGGTCCTAAGTCCTACCTTCATATATGAGCTATGGCAGTGATATTAAAGTTTATTTTTCCATGGAACACTTTCCTCAAATTAAATCTTTTTTTTTAAGAGAGAATTTCAATATTTATTTTTCAGTTTTTGGCGTACACAACATCTCTGTTTGTATGTGGTGCTGAGAATCGAACCCGGGCCGCATGCATGCGAGGCGAGCGCGCTACTGACTGGATGTGGGGAAAGGAAAGGTGGAAAGAATCAAGGTGGAGTCAAGGTGGAGCCTGGGTTTCTGGGTTTGAGCAACTGGATGGAGAGCAGAGCTATTTACTGAAATGGGTGGTGCAAAAACAGATGGATTCTTCACCTACTGTGCGCTCATTCCTACCTGATGATTACCCAAATGCCAAATCCCGTGAGTCCATATCACATCCACTCTCCTCCTCCGGCCAGTGCCTTACCCACAATGCTGCATTCTCTCCTGGTGTCTGACACCAGCACCTTCAGTGCTCCTCTTCCTCAGAGCCTCTTTCCCAGGTTCTCCTGAGCCCTGGACTACCCTTGGGCCTCCCTATCTCCTTCAATGCATTCTCCCTGGATGACCTTGTCCAATCAACCCAAGTTTTAACTGCTGGTCACACAAACCTCGCAAATATGTAGTTCAAACCTGAGCTTTCTCCTCACTTCCGGAACCATCCACCCTACTGTCTCCCACATCTACACTTGGACAATTCACCAGCATCTCAGACTGAACATACCAATGTACCCCCAGGGCTGCCTTCTCCCAACATACCTATTTTTCCATATCATATCCTTCATTTGTGAAAAGTACCACTTCCTAAAACAGATCCAGCCGCCAAGCCCAAAACCTATGGTTCATGTTATCCACCTCCCAATTCAAGTCCACACCAAATCAATTTCCTGTCAAATTCACTTCCTCACTAGCTCATCCGTGTGTCCTCTCCTCATATCCCCTGCCTTTCATCGGGTCTCCATCCTCCTCCCCTGGGTTATCAGGCCAGCCCTCTGGTTTCTCTGCCTCACACCACCCTAACCATCCTTCATGGATTTAGGAGTGGCAGGTGAGGTTCCTGGTGAGCTGGGCCTCTGGCTGGGTCTTCCACCTCAGCCTCCCAGCACACTGAACTACCCACAGGTTAACTCACTATTCCAGGTGCAGTTTCCTCAGAAGCCTACGCAGTTTAAAGAACTCTTCCTCCAGTCTGAACTTCAGTCTGAAGTGATGGCCCTCCTTCAAGTTCCCACTGCACACCTGTTTCAAAAGACGTCTTACAGTACCTATACAGTACTTCTCCCACAGAACTGTGCATTACTACAACCAGACGGTCCTTCCTTGAATAGTTAGGTCCTTAACAATGAAAAGCTGCTTAATAAAATGTTTGCTGAGGAACTCTATAGATCAAACTTAAGAAACATCTTCTGGCCAACCTCAGGGATGCATGCCTGTCCCCCCAGCTACTGGACAGGCTGAGGCAAAAGGATCACTTGAGCCCAGGGTTCAAGGCCAGCCAGGGCAACCTAGTGAGAATCTAGCTCCGAAGGGGAAAAAAGAATATTAGCCTTCCAGTAAGAGAGGAACTGTTATGTGCAACATCCACAACCAAACTAAATAAATAAATGATTTGGCAAGAAGAAACATTCAACATTTTCTAAAATTAACCAGCAACAGTAGCTGCTTTCCACATACTGGCATTCATCTCTCATAACTTAAGAGGTATGTCCAATGTATAGATGGTTATTATTTTGGTGATCTTTTCAATACTCTGTTTTCCAGTTGTGCCTTAAAAAAAACCCTCTTAATTGGCTTTATGTCTTACTCTAGAATTGGGCAACACTTCATTCCAGGTGTTCGCCAGTTCTGCTATTTTCGTTGCCCTGCATTTAACAGAGATTGCGGTAAGTGCTTCCATGTTGTCTGACTTCTCATGCAAAATGATTCTGTGTGAAACACACAGATTTCTGATAGGCCTCAGTCTTAAGCTACTTTCTACTAATCTACTTGATTAACCACCACCATCACATACATCTCTCACACACCAAACTTTAATCTTTCCTTTTTCATCAGAAGAGATAACATAGAAGAGTCATGTCTTCTATATACAACAGGCATCTTCACCTGTCAATCCCTGCTGGGTAGAGGCTTTCACATTTACACTTTACAGCCCCTGGAGACAGTGGTTAAAAGGAACATTTGGCAATCCAGAAGAATTCCATCTATTTTCCCAGGTTCCAAAGAATCCACTAAGGACTCTTTCATGAGACACATCACTGATAAGCTCTGATATTCAGATTTTGTGATGCAAGTGATATCTTGCAAAACAAAAGAAATGAAAAGATCTGTGGTTTCTTAGCAGTTGGCCGTCTTCATAAACATTACTTCACCAAATTATGAGACAGCAACACAGGAAAAGTTCTGTGGCAGACACTACTTAAGATATCCATAAAACAACTCATCCAGTTCACTTAAATTGAGACTGAGGCTAACCCTAAACCTGAGTCAGGATATTTAGTGATACAAAAAAGTTTTTTGTTTTGTTTTGTTTTGGTACTGGGGATTGAACTTAAACACTGTCTATATTGTCTCATTTGTTTGATTCATTTTCCTATTCTCTGGCTCACACGAGTTCCTACTTAGGCCAGGTTGTAGAGCCAACAAATCTTCAATAGAATGTAAAGTGTTGGCAAAATTAAAAAAAAAATTAAAAACCCTCAAATTTTAAATGCTACATGAGCATTTTCATTGGCCTTTATTACTCTGCTTTATTCAATTAAAGGAGAAGTTACTTGGGTATGCATTACTGATTTTATGAATATCTATTTGTTTTTAGCTATAATATATTTAATGTCTACTTCTTTTAGTGAGAAATATACTGTTTCCATCATTTTATGTTTGAAAATGAAAGCAGAAAGTAACCTTTGTTTTCATTCATTTATAAATAAGTGGAAGGTCCCTCTTTCCAGAATATGATATTCAGTTTCCAACATGCTAATCACTGAAAGAAAGTTCTGTATTTCTGAGAAGTGAAGGGTGGACCACCCACTGATCCTGGTGTGATACTTACTGGTGTCCAAGATGGGGAGTCATCTTCAAATTGCATCATCCTTAATTGAGTATTTGATTACAATATATGTCTTTGATAAATGGCACTGACCTAAGCAGAATAACACCAGGGATCTCGGGTAATGGAAGAAAAAAAAATCTCTGGGCAGAGTGATGTGTCTCAAATCCTCCACCTTCCCAGAATATGTTCAGTGATGCAAGATTTCTCCAAAAAAGCCAGAACTCTCAGAGTCCAGACTATTTTAGGAGCACCTGTTGGCAAATGTTCTTGGATCTGGTACCTGAGTGGTAGGTGACAGAATAATACTAGCTAAAGTGAAGATAATTTGCCTGTCATTAAGAGTTTTCTTGGCAAAACTATACTAGTTATTACATGGAAGCAGAGAAGCTTTGGCAGAGCTATCTGGCAAGGCCTGTTGGTGATGGTCAGGAAGCAGGTTTCCAATTTAATTGCCCAATTTGTTGTTATTGGTGCTAATCTCAGTACAAATTCTAAGACTGAAGAAACACAGAGTCTTCAGTAAGATTTACAAACACCATCTGACTTTTTGAGTTCAAATTCTGCCTGCAGAACTTAGCTTCTGAAACTCAGGCAAGTGACTTAATCTTTTTTTTGCTTCTATTTTCCCATCTGTAAAATGGTCTAAATGTTTTTAACTTATCAAATAATATTTTTGGAATAATTAAATAATTCATTGAAATAAAATGCTTAAAATAGGAATTTATACATCATAATTATTAAGTATTTTTACTTATTATTAATATTTTGACTTAGATATAAGACTTCTTGGTTACAATTGATGGTGAAATGTGATTATCATTTATGATTATCCAAAGTATATTTTGAAAACATGAATTGATGTGAATATACTTTTTATACAACCAGAGATATGAAAAGCTGTGCTGTATATGTGAAATAAGAATTTTAATGATTCTAGTGTCATATATAAATAAAAAATAAAAATAAAGACTTCTTTACTGTTAAGTTTCATTGGTGAAGTGAATGATTCTTTCTGCATACTATGAGTGATAAATTCTTTCAATTTATATCATACACAAAGTGCATTTCAAATTATAAATCTTCCTTAAGAGGATGAGTTTTTAAATGTGGCCTCTCTTAACACTGACATTCATTTATGGTAGATTAGCTATGTCATTACATGCAATGTATTAGTGGATAAACATTGAGTTTGAAAAGCACATCTTATGACTGCTTCTATTTTGACTAATATATCTTTAATCTTACATAATACTAACTTTTGTTCATATTCATATTTAAGTTTTCTTTAGAGATTTCTTTTATCCATCTCCCCAGAATTGTTTCTTTGAATAAAGGGAATGTTCAAATATCACCCAGGAAGTAAAATGAATGCTCTGAAATTACTCAATTTTAGAACAATTAGAGCTTGGTTAATCCACATGTACACAGACTCAATTAACTCAACAATTGAATTATGCATTCCAAACTCAATCTAAATTACTAAAATATGATTAAGTAGAATGGATTTGTTTCAAACTATTTATGCTAGTACAAGTATTGTTGTAATATTAAACATCTGAAAAATATCCTTTTATCATTATTCACATTTAATTATGACATATGTCGAATTTTAAGTATTGAACACATTTGCTATGCAGGATATTTCTCTGTCACCATGAAAGAGCCAAGTATGCAAAATGTAATTTTAGTAGTTTCTCTCCAAGAAGACTGGCTTTCCAATGCCATCACACAGCTTTTATTACCCATAACATCTCTGTCACTAGCCCCAGGAAATATGCACGGTATAGTAGTTTCTCTAACTTTTATTGAAGCTGCACAATGGAAAAGACTCTCACCATGCCTTTAAGCTGATCAATACCATGACTGAGTTTGAGAAAATTTCTTAATTACTGGAAGAAATAGATAAAATTAAATTATACTATGAATGATTTTTACAAAGCCTGATTTTTAAAGTTTTTGATATGGATTACAAAACTTCTAATGCATAACCACAATACTCAATTGTGGGGCTGGGGATATAGCACAGTTGGTAAAGTGCTTGCCTCACTTGCATAAGGCCCTGGGTTTAATCCTAACCACTACTAAAAAAAAAGAAGAAAGAGAAGAACTAATTTTAAAAACACTTATTGTTTTATTGCTAATGTAATTTTTGTACTGTTTCCATAGCATCCCAGAGCTTGCTAACAAGGTGTGAGTGGTTTCTTAGGTTAAAACAAACTGCAAGTGGAAATTTAGCTGTGGCATGTTTAAATTGCAGACTTTACTTAAGAGAGGTGTTATTGTGAACCTCTACAGGATATTAGAATTCAGAAGTTGGTGCACATTTCATAATCTCAAATTTTATTTTTATGCTGAATTAAAAAAATATCCTTAAGGGATTTCTTTACTTGGTATATCACACAATGAACTATAAAATATAAATTTAGCCATTTGTTTTATATCAAACTTATTTTCAAAAGGCACCTGAAATTTTGCCGACAATTGAAAAGCATACATGCATAAAACTTTTTAAATGTTCCTTAGAATTTTACTGCAATTTATCAGGCAATTTATTTTTGAGTAGTAAGAAGATGAAATCTGTCTCTATTTTCCCTATGGTCAAAAGAGGTACACTCATACTTTTCTGGTAGGACTGCAAATTGGTGCATCAAATATGAAAATAGTATGGAGATTCCTTGGAAATATGGGAATGGAACCACCATTTGACCCAGCTATCCTTCTCCTCAGTCTATACCCAAAGGACTTAAAATCAGCATACTACAGGGACAAAGCCACATCAATGTTTATAGCAGCACAATTCATAATAGCTAAACTGTAGAGCCAACCTAGATTGCCTTCAGTGGATGAATGGATTAAAAAAATGTGGCATATATACACAATAGAATTTTACTCAGCAATAAAAGAGAAAAAAATCATGGCACTTGCAGGTAAATGGATGGCATTGAAGAAGATAATGTTAAGTGAAGTTAGCCAATCCCCCCCAAAACAAATGTCGAATATTTTCTCTAAGGAGGCTGATTTATAGTTGGTAGGGAGAGAAGCATGTGAGGAATAGAGAAACTCTACATAGGGCAGAGGGATGGGAGGGAAAGGGAGGCACAGGGGGTTAGCAAGGATGGTGGAATGTGAAGACATCATTATCCAAATTACATGTTTGAAGACACGAATTGGTGTCAACATACTTTATATACAACCAGATATATAAAAAATTGTGCTGTATATGTGTAATAAGAATTGTAATGCAATCAACTGTCATATTTATTTAAAAAAAAATTAAAAGACTCTAACTGGAGTGTCCCATATAATTCACTGTACAGATACATATAGTTTCTGTGTACCTTATGCACTTATTTTGATATATAACGTGTAGCATAAATGTGTAGATAATAAGGATGTGTGCCCCAGAGATACTAAAAATAACTCCTGAATCATAAAAATTATGAACATAAACTCATGTGTATATATATTTAATATATTTGCTTGCCTATAATATGTAGGTTTCAAAATTTGATTTTCTGAATCTAAAGTTTAAAATAGTATTGTGTAGAAATTCAGTTAGTATTTATTCTCCCAAAAGTCTTACAAATAATTTTAGTAATTTTTCTAAACAATGGAAAAAAAAGTCATATGTAACAAATCATTATTTACTTAAACAAAAATTTCAGTGAATTTGAATTATTCAAACTGCTATATTTGTGTTATAGTTTGTATTCTGAAAATTACCTTAAAATGCTCAAATGGGTTATTTAATTCTTTCTATGAAAAACCTCATATCTAAATTCCAAATTATTTACTTTAGAATACATATGACATATATTTAGCACATACTCAGAACATTAACATTACTTAATAATTTCACTATTTTATGTTTTAATCCCTATTATAACTAGAAATAACTAAAATAATTCACATGATGTATATAATAGAGTACCTGGTATTATAAAATTATCACCTTACAGCACTATAGTGCTATAATCCTATTGATTTAAGTGAAGAAAGTATGTTTCTCCTCAATATAATTGTATTATCTCATGTTTTAGGATACTATTTCAGGGGGAAAGTTGTATGCTTAAGTACATTAAAAAAGAGGAAACAAGTCACTTTCTTCATAAAAAACCTACAGCAATGTGATACATTTTGGTCATGTTACTGTCATCATCTGAGAAATGGGAGAAAAAAGATTCATTACCTATATGCCTCTATCTTCTTTCTTGGGTAGTAAATGTAGACATGAAATGTGGAAGAATCCCTAGGAATCATTATAAAAAATACAAGTGATTAAATTTGTGGAAAGAATAAATTAATTGTATTTTACACAAAATTCCATAGCTATAAGTGGTGTTATTTGCATAATAATCTTATATAAATGGTCAGAATAGCCATTGTTTTGTTTTACTTCCTGATGTATTCTTATGATGTGAGCCATATGAATATACTTTGCAGTCTATAAAAACCCTGTTAATCTGACATAACTTTCCCATGTTCCTGTATGAATACATAACTACTAAAACTTCACGTCAAGTACAACCACAAAATATACTTTACCACCATGTGCATCTAAAAAGAATAAATAAAAATAATATATAATATAAAATACTCCTGGTAATATGAACTTAAACCAGGAAGTCAATGGTAAGGATATATGTGCATGTGTGTGTGTATGTACATATATATGTATTTATGTGGCCATGAATATACATATGATATGCCACATAAATACATATATATGTGTGTAACATATATATGTGTGTCTATAAAAATAAGTACATACATATGTAAATTTTTTCTTTGTCAAATTCAGATTCAAGTTTTTATTTAAGATTTTCAGTTAAGACAAAGGTTTTCTCAAAGCCAAAACACATTAATTCACATAGAGTATATATTATTCTGTGTGTAATTTTGGAATTGGTAAGAATTCTTTGAAAGATAGCCAAGAAACATAAATCCTACCTACAAGGAAAAAAAGAGATATATTTGGCTTTGTTCAAATATAAAAGTAAAATATTCAACAAAATTAAAAATCAAAAATGCAAGAAAACACTATAAATACATTTGAAAGTCAGGTAGTAACTTCTTTTAATGAGGGAATGGATAAAATTCTGTCCAAGACAGTAATATCTAATTGTTTCTAATTGTTAGAACTAATGATATCACATATATATTGATATGGTTACATATGATAGGGAGACCCTTAGAATATAAAGATTACTGATTCCCACACTTTCTCAGAAGTTGGAGTAGTCTGTGATGGGTGATGGTTTTAGCTTTGCTGAGATACATATTGCACATATTTTCTGTCAGGTGCACAGGACATGGTTCTGCAGTCAGTGAATGAATGTGGTGGGCCAAGCACTCAATTCACATAGCTATGAGTACACCCATGCAGAAACTCACACTTTCCTTGTCATTGTATTCCTAAATATGACAGGCAAAGATTTCCTGCAGCCGTCTTAAATGACAAAAGTCTATTGTGGGGTAGTTATACACAAGCAAAACTACTCACCCGGCGAGGTCAGGAAGCAGGGCTGGGGTCTGCAAGGTCGGCAGCGGCAGCAGCAGCTTCCTTCCACCTCGAGGTAGGCAGCGGGACTGGGCTCCTGTGGGTGGTGGAAGCGGCTGCTTCCTTCTTGCCAGGAGATAAGGCAACGGGGGGGGGGGCGGGGGTTGGCGCCCGCAAAGTCCGCCTGGTTGGTTCCTGCCGCCGCCTCGTTCCTCCTCCTCCTCAGGTGGCCGCCTGGTTCCTCCTGCTCAGGCGGCCGCCGCCTGGTTCCTCCTGCTCAGGCGGCCGCCGCCTGGTTCCTCCTGCTCAGGCGGCCGCCGCCTGGTTCCTCCTGCTCAGGCGGCCGCCGCCTGGTTCCTCCTGCTCAGGCGGCCGCCGCCTGGTTCCTCCTGCTCAGGCGGCCGCCGCCTGGTTCCTCCTGCTCAGGCGGCCGCCGCCTGGTTCCTCCTGCTCAGGCGGCCGCCGCCTGGTTCCTCCTGCTCAGGCGGCCGCCGCCTGGTTCCTCCTGCTCAGGCGGCCGCCGCCTGGTTCCTCCTGCTCAGGCGGCCGCCGCCTTCCTCCTCCTCCTGCCGCGCCTGGTTCCGGCCGCAGCCTGGTTCCTTCTCCTCAGGCGGCCGCCGCCTGCCTGCCGCCGCCGCCGCCTGCCTGGTTCCGGCCGCCGCCTGGTTCCTCCTCCTCAGGCGGCCGCCGCCTGCCTGCCGCCGCTGCCGCCCGCCTGGTTCCCGCCGCCGCCTGCCTGGTTCCGGCTGCCGCCTGCCTGGTTCCGGCCGCCGCCTGGTTCCTCCTCCTCAGGCGGCCAGCGCCTGCCTGCCGCCGCTGCCGTCTGCCTGGTTCCGGCCGCCGCCGCCTGCCTGGTTCCGGCCGCCGCCTGCCTGGTTCCGGCCGCCGCCGCCTGCCTGGTTCCGGCCGCCGCCGCCTGCCTGGTTCCGGCCGCCGCCTGGTTCCTCCTCCTCTGGCGGCCGCCGCCTGCCTGCCGCCGCCTGCCTGCCTGCCGCCGCTGCCTGCCTGCCGCCGCCACCGCCTGCCTGGTTCCCGCTGCCGCCTGCCTGGTTCTGGCCGCCGCCTGCCTGGTTCCCGCCGCCGCCTGGTTCCTCCTCCTCCGGCGGCCGCCTCGCTCCTCCTCAGGTGGCCGCCTCATTCCGGCCGCCGCCTGCCTGGTTCCGGCCGTCGCCTGCCTGGTTCCGGCCGCCGCCTGGTCCTCCTTCTCAGGCGGCCGCCGCCTGCCTGCCGCCGCCACCTGCCTGCCGCCGCCGCCGCCTGCCTGGTTGCCGCGGCCGCCTGCCTGGTTCCGGCCTCCGCCTGGTTCCTCCTCCTCAGGCGGCCGCCGCCTGCCTGCCGCCGCCGCCGCCGCCTCTCTGCCGCCGCCGCCGCCTGCCGCCGCCGCCGCCGCCTGCCTGGTTCCCGCCGCCGCCTACCTGGTTCCGGCCGCCGCCTGGTTCCTCCTTCTCAGGCGGCCGCCGCCTTCCTCCTCCTCCTGCCGCCGCCTGGTTCCGGCCGCCACCTGGTTCCTCCTCCTCAGGCGGCCGCCGCCTTCCTGCCGCCGCCACTGCTGCCTTCCTCCTCCTCCTGCCGCCGCCTGGTTCCCGCCGCCGCCGCCTGCCTGGTTCCCGCCACCGCCTACCTGGTTCCGGCCGCCGCCGCCTGCCTGGTTCCTCCTCCTCTGGCAGCCGCTGCCTGCCTGCCGCCGCCTGCCTGCCTGCCGCCGCCTGTCTGCCGCCGCCGCCTGCCGCCGCCGCCGCCTGCCTGGTTCCCGCTGCCGCCTGCCTGGTTCCCGCTGCCGCCTGCCTGGTTCCCGCCGCCGCCTGGTTCCTCCTCCTCCGGCGGCCTCCTCGTTCCTCCTCAGGTGGCCGCCTCATTCCGGCCGCCGCCTGGTTGGTTCCGGCTGCCGCCTCGTTTCTCCTCCTCAGGTGACCGCCTCGTTCCGGCCACCGCCTGGTTCCTCCTCCTCTGGTGGCCGCCTGGTTCCTCCTCCTCCTCTGGCAGCCGCCGCCTCGTTCCTCCTCCTCCTCCTCCGGCGGCCGCCGCCTTCTTGCCGCAGCGGGGCCTCGTTCCTCCTCCTCCGACAGCCGCCGCCTCGTTCCTCCTCCTCCTCCTCCGGCGGCCGCCGCCTTCCTGCCACCGCCGCCGCCTTCCTCCTCCTCAGGTGGCTGCCTCGTTCCTGCCACCGCCTAGTTTGTTCCTGCCGCGCCTCGTTCCTTCCTGCCGCCGCCTCTTTCCTCCTCCTCAGGTGGCGGTACTGAGGTCAGCTTTGGGGGCAGCTAGGGCTGTGGTAGCGGTGGCGGCTGCTTTGTTCCCGCCAGGAAGTAGGGCAGCGGGGATGGGTCCGCGTGGGCTTCAGCCGGGGTGGTGCCAGCACAGCTTCATTCCCACTGCGAGGTAAGGCGACGGGGCTGGGGTCCGCGTGGGGGGCAGTAGGGGCGGCAGCAGCTTCCTTCAGGCAGCAAGGTAGGGTGGCGGGGCTGGGGTCTTGTGGGGTGGGCAGTTAGGGCGGTGGCGGCAGCGGCAGCTACGTTCCCGTCAGGCATCTCCGCCACCGGTGTCCACGAGTTGCGGGGCCTTTTGGCTGCTCCTATTATTTGGCGGCTGGGGTGGGGAGCTGTCCGTGGGCAGCCTTCCCCACAAAGGTCCGCGGAGCTGCGTGGACACCGGCAGCAGCAGCGACAGCAGCAGCAGCTCGCCTATGAGGGCGCGGTCATTTGTTGTAGTTCTTGGGGCTTTGTTGTTTTTCCTTGGGCTTTTACCCTTCTTTTCGTTAATTTTGGATAAAATGTCCCCCCCCCATGTAAAGATTGAGCAAGGAACCTTGGTGACATGGGGAGCTTTGCAGAAAGTGCAGTTTGGATTCTGCTTTTCCCATGGTGGCAGCTGGGTGAATCTTCACTGCTGGCCCTGGAAAAGGCTGGGGAAGCTTGTTAGTTGAGTTTTAAATTTCCCAGTATTGTGTTTAAAGGTTTTAGTGCATAGGTTTTATGTTCACCTTAAATAAGCATATGAGCAGTTAACAGGGAATGTTTTCCTCTGGGAAAGGGAATTTGGTAGCTCTGACCCATGTCAGTCTGTGAATATTTAGACCTGTAGTGACTTTTTAACATTTTTCATAAGAATCTGTTATTTACAGTGTGTCATATATTGTTAATACTCCTTGCCTTAAGTTCCCCGGCAAATCTTTTTCATGCCTTCTAAGAAAGTAGACAATTGATAGATTATCCAAGGAATGGAAAAAAATGTGAGTGGGTGATTTCGGACAATCCCTGAGAGTTGGCATTGTAAAACTCATCCTATCCCCAGTAACATTTTCATAAATTCGAACACTTTTGAAGCCTTTTTATAAAGATACAATTTGGGAATGATATTAAGATAAGGAAAAGCTGTTGATTGATTTCTTAGATTAACATTTCTTCCCTTTTCTCTTTAAAAAAGTTTTCCAAGTGATAACTTCATGAAGATGGCCAGTGATAAGCAAATGTCCGATGATGATGACAGCCCCAGTACCAGCAGTGGTAGTTCAGATTTGGACCAGCAAGACCCTGCTGCTCCAGAGCCTGAAGATCATGAAGAAAGAACCTTCTGCCACCCATCGGAAGTAGAGCACCACACTCTCTAGCAAAACCACTGCTAAGCTATCCACTAGTGCTAAAAGGTAACATTGTCAGGTTGTCTTCCAAGCAATTGGATGCTTTTATTTTTACATCAAGAACAATACTCCAGAAATACTTCATGACCAATTTTATTTGTACTTGAATGAATTGTCATCCTTTAGGGAGCATGAAAACGTCCTCACTAAAATTATGCTTCTAAGCAAACTTATTCTGTACTTTGGTAATTTCAGTAAGAGTCCTAGAGACTGAATTCTCATCCTGACAGTTTAAGGAGTTGGCAAGGAAAATGTGTGAAACTGAATTAGATGGTACATTGGGGATGTTTCCTTTTGTGAGTTATACTCTTGAGTGAAATTAGCACGTGTCCACCTGGGTGTCAGTCCAGGCATCTGTGGTGGCAGGTTCATAAAAGGAAATGTGTCACTTTTCATGAAAGGAAATGATCAAAAAAGTTTATATTTGCTAAAAAATGTTGAATGTCAGGCCTTGGCATTTTTTGAAAGCAGATTTTAAATTTGCTTAGTTTTACAAACAAGTCTTTAAATCCTGCGTAATAAGTATAATTTTTTTTGTAGTTATAGTTATCCCTCCTTGTTCTTGTGAGAACAAATAAAACTGAAAAGTAGCCATTAACAATCTCAGGTGTCACTTTGCTGTTAAAACTTTGCACAACTTTAAAACTCGTGGATGTTCTTGACATAGTAGTGAAAATCAACAGCAGGAAAAAACATTTTGTTGGTTGTAAGTGAAAGATTATTTATTTCCTGCTGACTTTTATTTTCTATGATGGCAAAAAATTCCATCAATGGGACTCCATCAGTGATAGTGGTTGTATTGAGTAGAACTCTTGTATCAAACATAAAATACACCTATAGCATTACTTAATATTGATGTTTTGTTGTTTTTCATTGATCACAACTAAAAGAAAGAATATAAAAACTGATCAATTATTGCATTTTATAGTGATTCATGTTCTTATTTTTCTATATATTTTCACCTTCATTGCACCATTAATCAAACACTAATGAACTTGAGAATATTATATTGAATAGCAGCAGTCTTTGAAATAATTTAAAATTCTTCTCAGTGTGTTGTAATCTTGTGGAAAGAACATTAAACAACTTTTAAAAACATTGTAAATTTCAAGAAAATCAGAGAAATGCTTTTTCCCCTTACCTCAAGGCCCTCTTTCCTCCAAGAGTATGAAATTTAAATTTACGTGCTGAACCTAAGATCAGAGAAAACAAATGGTTAAGTAAGATTGCTAAAATAGTCCTTGGAAGTTTTTCATTGGTAAAGGTATTTGTAAATTTTAAACTTTTTTTAAACAGATAAATATTGATAAAACTATTAATGTGTTTTTGCAATAGCTTTCTAATTTTTACCACAATAAAAGTGGATTGAAGTCATTGTCAAAAATATTCTAGTGCTTTTCCTTCTTCCGTTTTGTCTCATTTGCATATAAGCTTGAAAAGAGAATTTTTTTGGTAAAAAGAGTTTTAAAATAGATTTTATATCCTTTTGTTTAGTAGTAGTGGAGGACTTTTTCAAATCAGGTGTAAGTGACTTACCTATTTACAGTAGCGAGTGAGAAAAAAGCTGCAATTTTCTGTTAAGGAGTTTGGGTTATGCCTCTGAGAACAAAGAGGAAGCAGCCATGTTAGCATTACTGAAGGCAAAACCAGCCTTGCATTTACCTGCATGATGGTAGAGGGCATTCTGATTTTCTGGTTATTCTGTAGACTGTCTCAAATCCTTTTTGTCTGTTCCGATTTTACTAACGGAATTCAGAAGGATCTAGCTGAAATAACCCTTAATCCTCTTCTAACTTCAGGTAAGAAACAAATTTTGTTGTTTTGATTTCTAAATTGTGGAATAATATCAGGAGATGAATGTATTATCCTTGTATGTATGTGCAGCTGAAGAGGCTAGCTAGCTATGTTTGCTTCCTTAAAGCTTTGCAAGTGCTTTAAACAATAATTGCCTAGGTGAATTAAATTAAATTAGGAGAAAAATACTCTTAGCATGTATCATATATTCTGTACTGATGAATATAGTGATCTTGTGCTTCCTGCTGAGATTTGTTTCTGTGGTGTTGATTTTTCTGTTGTTTTTCTGTGGAATATATTTACTCACAAGTATTTTGTAGAAACCTGTAAGGTTTTAAGTTTTAAAGTTAGTGCTTGTGTGCAATCTGAATTGATTTTCCAAATTTAGAAATTGTTGAATATGGTGTTACAAAATGTAAAAGCATTAAACAGGAGTATAGTTGTATCTGTTGGATTTATTCAATAACTTGCCTAAAGGACAAATTTTATGTGCTAAGCTATGGTTGTAGTTGTTATTTTCTAGAAAGCACATTGTTGGAATTGTTTACATTTTAAGCAAATATCCTAATGACTTGGGAAATTTCTTAGCAGTAAATTAATTGAAATTGTGAGAAGAATCAAATTCAGTGGAACTCAGATTTTAAGATTGGTTGACAAATTGTATTAAAAGTAGCTGGTTGATTTTTTTCATTTGTGTCTTATATAGTGTTCTGTTTATTTTTGAATGGTGACTGTATGGTTGACAAAATTTATCAAATTTAGAGAGCAATATTATAAATAAATTGCATAGAAGTATGTGCTCAAGAATGAGAGGGGAAGGGATGCTATAATTAAGGCAGTGTTATGATTTGATATAAAAATGTTTTGGTGTTTAACCTGTGTTTTGGCTACAAATTGTGTTTGCTCTTGTTGATCAGCACCATCTCTGAAGTCTACCTGAGACATAATAAGGAATAATCCATTTACTACCTTGTGTGTGTTAACCAGATCCCCAGATAAGGGGGATCTGATCCTGATTTATCCAGTGAATTAATAGTTTTGCTTATATTTGTAGTCACAGCCATTTCAGTTTAAAAAGGAGACATGAATGTGAACTAATTATAAACAGAGTGGTATGTCAGATCTCAAAATATTACTTAAAAAGTATACTGCTCAATAGTGTAGCCACTAGCCACATTCTGACTATGGACCAGGATGTTGTGGTTAGTTGAAAATGTGATATGCTGTAAGTGTAAAATGCATACTGGATTTTGAAAACTTAGTACAATTTGTAAAAGAATAAATATTTTAAAGATATTTATTACATGTTGAAATAATATTTGGCATGTTTAGTAAATGTTTTAAAAATTGTATTTTTATCATTTTAGCATAGTTATTAGAAAATTCAAAATTACATGTGTAACTTGCATTATAATTTTGTTGAACAGTATTGCTTTAGAGAAGAAGTAAATCAGTATTTCTTTTAGCCTTCTAAATGGTGTGTCAAATCTGTACCATTTAGGAGGTCAAGTTAAATTTGCTCTGTGGAAGAATCACTTAACTTTCAGAGTATATTCTGATAATTTCCATTATGAAAGATGTAAAGATCTGTCAATTTAAAACTCACATGTCCTAAAGTTGCATGTCAGTTCAAACGTTCTTAAGGGTTTATGTTGATTTTCTGCAAATGGCTTAAACCAGTGTATGAATATACATCTAGAGAACATAGTAGATGTTGAATTGAATGCTCTCAGAGCAGTAATGTACTGGTGAATTTGGTAAAGAATTGTGCTTTAAGTGTTTAACCCAGGACTGTTTCCACAAGGTCACAGGATTATTTTAGATGGAGGAGAATCTTTCTGTGAAATAGAAAGTAATTTTCACTTATCACATATTTTTCTCTTTATATACCAGATTTAAGTTCATGTAATAATTCTTAACATTTAGTGATTTAACTAGTGAAGCAGTAAAACTTTGGGCTTGCTTGTAAACAGTAACATGGAATACTTATCTCTATTTTCTTTTGTCACAGTCTTTGGTGGCTGTTAGCTATTGAAAAGGACATCTTTTAACTTCTTTAATATCTGAGTTTCTTTGTGGCTGTGTAAGTGAGTCAGGAAAAAACAAATGTAAAATACAAGTTTCTTAGGAAATTAGAAGTTGTTTATTACTACTTTGGGGAGAGACATTTTTCCATATGTAAAACAATGCAGATGCTTTTGTGTGTCATTGGATTCTTCTGGGGTGAAGGTTTAGTTCTTGTAATCTTGATAGAATAGCCTAAATTTGTATTGTGTTTTTACTTTTATGCCAGAAAATGCAAGAAATTATGGTATTATATTTCTTTTAACTCATAGCTGCATAAATGAGAATTTTAGCTGTATGGTAGTTGTATTATTTAGATTTCTTAATTTATGCTGTAATTAAAAATGGTATTCCACAATCATAAGTACATTTAGAATTTGTGGGTTAATACTGCATGAGACCTTTGAAACCTTATGCTTGCTACTTCCAGGTGCGATTATTTAATTATGGCTTTTGGTAAGGTGTGTGTGTTTGTGTGTGTGTATAAACTTGTCAAAGTATGTGACAGTGTTAATTATCCCTCAGGGAAGAAATGTTAAGTGTATCTGGGTACATTCAGGAAAATGTTGAATGAGATATAGGAAAACCAGAATTACTTGTACTAGGGAGATTTGTCTTCAATCCCATCTTTTTTTTAATTAATAAGTTATTCTTCAGTTATATAATTAGGTCTAATATACACATCCAGGATGGCCTTTGGGTAGATATCATTGTCAAATGCATGACTTTAAAAGTGTTTGATTATATGTCAATAGGAATACTTCTTTTTCTTTTAGTAAAAAAGGTTGATAAACAATTGATTTCTAATGATTTGATGGTATTTTAGGTTTTAAGTATTGAAGACCTGTGGGCCAATACATTTTAAACACAGGGAAATAATATATGTTTTTTGGTTTATGTTTATACTTTTTACATTCTATATTTTAGATTAGGGTATAAAAATCAATTCACCAGTAAGCGTGAAGGGAAATTATTATGAACATCCCTTTGTTTTACAGAAAGTTATGGATGAGAGTTGTTTAGTAATGTGTTGACATTTACGTTCTATTTATCAAAGGATGTGCTTCCTTCACTTATGGTCAGCACTTGTGTAAACAGCAAAAGTTTAGAAAGGTGCTGGATTTCTAAGTTAATCTTGAATTTCTTTTCCTGTATAGAGGGTACAAACATGTACTCATAAATATTAATGGGTTTGGACTGAATCTATGTTAAAGATTATATTCAAGAGTAATTGTAAATCCGTAAATCGTTTTTGGATGAGGGGAAGGCCTTATGGGGGGTAGATATTACAGTTTCAAGTTTATGTTAATATATGTTGACTATCAAAACCTGAAATCAGCTACTATAATACTTGTAAATACTATAATACTTGCAAATTTTGTTAACTTCCCTTTTTAAAAGAAAGAAAAAGAAGTAACCTAAGTTCTAAATCAGAAGTTTGCAATTTGCACATAAGAGTGATTTTCTGAGGATAAACTGTGTTTCTGATGGTTGCCATATATCTCACTATTGTCCAGTGTAGATTAGAACTTTGCTAATTAAAGGGTGATCTTCAGACTAGCAACATCTGTATCACAGGTGTGATTGTTAAAACTCAGAATGTTGTTTTCCCCTAACCAGAAGTACTGAATCTGAATCTGAATTTAATAAGATTGCTAACTGAATTGTGTGTCTATTGAGGTTGGAAAAATCCTGCTACTGAAGCAAGACTGTTCAGATCCATTCTCTGCCACTATTGGCGTGCCACTTTATATAAGTTATGGGATATTTTTGTTCTTCAGTCTCCCAAGTTGTAAAATGAAGATTAAGTTGATCTCCCCATTGTATAATTGTTGTGAGGATGAAATGAATTTGTTGAAAGTTTTGTTAACCACATAAATTGGATCCCTAAAGTGGATACAGTATGATAAAAGTAGGTGAGACAGTTTAGCAGCATGCCCTCACTCTTGCTGGCTAAGGGAGTCTTTAAAAAAAAGTTTAAAGGATAAGATAAAAATCTATCTTTGCCCAGCTTCTGAGATGAATGAGTTAGTTGATCTGAGAAGGAGTAAAACATCTTTTGTGGGAAATTGAGCAGATATTAAAAGTAACAGTGACACAAGTCCCTATAATTGTGAATCCTAATGACCATCAGAGTCTTTCACTGGGGGTTTGGCCTGCAGTCTTTTTTTTTTTTCAGAATAGAAATTAAAAGTTTATTAAAGGACAGCAGAAAAGACTTCTCCCAGAGGAAGAAGGGGACCCAAGAGGTGGAATCCGTGGAAGTGCAGTTGTTTCCCCTTTTTATAGTTTTGGTGACAGAATGTAGGTTGGAGGCTCGAGGGGTGGGGCACAGGTGGGCTTATCACTTTTCTAGGATGGGATATCTCCAAATCTATTGGGGGCTGTTTCCTGAGCTCCATTAACATTTCTTTGAGGTGGACTTTAGCCTAGGGCCTTTTTGGGACTTCATTAACATTTCATGAGTTGTCCTGTGTTTTCCCTGAGTCATTCCCAGCATGGCCTTCATTTTAGATTTCACTCGATATTAGACCCGATTTACCTAACTACACTGACTACCTAATTTTAAATCTGGCTTCATTCCCCCCTCTAATTTGGGAACTCCTTACTGCTGTAAGGAAGGGGGGCGAAGAAGATCTTTCTGGCTTCTTCAGGCTGAAAAGTGATGGTGTGCGGCAAGCAGTTTGGAGTCCCCCTTTAAAAATTGGGTCTATCGAGTGGTCCATGATAGAAGTTTGATTGAGAAGTAATAGACTGGAAGGCCATTTGAGTGATGGGTGGTCTATAAGAGAAACAAGAATTAATTAGTACTGGAACCAGATTGATGCAGCAATAAATCCCATAGCACAGGAATATGCCAATGAGTATGATGGCAAAGACAAAGAATAACAATGTTTTCCACCAGGAAGTACCAAGAACCAGGAGCTAAGATATTGTTTTCATGACAAATTTGCTGAGGACATGGCTTCTGTCTGAGCATGTAAATCTTTAAGGGTATTTGTCACATTGCCAGAATTGTCAGGGATGTAAACCCAACATTTAACTTTTAGGGTTACAGATGTCCTTTTCCTTAAGATACAGTTTAATAACTTAATGTCATCTGATCTTGCAAAATCCTTTTACTAGTATGACCTCTGTGTCTAATAGAGAAATATTTAATTCTGTTACTTAGGGCTGGATAACCATACTAGCAAACATTAAGCCTACCTGCGTAGGTTAGAAATAAAGGCCTTGAACTAAAAACTACTCTGGCAGTTCCTTTTGATAGTTATCAGGCATTCCTGTCTGAGAATCTCTCTTGAAGCCTCCAGTTTACTTATTTATGGAAGTTACATTTAACTATTATTTTATTTAAAATGCCCAGGAATAGCTGTGTTTTGGCTTTGACTGTCTTTGCTAAGTGTTTAAGATGAAGCAAGTCAAACTGACTTTTGTTTCTATCTAAAAGGTTTTCTGTTCTTTTGCTTTGGGAGTCTGAAAACTGTAAGAGGCTATGTTTATTATAGTACTGACTACAGACCTCAAAGGAAGTAGCTTGTTGGGGGGGGTGAGGAGGGGAGGTGGGGGGAAGGGTCCTTTCATTGGAAGGAGGCTCCCCCTGTCAGCAGAGTTGGCCCTTGTAAATCTAGTTTTGAATTTAGGGCCTGGGAGACTTGTGAAAAGAAAAGCCAACACCAACAACAACAAAAAGAGCCAAGGGAGGCCCCCAAACTTCTGGGAAAGAGGTCCTCATTCCTGCCTTGTTGGAACCAATGTTCAAGGGTTGGTATAAAGGAGATGCCAGTTGGTAAGGGACAGCTGGCTTCCTGGCTCCGATCGGCTGGACAGCTGCCCCTCTTTTCTCAACCTGGCAGAAGTGTGTGCCTGGAACCCTGAGGACAGCACTGCCACCCTGCAGATTCTTTTTTAAGATGGGGAGAGGAGGGTGGGTACCAGAGATTGAACTCAGGGGCACTCAACCACTGAGCCCCATCCGCCCTATGTTGTATTTTATTTAGAGACAGAGTCTCACTGAGCTGCTCAGGGCCTCACTAAGTTGCTGAGGCTGGCTTTGACCCTGCGATCCTCCTGCCTCAGCCTTCAGAGCCACTGGGATGACAGGCACACTGCACCTGGAAACCAAGCAGATTCTCATGCATCTCCTGTCCCAGTTTGAATCTGTGAGGCACAGCCATGTTCACAACAGGCCCATGGCCCCACCTCACTCAGCATTAGTTACTTTTGTCCTGATTAATGACTGCTGGTCCCTTGGTTAGATTTGGGGTTTGCCAGAGGCCTCGAGGGTTAAAGATGCAAATAAGTCATAGTGGACAGTGCCTTCCAAGGTGGGCAGGACACCCTTGGAGCACTTTCCTTAATGTCCGCTACCCCTTTAGCATGGTTTTAAATTGGGTTGCCCGTAATCCAGAAATGACAAGTTTCGGCTCCATCATTTAGATTAGAAAACTGAGGAACAATGCCATTAGAGCTGCAGGGAATTTGATTCCAGTGAGACCCTGCAGTGAGCTCCTCTCTCCCTTTGCAGAGTGCCAGGATTTTATTTTTTAAAATTTGTTCTAATTAGTTATACATGACAGTAGAATGCATTTTGAAACATCCAACATAAATGGAATATAACATCTTCTGTTTGTACATGATGTGGAATCATACCAGTCATATAATTATGTATGCACACAGGGTAATAATGTCCCATTCCTTATACTATCCTTCCTACCCCCAAAACACTCTCCCTTCCCTTTGCTCCCCTCTGCCTCTATTCTTCCTCTATTATATACCTCTATTCTTCCCTACTCACCCGCCATTTTGAATTAGCACCTGCATATCAGAAAGAACATTCAGCCTTTGGTTTTTTTGGAATTGGCATGTTTCATTCACTTAGGATGATAATCTCCATTTCCCCCCATTTACCAGCAAATGCCATCATTTCATTCTTCTTTAAGGCTGAGTAATATTCCATTGTGTATATATAACACATTATTTTTATCCATTCATCTGTTGAAGGGCCTATAGGTTGGTTCTATAGCTGGGCTTTTGTGAATTGAGCTGTTTACATTGATGTGACTGTGTCATTGTAGTATGCTGATTTTAGGTCCTTTGGGTATTATGCTGAGGAGTGGGGTAACTGGGTCAAATGGTGGTTCCATTCCAAGTTTTCTGAGGAATCTCCATACTGCTTTCCAGAGTGGTTGCACCAATTTGCAGTCCCACCAGCAATGTATGAAGATTACTGTTAGGGTCTGTAAACAAGTCAAGATGGTGCCTGGCATTTTGCCAGAGGGAGTGGTTTGTGAAGTAATGCCAGGGAGCCATTAGGTGTGGAGATTCCTTATTGGTTGACTGCTGTATCTAGTTTATGCTAATTAAGATAAGCTGTGTGGAATGTATATATACCGCTCTTGTCCTACAATAAACAGCTCCCACTCCTGCTGTATCAATGTACAGAAGTTGTTCGTCACCCCCCAGTTATTTTTTTTTAAGAAAGAGAGTGAGAGAGGGGAGAGAGAGAGAGACAGAGAGAATTTTAATATTTATTTTTTAGTTATCGGCGGATACAACATCTTTGTTTGTATGTGGTGCTGAGGATGGAACCTGGGCCGCACGCATGCCAGGTGAGCGTGCTACCGCTTGAGCCATATCCCCAGCCCCCCCGCCCCCAGTTATTTTGCTGCAGCCAGACTGCGGCAGATTACCATGATTTTATGTGTGTGTGTGTGTGTGTGTGTGTGTGTGTGTGTTGTGTGTGTGTGTTTAATCTCCTGTATATCTCCAGGCCTGGCACATGGGAGGTGTCAGTAGTGATTTGTGAAAGTACGTAGTGATTTGTGAAGTTGGATTAAACTGACCCAGAGAGGTCTGAGGATGTGGCTTAGTGGTGTAGCACTTTCCTAGCATGCATGAGGCCCTGGGTTTAATCCCCAATACTGCACACAGCCATATGACTAAACCTAGGCTGGTGCCTACAAGCCTTTTAAATCATGGCAGTGGACTGGGTCCTGAAGATTGCAGAAGGTTATTGGTTTGGAGCTGCCCAATTGCACTGGTACATCCTTTATGGTGGGTATATAGGTAGATGCAGGTAATGCCATGATTGTGTACGTAGAGATCACCCTTATGTTCTTTCCCATACTTTTTTAAACAGCTTGTCCCATATGAGAAAATTCAGCATACTCTCTGAAGCCAGCAGCTGATCATGGATGGGAAGAACAACAGGAAAGCTCATTTTGAATGTCACTAGAGGGTCATGTTATGAAAGAGTGAAACAACTAGTAAAATAGGAAAGAGAATTCTTATACTTTTTTTATATTTGATTTAGACACAGGGTCTCACTGAGTTGTTTAGGGCCTCAATAAGCTGAGGCTGGCTTTGAACTTAAGTTCCTCCTGCCTCAGCCTCCTGAGCCACTGGGACTACAGGCGTCCACCACTATGCCTGGCTCTTGTAGTTACTCTGCAAAAAGAAATGCCCAAGTCACCTCCACTTGTGTGTTTCAGGCAGCACAACAGGATCCGTAGTGTGAACGGGAGCCAGCTGAAGGCCTACCTTTCCTTAGAAGTGTTGGATCTGAGTTCGAATAATATCATGGAAATTTGGAGCGCCTGCTTTCCCCCTGGACTGTACATAAGAGAGCTGTAAGTGCTTCTGTGGCTGGGGCTGTCCCTCTGCTTCTAGGTCAACTGGAGGCCTCTCCATTGCCCAGGTCTGTACACAGTCTGCATATTTCACTTCTGCTTTGGTCAGCTTTTTCACTACTGTGTGACTAAAAAAACCCGACCAGAAAATTGTAGAGGAGGAAAAGTTTATTTGGGGGCTGACAGTTTCAGAGATCTCCATTCATAGACAGCAGGCTCCATTCCTCAGGGCTCAAGGGGAGGCAGGAGGTCATGGAGGAAGAGTGTGGTGGAGGGAAGCAGCTCACATGGTGATCAGGAAGCAGAGAGAGACTCCACTCTCCAGAGACAAATAGAGACCCAAAGCCATGCCCCCATGCCCCCTCCTCCAGCCACACCCACCTGCCTCCAGCCACCACCCAGTTAATCCCATCAGGGGGTTCATTCACTGGTTGGGTTAAGGCTCTAACAACCCAGTCATTTCTCCTCTGGACCTTCTTGCACCATCTCACACGTGAGTTTTGGGGGATACCTCACATCCAAACCATAACAATTTTTCAGCTCTGGGGATGGTACAAAACAGGAGGGATTGGCCTCTGATGCCCACTGATGAAACATTTCCAGTCCCATAGTATTCGTCTGTGTTACACCCAAGGTGGACACCTTTGGCAGGGAGAGGTGGACTTGCCTGTCCAGGGAGCTCACCCCTCAGACAAAAGAGTTCAAGACTCTGAGGTCTGCCCTGACAACAAAGCCTGCTTTTACTCCCATTTACTGGGCTGCTTCCCAGCAGAGCTTGGAGAGAAGGCTCAGGGGAGCTTAGAGGCCCACTCTTCAGGGAGAGTGCTTTGCATACTCTCCAGGCTCTTTCTTCCTAGCGTCCCACAGTGATCACACAGCTCATGGGATCTGTCTGGGAAGGCGGCTCCTGGTTCTGTGGGTTCTCAGGACTGTGCTGATGTGTCTCTTACCTGTGTTAGGGCCCCATCTTACCTGCGATGTGGATGGTAGACAGGAGTAAAAATGATAAAACCTGCGCACCCATGGCCTGTGGGTAGGAAAGTGTTGCTCTGGGGAAGAATCTGAAGAGACATTTCCAAATCTGAGTGAGTTTACATTCGCTTTGTCATCACTGTTTCGGAGTCATTTTGGAGCTCATTTGCGAGTCCTGTTTAGAGGTGGTCATGACCCATCTCTTCAGGGAAGATGAACCTTGGCCCCTAGATTTTCCAAGTTATTCTCAGGCTGCATCAAGGTGCCGAAATCAGGAACAGGAGGCCTTGGCCTTTGTTAACCTCAAGTGGAGCCTGTCCTGAGGTGTCTAGCTGCCGCCCAACACTCCCTTGCTCTGAACCAAGAAACCACCAACCGCAAAATGGAATTGCACTAACCTTCTGTCCCTGCAAGAAAGCAGGAGGGACTTTCTCTTTTGGCAGCTTGTGGCTGCTCTATCTTCTTCCCAGAGGCTGTTATTCTCTAATCTGGAATGTCAAGAACAAACAGTTTGTAGAGAATCCTCATGTGCCCTGTGTTGGGGCTCTGCCTGATAAAGAACCCAGAGGAGCCTTGTTCCTTCCCCACAGGGTAGAAGATTCTCTGGGCTTTCTCCTTTTCACTTAGGCGCTGTTTTTGTTGTTGTTGTGGTTGTTTTTGTTTTTTGTTGTTGTTGTTTTGTTTAAAAAAAAAACACCAAAATTTTGTCTAGGAAAAGCAGTAAGAAGCGTGTTGAGGGGTAACTTCTCATAGGAATACTGATTTATTTTATTCCCTTTATTTTTTCCCTTTTCTTTTCCACTGCTTGCTATGCTTTCACACAGTGTGACACATCTGTCTGTGTTATACACTGCAGTCCGTCTGCTCGGTACGGTCAAAGTAGATGGCCCTGAAAAAGTATTGCTTGTCTTTTTTTGGCGGGGGCGGGGGTACCGGGGATTGAACCAGGGACGCTTAACCACTGAGCCCCATCCCCAGCCCTATTTTGTATTTTATTTAGAGATAGGGTCTCACTGAGCTGCTTAGGGCCTCGCTTTTGCTGAGGCTGGCTTTGAACTCTCAATCCTCCTGCCTCAGCCTCCTGAGCTACTGGGATTACAGGCATGGTATGGCTTGCTCTCTAAAGAACTTGGCTCAAGTCTCTTTAACTAGAGGGTTTCTTTCGGGTATTTAAAATCATTTAAAGGAATTGGCTTATACCTACTTATTATGTAAGTCCAAAAATGAGACCCACTTCAGGATTAAAGACTGTTTCCCCAAATCATGGAATGGAATCTGACCTGGCCTCTGAGCTGACTTTGTGCTTTGTGTAGGGCTTTTCTTGTGGGCCTTGGGTGGCGGGCCAGGTGTGGCCTGAGGTTGGCAGGTTTGCAGAAGGGCTGGGGGTGGAGGTGTCTGACGGTCACTCCCGCCCTCTTGGGCCCACTAACCACAGGTGCTGTGTGCTCTGGGCTGAGTGGAGGTTGACCTTGGACAGTCTTGCCACCTGCAGTGCTTCCCCATCTGGGAGTCAGGGCAGGCTCTGAAGCCTCGTGATAACAGACATCTCCTTAGGAAACCTGTCCCTCTGGGTGTGTCTTAGCGTGTTTTCCCAGCTCAGATCCAGATGGGTCTGGTGTCTGTAACAGAACGAGGAAGGCCTCCTACAGCTGTGACATTTTCTCTCCTGACTCGTTCCAGCAACCTGGCCAGCAATCGCATTGGATCCCTGGAGTCAGGAGCATTCGATGGCCTATCACGGTCGCTGCTAACTCTTTGCCTGAGCAAAAACAGGATCACCCAGCTTCCTATAAAAGCATTCAAGTTACCCAGACTGACACAACTGTGAGTACAGAAACCAGCACTTTAATTAAGGTTATAGCCCAATTTTTATGGGGGCCAAACTTCCCCAAGGACCTAGCACCAAATGCAACCCCTACTTCCCCCCCCCCACCTTGCCCCTAGTAAAGTTCTGCATGAACTGTAATCAATGCCCCTATGACAACACCTAGTAAAAGCAGATTGGAGCTGGGTCTGGGGCCGGTGGGCCACCTCATCTTGCAGGGATGAGGTCCACTGAGTATGGACATGCAGGTTTATGCTAGTGTCCTCCTCGATGACATGAGGAATCCTGCTGGTTAGCTGGCGTGGCTAGTGCTTAGGCTGCATGCATTCTGTTTATTTATCTCAGAGGTTTTAGTGTTGTTTTTAAAGGTACCCGTAAAATAAGTACCTCAGGCTTGATGGCATCCTCGACATTTCTTGAATTTGGCAGGAAGTTAGCATGGCTAAAGGCGGTAAGCAGGAGATGGCAATTTTTATCTCCTAAATCTTACAAGGTGGTAGATTTATGATGGTCTCTTGCTTTTTTTTTTTTTTTTTTTTTTTGGTACCGGGGATTGAACTCAGGGGCACTCAACCACTGAGCTACCTCCCCAGCTGTATTTTGTATTTTATTTAGAGACAGAGTCTCATTGAGTTACTTAGGGTCTTGCTGAGTTGCTGAAGCTGGCTCTGAACTCACAATCCTCCCACGCCACTGGGATTATAACCCTGTGCTACCATGCTTGGCTCTTGATTGATTGATTGATTGATTGATTTTTGACTTCTTTTTATTATTGGAAGAATAAATGTCAAGAAAACAAGCCAGTAGTGGAAATTTGGTTTAAATTGACGAGAACAGTTGTTGAGGCTCAGTGGGGTGTGGATCCTGGGCTGTCTGCGGAGAAGGTCTCCATGATGCTGAGGAGGTTGGGTCACGAGATGCTCCAGAAATAGTTGGGGGAAACCAGGGCTTTCCCATTAGCTCCATGTGTCTTTCCCTGCCCCTCCAGGCCACCCAGAGTCCTTTCAGTCCCCCGAGGCTCTCTAGTACTAGAGCCAGCAGCTGAATGTGTGTGCTTCATGGGGGGTCCCCCGCTGCGCTTGCCCCATATATGGAGATCCCATCAGATGCCCTGATTGCAAATGTTTTTGCATTAGATACCCGCTGGCTCGCTGGCTGGGAAACTCGGCAGGGGTGTGTGTGTGTGTGTGTGTGTGTGTGTGTGTGTAATGTGCACAGGGAGGCTCTGACCCTGTGGGCTTCTTCTCTTCAGGGACCTCAATTGGAATCAGATTCGGTTGATCCAGGGCCTCCCGTTCCAGGGCCTGGACAGCTTGGAGGTGCTGAAGCTCCATAAAAACAGCATCAGCAAGCTGATGGATGGTGCTTTCTGGGGGCTGTCCAATATGCATGTGCTGTAAATGTGGGTGGGCCCTGGCAGGGCTCCAGCCCAAGGGTGAGGCCGTGGCCTCTGCACCCTGCCTCTGTGGGGAGTGGGGCAGCCTGTGTGTGTCCATTCAGCTGAGCACTAGGTGGAGAGCAGGCCACCTTTCCTTTTTCTTTCTGTTTTTTTGTTTTGGTACCAGGATTGAACTTGGGGAGGCACTCGACCCCTGAGCCGCATCCCCAGCCCTATTTTGTATTTTATTTAGAGACAGGGTCTCACTGAGTTGCTCAGCACCTCACTTTTCCTGAGGCTGGCTTTGAACTTGAGATCCTCCTGTCTCAGCCTCCTGAGCTGCCTTGATGACAGTCCTGTGCCATCGCACCCAGAAGGCCACCTGTCCTTTGAGTCTTCCGGTGGTCCCAACTCAGTGTCTCTGCAGACTCAACCATATCTGTTCGTGTTTCCACAGCAGACTAGGAACATCTCTTGCAGGAGGTTTTTGAATCAGATCAGGTGTTGCAGGAAGGAGCCCCATTTCTGGGCTTCCTCCCACCCCCACTTCCTTGCTGCAGAACAGATCCTTCCCCACATCCTCTCCATTCCCACACTCCACAGGAAGCTCCTTCTCTCCCCATTTGGGTTTGACAGTCTTCCTTGATGTGTATGTGGACCCAAAATATAGTTCATCACAGGAGATTTATTTATGTCTTGTCAGCTCATCAAGGAACTTGGTGCAAATGTGCAGCTTTTATCAAGGGAACATTCTCTTCGGCCAGATGTGTCCAATAGCGGAGCTGAGGCCTGCCAGAAACAAAGGTAACATCAAAAAAAAGCAGAGGAATGTAATCGGCTGTCCTTCAACATTTAATTTGTTTACTTTTCATTAGAGGTGATGCCGCTGTGTGAATGAATCAGATAGTACCATCATCCGTCCCCTCTCTCCCCCTCCCTCCCCATCCCCGTTCTTCTCCCAGAAGTCAGTTGGGTCTCAGCATTTCCTCTTGGTTTTCCTCTTTTCAGGTTTGTGGGTGGTTACTTCCAAGTTGGCACATCTTCACCAGTATCTTTACCCACTTCTTTCCTTCACTACTTGTCTTTATAACTGAAACCAAGCCCAGAAGCTTAGGTCCAGGCCCCACAGTGTACTGTGCAGAAGCATCTCTGCTTTGCATGACCAGGATGCTAGTGGCTTCTCCTCCTTTGCCACTTCAGCTGGGCTGGAGCTCTGTGGTGCATATTCCAGAACACTCTTCCTTCCTCAAGTCTGTCATTTAGAATCTGAAGTTCTAAGTTGATGATGGTCTGAGGATTAAGAGAATTTTCAGAAGAAAACAGTGTGAGGCTCTACCATTTCATTTTTATGTGGAACGAATTTATACAAATTAGCGCCAGTCATGGTGGTGTGTGCCTGTAATCCCAGTGGCTCAGGAGGCTGAGGCAGGAGGATTGCAAGTTTGAGGCCAGCCTCAGCAACTTATCAAGATCCTAAGCAGTTCAGCGAGACCCTGTCTCTAAATCAAATATAAAAAAGGGTGGGGGTGTGGCTCAGTGGTTAAGCACCCCTGAGTTCAATCCCTGGTACCAAAAAAAAGAGCAAAATGTGCATCGGTAACTTCCATGAGAGAAACCAGGTGTCTAGACAGAGCTGTCATTGGTGAGGATTCTGAGAAGTGAGGGAATGGCACATGAATGCTCTTCATTCAGTGGGGTCATATCCTGAGATGCCCACTGTGAGCTGAGGATGTCATAAGTTGAAAATACACTTAATTCCTAGTCCCCAGGGCATCCTAGCTTGTAGCACAACACATGGTAGAGTGTCAGTTGTGTCCTCTGGGTACCACAGGGCTGAGGTGGAGCCATCTCTCTGCCACTCCCAGCATTGAGAAAGGATTGTACCAGTTAGGAAAGATCTAGATTCGGAATTCAAAGCGGAGTTTCTGCAGAATGTGTGTTAGTCTCACACCTTCATAGAGTGTGGACATCACAAGTTGGAATACTGTAAGTCAGGGACCTACTGTGCATACTTAATGAGCATGTTGGGAGCCAGATCCTCACACTGCCCACAACCCCGAGGTACATTCTCTATTCCCTCTCCATACAGCACCATGAGGTGGATTCTTCTGGATATTTCCATTTCGCAGGTGCTCAAACTCATTAAGCCATCAAAATAGCAAAATCAATATTTAAATCTTGTAGTCATGGAGCTTGGAGTAGTGGCACACACCTGTAATTCCAGCATCTCAGGAGGCTGAGGCAGGAGGATCGTGAGTTCAAAGCCAGCCTCAGCAACTTAGCAAAGCCCTAAGCAACTCAGTGAGACCCTGTCTCTAAATAAAAAATATAAGTAGGGCTGGGGCTGGGGCTCAGTGGTTAAGCACTCCTGGGTTCAATCCTGGGTACCAGAAAAACAAAAATCATACAGTCATTGGACCCCAGAGCTAATGCCATGTCTCCTGGCACAGTGGATTTTTTCAGTTGGATGAGGATAAGGGCTGCCTCCCTTTTCCCCTTCTCTCTCTGTTCCTCTCCTGACTTTGCCCTTGCTGAGAGCTCCTCTGCCCACTCATCTGCCTGGTTCACTTTGACTTAGCTGAAAGTGACTTATGGCTAACATCCCCTGCCCTTCCGAACTTTCTGAGTATGTCTTGGCCTGGAGACCCTCCACTGGGGTCTGCCCGTCTTCTCTCCGCCATGTGTATGCACACCAGGGGGTCTCCATGCTTCCCATGTGCTCTTACACCCTCAGTGTGACCGCCCTGTCTGATCGGAGCACTGACCAGGCACACTCTGGGTATTGGGTAAAGGTCGGACCCCTTTGACCCCGGGCACTGTCATTGCAGACACCTCGAGCACAACAGCCTGGTGGAAGTGAACAGCGGCTCCCTCTTTGGCCTCACGGCCCTGCACCAGCTGCACCTTGGCCACAACTCCATCTCACGCATCCACTGCGATGGCAGAGAGCAGTGGACTAAGAAGGGGTGTAGGCCTCGGGGGCAAAGGCAGCTCAGAGGCAGGCAGGCCGGTGGCCCGGTTCTGGCAGAAAGAAGGATAGATGTCCAGGCCAGCCAGGCGCAAAGCAGGAATGTCAGGTCTTTGAGCTCCAGGCCCTTCCTACCTCCTATTTTTGAAATAACAGAGGTGTAGCCTGTCGGTCCCCATGAAGAGCCTCTGTCCCCAGGGATTTCTTGGGTGTGGAAAAAGCTCCTGAAGTCAAGGGCTCTGTCTGGGAAGGGCAACCTAAAGAACCCTTCTCACTGTAGCTTCTTGCAGAGTGATGGTACCTTAGGCCTCTGGGCCATGGTGTGGCACACCTGTAATGCCAGTGACCTGGGAGGCCAAGGCAGGAGTATCACAAGTTTGAGGCCAGCCTCAGCAAATTAGTGGGACCTATTTCAAAAAAAAAGAAGCTGGCAATGTTGCTCAGTGGTAGAGCACCCCTGGGTTCAAGCCCCAGTATGAGAGAGAGAGAGAGAGAGAGAGAGAGAGAGAGAGAGAGAGAGAGAAACAGTGTGTTTGAACCACACTGGGATCATGAACAGAGCAATGGCGACCCGCTGACTGGAAGAATCTGTGTGTCCTCAGCGCTTGCACCTCAGTCAGCTTCCCCAGGGACCTGACTCTTCCCTTTACCTGTCGTGCCTGGTGGAGGAGGTGGATGTGCATGGAGGCTCACAGTGTCCCCCCACCCTCCATTCCTTTGGAAGATCCCCAGGCAGGACACCCAGGCTGGGCCTGAGGGCACCTGAGCTCACTGTTGCCCAAGCTGAGAGCCACAGTGGTGACCCCTGGAGAGGGAACCTGGGTCCCCTCTCTGTCCTGCATGCACAGCCGGAGCTGCATAGCCAAAGGTCGGAGAACATGGCCATGTTCCCGTGTCTGCACCCGTTTCTAGATCTCTGCTTGTGTTGGGGGAACAGGTCTTCGCTAGGTGGAAATTTTCAGTTTCATAATGCTCTAGTTTAGTCCGGTTGGGTTTCCTTATTTTTCAGGAGAGTTTGGGAGGGTTTTCTCCTTTCCCACTTTTCATAGGCTTGGCCTAGAAAAATCGTCACTTAATGTGAGCAAGCGTTATGGGTGCCAGGCACACTCACAGGGACCTGGAACTTCAGGCTGCGCTTGCAGCCTGAGTCCTTAGCCAGTCCCTCCCGTTGTGTGTCCCTTGCATCTCGGGCCCACAAGCATCCCTCTGCTGACCTGGCATTTCAGTCTCTGTGGGTCAGTGGTCAGAGCGTGTGCCATGCAACAGCCTGCCTCTCCCTCCCGCTCACTGCCCTTGGACTTGGGGTGTTAGATTCGCCCTCCTAGTGCTTTAGGGTGCTGCTTCCTCCCTCTTGTGGTATCGGATGGCACACTCTTTGCTCAGGTGAGGACCGCATGAGGTAACTCCAGGGACACGTGGTTCTCTGTTGTCCTAGTCCAGGAGCCCTGGGGAAGCAGGGCAGGTTGAGTCCCACAGTCCTGAGGCTGTCTAGTTCCTAGGGTGAGGAGCCACCGTCCTGTGACTCAGCAGAGGGTGTGTCACCTCCTGGGAGAAGCTGTGCTCCAGAGCCTTGATGGGGCTTTGAGCTCCCTGCTCCCCTTTCTGGCTGTGGACCGCTGTCTGCTGTGCCCTTTAGAGGGACCGGGGGTCACTGCAGCATGCCTTGACCAGTCCTAGAAGCTTGCCCCGTTCTCAGGTCACCTCAGAGGCAGGCTGAGGGTTGCTTTCCCGCCCCTCCCCTAAGCCAAATTCCTTAATTGCAGGTGAGGATATAATTTTGGTCTCCTGCCAGGTCTTGTGACTGACAGACACCATGACTTATTTCTCCAGCAGGGAAAGAAGGCTGCCTGCTGCCCCCTTTAAAAACCCATTAATCTTCACTGATACTATTTTTGTTCTTCCTGACCCAGCCCAAACTTCCCATTTTTCAAACAGAGGTGACCCGTATGCCAAGTGACCAGCGCCAGGGTTGTGTCAGAAATGCAAGGGTGTCTGGGAGGAGGGTTGGAGTCTCACATGCAGGCTAAATGGATGATTTGGGGTGTGTCCTGTCCTGCTCACAGGGAGGGTAGGTGACACTCAGGCCAGAGCCTCCAGCCTGAGGCTGAGGCCCTGCAGTGGTTGTCCCAGGCAGGGATGCATGGTGCCCTCTGCTGTCCCGTGCATGGAGTGGCAGCATCTGACCCACAAGGGGCCTATCCAGGGTGTCGGGCCTCTGCCAAGAAAAGTCTGAATCAGGACCAGCCTGGACACCAGCAGGGAGGTTTTGTATTGCATGACCTTGTGCCATCCCCACAGTTTAACCACACTGGGACCTGCACAGCCATCCCTGTTGTTAGGCCAGGTGGATGACCTAGCTGCACATCCACTGTGAGATGCTCCCTGCCCACGGAGATCCCATGGGTTTTTGTAAGCAAGTCTGTGAAACCTGATAATGGCCTGTGCCCCTCCACCTCCCCTGGATTCTGTCCTTCAACAACCTCACGTGGCTGGACAAGGAGAGCCTGGCCAAGCTGGGCAGTTTGAGCATCCTGCGCCTCAGCCACAACTCCATCAGCCACATCACCAAAGGCGCCTTCAAGGGACTCAAGAACCTGCGCATCTTGTATGGCATTCACTGTGGGAGTGACCAAGCGATGGGGTCCTGGGCAGGAGAGCAGAAGAGGGCAGAGCCGGCCCCTAAAGGCCAGTGCAGTGCCAGAACCTTGAGCAACTGGTGACCAACGAGCATGCAGGAGGGGTGTGGTCTTAGTCAAGAACAGGGACACAGCACAGTTTGGGAACAGGAACCTTTATGACCAGAGATCAGCCATCTTCTGAAAAGCTTGCCACGCTGATGGAAGCCCTCAGGTGGGATTATGCCATGTCTAGAGAACCAAGCAGACCACAGCACTGAGGCCCCAGAGTGAGTGTGCTGTCTCTTGATCTCTTGCAGAGACCCCGTCCTTGGTGGTACCCTTGGAAGAACTCATGGTATCTGTGGGGGAGACGGTGGCCCTCCATTGCAGTGACTGGCAGCCCCTCCCCCCGCATCACCTGGCTCAAGGGGAACCGCCTCCTGAGCCTCACCGACAGGCACCACTTCACCTCCGACAACCAGCTGCTGGTGGTCCAGAACGTGGTAGTGGAGGACGCGGGCCAGTACACCTGCGAGATGTCCAACACGCTGGGCACAGAGCCCGCTCACAGCCAGCTGAGCATCTTGCCCACGCCTGGCTGCAGGAAGGACCACCATGGCATCTTCACCATTACCGTGGTGTGCAGCATTGTTCTTATGTCGCTGGTGTGGGTGTGCATCATCTACCAAACCAGGAAGAAGAGCGAGGAGTACAGTGTCACCAACACAGGTGAGCACGGTGGCCGTTCATTTCCAGGGCAGGAGAAGCCAGGTCCACACTCTTCAAGAGCTCTCATGCTCTGGGAACACCAGGACCTCTGGGAATGTGGTTCTGGAGAACTGAAGCCTTGGTCCTGCGGACACTGGGTTCATAGTCAGGGCAGAGCCAGAAATGGAGCTGCCTTGGGGCTGGGGCTGGGGCTCAGTGGTAGTGCACTTGCCTGGCATGAGTGAGGCACTGGGTTTGATCCTCAGCATAGCATATAAATAGATAAACTAATGGTCTATTGACAAGTAAAAAAAAACAAAAAGAACTTCCTGCTGATGTCCTCCTCATAAACGGAGGTGGATTGTCCCTGAAGCATCACAGTGCTGTGGATTTATTAGTTCTGTCTCCCTTCCTGTCACTCTTCCCCGTCTTTTGTGGTCTCACATGCTTTTGACCTGGGCTCAGGTTCAGCTCGGGTCTGGGAGGGCCTCCTACCTGCACCAACTCCTGGTCTCTGCGCAGCCTTGATGGCTGTTGCCAGGGGATCCTGTTCGGGGCCTGACAGTGAATGCGCATCTGCATCTGTTGTCACCGCAATCCTGAATATTTCATTGTCTTATCTCCTTGAAGATGAAACTATTATGCCACCAGATGTTCCAAGCTACCTCTCTTCTCAGGGGACCCTTTCTGACTGGTGAGAAACCTCAATCAGGACTGAGGGTGGCCATTGGGCCAACAAGCACATCGAGAGCAACAGTAAGGCCTCTGACACAGTGAGATGGAGCTCTATCTAGGTGACTGTCCTCCGTAGGTGGAGATGGCCTCTAGCTCCCTATTTAGGTGTCTGGCGTTAGGTAGGAGGGAGCATCAGGTGAACGAGGCAGCTGCTGGCCCAGGCCTCTGTTGTTCAGCTCAGTCCTGGTCTGTGCAAGCTCTGCAGAGGTTTCAACATCTTGTCTCTCCAGAAGGTCACCATCTGGGCTTAGCAGTAAGCCTCCCAGTTGGGATAAGGTAGGACCACTGTCAGAAACAGCTGAAGGGAAACCCCAGGCCCTGAAACCAAGTCCTGCTTCCACAGTTGGCCCTTGGTATCTGTGGGTTCGATTCTCTACACACTAGAAATATCCAGGGCGGTGAAGGTGATGCACATGCAGCCTTCTTTTCCTTGTCATTATTCCCCCAAAACACAGTCCAATAGCTGTGCACACAAAGTTACATTTTACTAGTCACAATGCTTAATCTAGGGTGACTTACATGGGACAGTGTATTCAGGTTATGTGCAAATGGTGTGTTATTATATACAAGGGACTTGAGCATCCCTGGATTTTGGGACCTGTGTGGGGGCTCTGGCACCATGAAGGTACCAAGGGATGCGAGTGCAGCGGCAGTGCCAAGACCTGCTCTGTATTCCAGACTCACAGGGAAAACTCTCTGCAGGGGGCGCTGTTTCAGTTGGTGGGAGATTGTGAGCGCTTGCTGAGCTGAAGGCCGGGCCTGAGAGAGCTGCTCCTCTAACATGGCTGCAGATGCTCAAAGAGTGCTTGCTGGGAAAATGGTACTAGAAAACAGGCCCATTGCCAGCTTCGTGGTGGCACAGTAGTAACTCACACTGATAGAGAGACTACAGCAGCAGCCCCACCTGTCCTGCTCCTCAAACTCACTGAGACCTCCTCTGCAGTTTCTAACCTGGGGAGTCTGTTGCAGGTGTGTGTCTGAGAGACGTGGGCCTCTTCCCAAAGGTTACGTCCACAGCATCATACAGAGGCAGCCCAAGCTCTGTGTTAGATACAGTAAAGAGCCCTGGAAAGTGTCAGAAAAGGCCACTGGGACACCTGGTCCACCTACGATGGGCAGGTGATGCTTCCACCAGGAAAAGTAGTGTCTTTTTGAAATCAAGATCTGGGTTGACCCACTCACTAAATGAAGAGGGGAGATGCCTACATTTCCATCTAGCACTCTCTAAATTGGGTATTTAGTATATAAACAGGAAACTCTGGCCTGGTGCCCTTTTAATTCTAGAGGAGTGTGTCTCTTAGTTACTATTTATGGTACAGTAAACCTGAGCAAGAATTTTCCAGAATAATAAGCAACATAGGGGGTTTTAGTATCTGTTCACCAGGAATGTTTTGAGGTTAAATTTCTAATTGTTCAGAAAACTCTTAACCCTGCATGGTACCTAATTGTTGGGGTTTTTCTTTTTCTTTTTTTTTTTGCCTCTGATCACAGTAGCGTGACTACAGTCTCTAAGTACAAGATTAGCTTAATCTGGGGCATGTGAGCAAGAAGGACCCCATCTCCACTAACGGTGTGGCATGTGCCCAGCCTTTTCTGTGAAGGTCTTTGGGGAGGGGGCGTTTGCAGGCCGGGGGCAGGACCCCACTTGGGTGCAGGTGGGTGGCCTGTTCTGTGGGGGTGGCTCTGACCTGGCCCATCTCTCCTTCAGAACCCAGTGGAACTCTCGTGTGCAGTGACTGCAATGCTGATGTGGACAGTTACTCCAAGGAGCAGGCCCTCCACCCTCAGCCAACATGCAGGGACAGCACACAGCCAAGTGCACTGTGTGCCCAGGATCCCAGCCAGGGCGACCAAGGAGACTCTCCACATCATCCTCGCAGTGGGGCCGGGGACAGGTCCCTCTACCCCAGCAAACAATAGAATGCCGACATCCTTGAGGAAGCCGTCGGTGTCCCTAGATGGAAAAGGTGATCCCTTACTGTCCTCCTGGCCTCCCTGGCAGCTACACTAGCTGCCACAGCTGGTCATGCTGGAACTTGGCTCTGACGGCCTTCTCTTTCCCCAGGGGGCTTTGCCTGTACTCTATAGTGAGGCTGTGCGACGCGGACCCCGCAGACCTTCAGCCCTGTCCTGTGTGCCCTTCAGGCAGCACGGAGCTCCCAGAGGCCTCCTTGGCCTTTCCTGCATGTTGCTGTTTCCTTGGAGGGGGGTTAGGAATAGTTCTGGTGCCTTCATGCATGGTGGGAATTTAGAGACAAAAAAGACATTTGTTTCCTGGGGTTCCTGGTGGGTTAGGAAGGACGGGGAGTCCTTGGTGTTGTGTGCTCTCCGCAGTTACATTTGGCCTGCGTTGGTGGCTCCTGCAATGTGTCTTTGCCCTGAGGGGCTTTTCCCTGGAGGCTTGCTTCTTTGAGGGATGAAGTGAAGGTTGCTAATCCACCACAAGCCATGAGTTAGGACGCTAGGCCTTTCTCCCTTCTCTGAAGCTCACTTTTTCTTAAAAGCAAATGTCATCTTGTCCATGTCGCCGGATTGTTAGCTGAGGCTTTTTATTAAGGCAAGGGCTGCTGGTGTTGGTACCTGTGGATTTTTCAATAGTGACGTTTTAATTCTGCCAATATAATATTACATTGGGGGTAAAAAAGATCAAGTTCTCACCTTCCAGGGCTAGCTCATGTCTACTGAGGAGCCTGAGCAGGCCCATCCATGCCCTCCCTTCACATAGACGGGACTGGGTGTGGACTACATAAGATTTAGCCCTAGACCTGGGTGTGTTTGCACTTTTGAGACCTGTAGCTAACTGTCTTGTGAGTGCCAATGTGTAATTCACTGAAAATTACATTGAAACAAATAAGGTCCTTAAAAAAATCTCAAAGTACATTTCTTTAGCCAAAAAGCTGAAGGGAGATATTAGCCAAATGGCTACCTATGTCAGATGTTCTTGTCAGAGGTCATCATTGTTCCAGAGGTCATCATTGATCCATTGTTTTTTCCTCAACAGTTAACTGATAAATGTTACTTCCACAAAATATGTGAATTTGCTGCTTCTGAGAGACAATGTGAAAGAGGAAGTATTACTTTTATGTACAAATTTATTTATTTATAGAAATTTTTGTACAATGTACATTGAAAACATGTAAAATATTGAAGTGTCTAACAAACGGCACTGAAGTTTCTTTAATAAAGGTTCATTTATAAGTGTTGAGCAAATGGCAGGAATGAAAATTGGGATATATGGTATCCTTAGGGAGACAACAAATGGTTTCTTTTGGCTAGAAAATGTATGTGCAAAGCAGGTTTGCAGGTTAGAATCATGCAACTTATTCAGTAAATATTTATTAAGCATTTGCTAGACACTTAAGCATAGGATACCATGGTAAGCATGATAGAAAAGTTCTCTTAGGGAACCTGTTAGTCTATTAGGGCAGGGATATTAGTTAAGAGCTATGATAAGGACCACATGGTAAGATCTAGATCAAGTTTCAAGATAAATTGTCTTTGAGGAAATACTGTTTAAGCTGAAACCTGATGGTTGAATACATATCAACTAAGCACTGCTTGGAAAACAGTCTACCTTCTCTAATCCTCTAATGTCCAAATCCTGTTAACCAAATTGTGCATTATGTGTTCAGTTGTCAATACAAATTATTTACTGGTACTCTAAGCAATTGAAATTGGCATGAAAAAGAATTATATTTTCCATTCTTGGTCTAGAAGATACCATGCCAAATATAGCATGACATTTCTTCATTTATAAATGCAAAAAAAGATAATGATTTTAAACATCTTACAACAGCAATTTGTTTCTTCACTCAAGCTTAACCAAATTTTGATAGAATAAGTTCAGTTTTTAACATAATATATGTCACTTGGATGGTAAAATAGCATCCAATTATATGTTCAGTATCTGATGAGAGTCCAGAGGTAGGATGGTATATATTTTAAGTTGTGGGTTTCTGTAGCAAGATTTGCCAACTGGAGTATATAATGAAATATATAATGAGATAAGCCTAATGGATTTACAGGAAAAGTAGAATTGATGAAGAGGTCTAGGCTCAATAGAAAAAAGATGAAAGGTCAGAGAATTGCTGATAGAGTGTGCAAAAAGGGAGATGCCCAAAAACTGAAGAGAAGACAATGAGTGACAAACATCACCAAAGAAAGTGGGTAAGGAATGAGATACTGAAATATAAAGCATCAGAAAAGGGATAGTTTGGGGGATGGCAGGTTTTAGGGTGTGGCCATGGGAGTAGATGGATGAAAGAAATGGAGAAAAGCAAGTAACTGTGATTGTATCTTGACATGGGTGGAAGATGGTGAGGTTTAGTGGTGCTGTCAAAGCTTTAAGTCATGTGTGAATATTTTCAAAAATCTGAAAATTACCCCAGTTGGGGATCAAATGGGAAGTAAATCTCAGTAACAGGGTATATGCAAGAATCTGATTTAATAATCAGCCTACAATCCCCTATAGAAGGAGGAACAAGGAATTGCTTAGAAGTGATGGAATGCAGACAGGATGCAGCTCTGGCTTAATCAAAAAGAGGTGGCCATACTTCAGGCAAGGACTTGTGAGCCTGGGGTGGACAGATTGAGTATGAGGTGGAGTTCAGTGGAATAAAATGGGAAGAAATAGCTAGGGGCTCAAAAGAACAAAGATTTGGAAACACAAGTCCTTGGTTGAGAATAATAGAAATGGAAAAGGAACTGCACAGGCTCAGGCTAATGAAAAAGGTGATTAAAGCCAGGGATAAAGGTCTTGATGGTAGTTGATTTTCAAACTCTTTCTAGAGCTTGAATGTTAAAATGTTTCCCTATTGATGCAGACAGGAGTACTCAGCTCTATAAGCCAGACAATGATCTCTGCCCAGTGGCCCGGGTTCGATCCTCAGCACCACATACAAACAAAGATGTTGTGTCCGCCGAGAACTAAAAAATAAATATTAAAAAATTCTCTCTCTTTCTCCCTCCCCCACTCTCTCTCTCTCCCACTCTCTCTTTAAAAAAAAGTTACACACTCTTATTAAATATTTTTTTAAGAGAGAGTGAGAGAGGGGAGAGAGAGCGAGAGAGAGAGAGAGAGAGAGAGAGACAGAGAGAGACAGAGAGAATTTTTTTAATATTTATTTTTTTTTAGTTCTCGGCGGACACAACATCTTTGTTTGTCTGTGGTGCTGAGGATCGAACCCGGGCCACACGCATGCCAGGCCAGCGCGCTACCGCCTGAGCCACATCCCCAGCCCACACACTCTTATTAAAGTACATCTACTATGTTTCATAGGCTAAAACAGTATTTAGGTATCCAACTACCTTTTATTACTTATTCACACTTGGAGAAATTATTATCAAATATTATCTACATCATTCCTTATATGCTTCTTTTGAAATTATATTTGATAAATTCTTATCAAATATTATCTACATTATTTTTATATGCTGCTTTTGAAAATATATTTATCTACACATTGTATTACATATATGATATTATTATTTTTGTTGTATCATGTATTGGATTTATATATTTGTGAATTGTAAAGACTCAGAACACAAGATCTACATTTTCAAAATTGTTCAAGACACTTCTAATACTAAAACTTATCATTAGACATAATTTAAATAAAGCATGTGTTTCTGAGATCAAACTATTTTCAAAATCACCAGATTATATTTATCATAAAATGTTGAAAAGACATGGAAATAGCAAATCAAAAGTTTAAGATCACCCTCAATTCTTCCCTTCAAATAAAACCTTTATAAAACTTTGGTTTTACTCAATGTTTTGCCTAGTAAAGAGCAGCTTTTTGCACATACTAAGAATCAATGGACATTAGAAAATGAATGAATGATGGGTGTCAATCCATGTGAATTCTATACGAAAATTAGATCAATATATATGTATTTCTTTTTAACTTGTCCTTTTTTCACTTAAAATATCCCTAGCAATTACATATATTCAGTATTTTCATGCAACACAATTTTTATAGCTGAATCATGTTCAAGTCATTCAATTGAATGAGTTACCTCATTTTAAATCTATGAGAAGAGATTAACATTTTTTGAATTAGTATGACATACCTCTACTGGATCTTTAAAAGTCCAGGAGTCTTCACAATTGGAGATGATGTGTCCATCTGGCCCTATTGCCTCTTCACTTTGTCTGTTGACCCCAACCCAATTTCTTCCAGAGAAATTATGTACCATTTCCCAGGAGTGACACCACGCTCTCAATTTGTGGGCCCTAAAGCACCCTCCTCCTTCCACCAGGAATGCTAGTCCTACTCCTCATCTGAGAACACATGTGTAGCCTTCCAAATCCAAATCCAAGATTTTACTACTAAATTCTGTATCACAGTGATCCTCAGGAATCAGCATAAACCACACAGAACAAGAAGTTGAGTAGAGATGAGGAGAACTGAAGTTTTAGGTCAATTCAGGAGAAAGAAAAAAACATTTTGGTTTGAGTGAGCAGTCAACCCTCTAGACAGGGTTATTTTCCTGTTGTCCATGAACAAGAAAAAGCCATCTAAAGCAGCACATTCTTTTCTTCTCTTAAGAAAACAGTGGAATTCAATTCCTCTCTTCTGAGGCCCCGAGTGATTGGAGAATGGATTGGTAGAGAAGAAAACGATGCTGATCCACTAGCTGCTGGAATTCTGCAGCCCCCAGTTTCAAGGAGTAAAAATGGCCAATGGGAAAGTGAAGACAGTGGCTCTAGCCCTGCAGGAAGGTAAGCAGAGATGCCTTCCGGAATTCTATGACTGGTCACTAAAAGATGAATGGAAAATAAACCCAAGTACAGGATTTTGATGAGATACCTCATAGTAATTTTATATAGAAAAACTGGTAAGCTTTGTGTGGGATAAAACATTTAGCTAGATTTAATTTTACCATGATGTGTGTGTGTGTGTGTGTGTGTGTGTGTGTGTGTGTGTGTGTTTGTGTATGCTTCAAAACATCACATCACACATAATAAGTACATAGTTTTACATGTCAACTTAGAGTGTCATTAGGCTTCCTCTTGGTTTGGGTGTTTTTCTTCACATCTAGGTGGTTACCATCTTTTTGCTACTAAAACCAAAAGGGAAAATAGTTTCAAGGTTATAAGCTGTTAGTCAAGACCAACTATAACACTGGGCAGCAAGTGGCTGGCTGTTAAGACTTGGAGAAGGGATTCCTGAGGTATTAGAATGATGTGATTCATCATCAGGAAGAAAAAAAAACTTAAATGCATAATATAGTGTAAGAAGTAGAGTAAATGTGAAATATAAGAAAATAGAAATCTTGCTTTAGAACTATTTAGGTTTATAGTTGAAAACTATGATTGAATATAATTATCCATAATATATTTAATTTTTAAAACTATTCTAAACTTGCAAGTACATATAACTCTTACTCAGAGCCCTGATGCCCAAATGGTGGCAGATTTGCCTTAAGCATCCTTATTCTGGTAAAAGTGAAGTAATGTTGAAATGTCCAGATCATATTTATTAGGTAGAGCATATTCAAGATTATCTTGTTTTTGTTATTGTTGTTTTTGTAATATCATTTTGAGAGTGCAACTCAAAGCAAAATGAAAACTTCAAGGAAGTTGAGGTGGAAAGCATTATGGGAGGCGTGGCTGACACCAAATTGAGAAAACATTTAAATATTCATAATTAAAATGTACCAGGAACTTTCTATGTCATTAGCTGACCACCACAAAAACCTTGCTCCTATGCATAAATCAGCCACACTAAATTTGTATTGCCTCTGTTAAATTTAGTAGCAGCCCATAAATACTTTTTTCTCAAAGAGAAAACCATTTTCTACATGTAATAGCTTTCAGAGTTTCTTTCCTTTGACTTATAACTTGGGTGGAGGGAAAGAAGTTCAAAATACTCATTAATGTGCTTCAGACATATATAAAATTGATTCTATTTCCATGAGAAATAACTTTTAAATAATATAAATAGTTGAAGTGTCTTATGTAAGGAGGAGAAAAACATTTCTAAAAATCCATTTATCTTCTTCTGTGAAACGCCAGATCAATTTCACCTATCAATGAGGGTAATTTTATTTTTAATATAAGACTTATAACACCCACTAGACATTTATCTTTATTCATTGGTAGATATTTAGTTCTTAAATGTAAAATAGAGAAATGTCAGCTTTCATTTTATTTTTATTTAATCATAATAATAATCATGGCTATCTCACTGCTTCTATGTTCTTCCTTGCTTCAGTGAGGAAGCTCTTATTCTCTTTGGAATGCTGAATAAAGGGGAATCCTAATTGAATCATTTTCTGCAATCCTAATTGAATACCTTCCTCAGAAAACTCATTATTATTAGTAGTAGTATTAGGGATTGAAACCAGGGGTGCTTATCCACTGAGGCTCATCCCCATTCTTCTTTTATTTATTTATTTTTTTTAAATTTTGAGACAGGGTCTCCTGAAGTGGCTCAGGGCCTTATTATGTTACTGAGGCTGGCTTTGAACTTGCAACCCTCCTGTCTCAGCCTCGTGAGTCATTGAGATTACAGGCATGCAGTCTATGAAGAGCTTTCAAATATTTGTCTTGGAAAGTTGCTTTCACTTTTATTTTTCTTTGTGTTTAAGTTATGGGTTCAGACATACTTATGAATATAAGAAAGTGGTGAAGTTCTACCTTGATGTTCCATTAGAGCAGAAAAAAATATCTGAAATACATGTAGAGAACAGTGGTAAATTCTGTTAGAAACTACATTTCTCCCTTTTTTCTAATTCAAGACAGAATTCCTATGTTTTTGCTACTAGCTCACACAGAATTCAGCTTGATTTGGATGAATAAGAAAGTGATGTAGATAAATTTTTAATGGATGTAGAGTCTGTACCTATAATATTAGTCTTTCCCCTTAAATAGTAATGAACATGTACAATAATTTGGCCTTATTAAACATTAGCAGGCTGAATGATATTCTAGACTCCTCAAAGAAAATTTGATTTTCAAGCCTGACTTCATCCATTTTTGTTTCTCCCACTGGGGCTTGCATATGGTTGTTGTCTATAAGCTTCTGTTAAAGGAGTGATGGAGGTAAGGACTGTTACTAGACATCTGCAAGGTAAAACTTATTCACCAGCTTATTAACTTATTGTCTATCTTTAGTTGTTGCCCTTGCACATTTTTCCCTACATCTATTGTTCATATTTTTCTCTGAATTGTTGTTATTACAATACTCCATATTTAGCAAGTAGCCAACTTTCCCTTTCATGCCGAATGATAGAAACATGACAGGCTGAATTGTCACTCTTAAAGAGAATTAAATAGATGTTATACTAAACCTTGAGAGTCTTATGGGTAGAAACTTACCTGAAATATTTTCCTAGAGAATTTTTTAAAATAATGTATGTCAATTAAACTTTTTTCCTTAGCCCCCCTCCCCCAAGTATGGCATTGTACAAAAAGGTTCAACAATTTTGAAATGTGTAACTGACACCTCTAATGGTTCAGTGCTGGTTAAAGTGAAGGCAGTTGCAAGGGTACTATGGAGAAACTAACAGAAAAGAACAGGAGACACTAATATGACATCCATGACCCCTAGCCAGTCTCTGGATGGGACTTAAGAGCTCTGTAAATCTCTTAAATTCCATGCAAAATTTTGTATTTTGTGTTGATGGACATTTTTCCACCTATTCTTTCTTTGACTTTCAAATTCATAATTGAGAGAGCTTTAAAAAAAGAAATTAAAAAACCCCTAAACAAGAGAAGAAAGGGTGTTTATAAAAGTGAGGGGGATGTGTTGGGGAATGCTTCAAGACTTCCTGTGTTTGTCAGATACCGCCTATTACAGACAAGCTGTAGCTTGTCTGGACAGTTAGTCGGAAAGCATATATACCTACTGCACATGAAGAGTTATAAAAAATAATCACATGTCAACAAAAATAAATGTAAACAAAAATTTTCATAATCTTATATAATCTTATTTTAAACCATCTTAATTAGACATTGCAATAGCTGTGTAATGAATTTCCTAAAATAACTTGTTAAATCTTAATGTTAATTTGTAAATAGGCTCATCAAGCCTTGAAAACCTAATGAGGCTCCTTTGCAGCTGAACCACCTTACTAAAACAAGAATAATATCCATAAATATTATAGATCTGGTGAAATGGCTTTGTAACTTAGCACTGCTATTTGATTTTAAACATGGCATATAATTAATCTAAATCTTATTATTTAAAAATATAGGTTAAATGTCCCTATAGAAACTAAATTTTTTTCCTGTTAAGAAGTTTCCCTTTCTTTAAAGTTCAAAATGACTTCTGATATGCCAGTGAATAAAGCTAGGAAATGCTCCCTTTCCAGAGAAATAGACCAGGCAACTTACAAATGTGTGACATAAATTTAAGAGGTATTAGGTCATATGATGGGAAATAAAGCAGGATAAGAAGAACAAAGCAGATCAAAGAGAGGGTACTCTTTTACATGCAAAGACTAAGAGCAAAGAAATTGCCCTACTACTGTCATATTTTGATTATTGTGGACATCATACAAAAAATGTAAAAAACAACAAAGAAAAGTCAAACTTAAGTAATTTAGATATACTCTAACATGAAAATTTTAAGGGTATAAAATATTGATTAATAGTGGTAAATCTGTCAAAGAAATCCAAAAGAGAAGCCTTAATATCCAAAATATACAAAATTTGTACCTCATGACTAATAAATTTGTTTTAAAACTAGAAATATAAAGCACACACTTATTCCAGAATATCAATGAATTTATTTTCATATGGCTTAAAATTTATTTTAAGGTGTTTAGAAATACATTAATTTATTTGAGTAGAAAAACATGTCTCAGTTCTAATAATTATTTTGCAAAACACAGTACTAGTTATCCATAGACTTCATGTGTGTTAAGCAACATTTGAGGCTTACTCCATATCTAGGTCTTCCAGACCTGTGCTATATTAATGTCAACACCATGTGTTTTCATGAGATTAAAAAAATACTTGCTTCAACCCTCCTGAAATCATCTTGATAATTGCAGGTTGATGCATAGAAGTTATGCATTTATAATCTAACTTTTATTCTTCATCTTCAACATTACTATCTATGTGTTTTTTTTCTTCTTTTTAGTATCAATCTTCCTATTTACCTGGATTTTCTTATCTCTCATGTTGAAGACATATGGATCCCTTTAATTTTGAATTTATTTAATGTGTTTGTAAGAGGGAAAAAAGTAGTTCAAAAAGAAAAAAGTCAACTTGCTAAATATTTATTGCACATTAATAGCAGATAATGTGCTAGATACTGGGTAAGAGTAATGTGAAAGAAAAAAAAATATTGTATTCAAAACATTTGCTTCTTTAACATTCAGGAAATGAGAAATAAAGAGGTAAAGAAAGTAAGGAAAAGAAAAAGAAGAGTCTTACTTCTGCAATTAAGATCCCACACTGCTAGGCACATAATAAGCATTTAATAAGTGAACATTCACTAAGTTGATTATAATACATAGTATTTAGCTTTTTTAAGCTCTTCTACATAAAAACCTAAGTACAACAGCTAAGCATGAAACTTTATGATCTCTTCAACTCCCTGAGCTTTAATATGAAGGCAGCCACTTAATTTCTAATTGTAGTTAAGAAAAGAGATAGATTCTTTCTCAAATGCCATGAAGGTGCACTCTACAAGCTCAAGATTTAGTTCTCGAGAGACATCATCCAGATTTCTACCACACAGAGACACTGGGCCAGATTAAACGAATTTTACCAATCTGTGCTCAGGGACAGAGCATGATGCAGAGTGGAGCAAGGTTGGAAACACGGGAGAGACTGGAGACAGGAGGTGGGATATGTGGAGGAGCTAAAAGCAGTTTCACCAGGACTGATAGGCCCACGAGGGCTGAGGTAGGGGAGGTTGGCCACTAAATTTAAACTTTTATGTTTCCACTTAACTCCAGTTTAGAAGTTACCCTTCTAAACCAAAGCAAAATGATTCTTTGAATATATTAACACCAAATGGAAATATTGACTGCTGCTTTTTTTCATAAGGTCTCCCAAAATGTTCCCTTTCTTGTTATGTTGGAAGCCATGCAAATCTTCAGGATGCCAGCTGGTGTTCTTTGAAAACATGATCTATTAAATTACCACTTAGAGACTGCTCTGTGCATTCTATCTTGATTCACTTTATCTTTTTTTATAATCAACTTTTTAATTTATATATGACAGTGGAATGCATTACAATTCTTATTACACATATATAGCACAGTTTTTCATTTTTCTGATTGTATACAAAGCATATTCACACCAATTCGTGTCTTCATACATGTACTTTGCATAATAACATCCATCACATTTCACCACTGTTTCTAACCTCCTATTGCCTCCTTTCCCCTCCCACCCCTCTGCCCTATCTAGAATTTGTCTATTCCTCCCATGCTTCCTCTCCCTATCCCACTATGATCAGCTTCCTTATATCAGAGAAAACATTCAACATTTGGTTTCTTGGGATTGGCTAACTTCACTTAGCATAATCTTCTCTAACTCCATCCATTTACCTGAAAATGCAATGATTTTATTCTCTTTTATTGCTGAGTAATATTCCGTTTTGTACTTATGCCACATTTTTTAATCCATTCATCTACTGAAGGGTATTTAATTTGGTTCCACAGTTTAGCTATTGTGAATTGTGCTGCTGTAACATTGATGTGGCTGTGTCCCTTTAGTATACTGTTTTTAAGTCCTTTGGGAATAGACTGAGGAGAGGGATAGCTGGGTCAAATTGTGGTTCCATTCCCAATTTTCCAAGAAATCTCCATATTACTTTCCATATTGGCTATTCCAGTTTGCAGTCCCACCAGCAGTGTATGAGTGTATCATTTTTTCCCACATCCTCACCAACACTTATTGTTCTTTTGTCTTCACAATAGCTGACATTCTGACTGGAATGAGATGAAATCTAAGATTCGCTTTATCTTTATGAAAGCATTATTATTATCCTTATTGTAGCAATGAGGAAACCAAGTCCCAGAGTGTTTGTTTCTCTGTTCCAAGGTTGGTTACCGGACTCTCTTGGTCCAAATTCTGTGCCCTTAAATGATTTACAGCCTCTCTCTGCACAAGAGTTCCAGGATTGAGAGCTGGAAAAGGGAGGGCCAGATGAAGGCTCTGAGAACTCCTTAGATGCTCTTCGAAAGACCTCAGTCCTCTCTTCCTTTTATTTCACTCAACACTGCTCTCTGCATTATGGCTGCCCACAACATTGTGCTCTCGCGCTCTCTTGTGCACACACACTTACTTTCTCTCTCTCTCTCTCTCTCTCTCTCTCTCTCTCTCTCTTATTAATTACTTAATTAAATTTTAATTAGGTATATATGATAGCAGAACACATTTTGATTCATTGTATATAATTGCATCACAACTTTTCATTTCTCTGGTTGTACACAACATAGCATTGCACCTTATATGCAGTCATACATGCACTTAGGGTAGTGATGTCCATCTCATTCCAACATCTTTCCTTCCCCCATACCCCCACCCTACCCCACCTTCCCCTGTGCCCAAAGTTTCTCCATTTTTCCCATGCTCTCCCCTCCATTATGCATCAGCATCCACTCATCAGAGAGAACATTTGGCCTTTAGTTTTTTGGGATTGGCTTATTTTGCTTAGCATGATATTCTCCAACTTCATCCATTTACCTGCAAATGCCATTATTTTATTTTTTAATGCTGAGTACTATCCTGTTGTGTATATATACCACACTTTATCCATTCATCTATTGAAGGACATCTAGGTTAGTTCCATAGTTCAGCTATTGTGAATTGAGCTGCTGTAAACATTAATGTGGCCACATTACCATAGTATGCCATTTGTAAGTCCTTTGGGTATAAGCCAAGAGTGGGATACCTGGTAAAATGGTGGTTCCATTCCAAGTTTTCTAAGGAATCTCCAAACTGCTTTCCAGTTTGGTAGCACCAATGTGCAGTCCCACCAGCAATGTATGAGTGTGTCTTTTTTTCCACATCCTCACCAACACTGTTGTTTGTATTCTTGATAACTGCCATTCTGACTGGCACGAGATGAAATCTTAGAGTACTTTTGATTTCCATTTCTCTAGTTGCTAGAGATGTTAAACTTTTTTATATATTTATTGATCAATTATGTATCATCTTCTGAGAAGTGTCTGTTCAGCTCTTTAACTCATTTATTGATTGGATTGTTTGCTTTTTTGAGTTCTGATCCTGGAGATTAATGCTCTATCAGACTTGCATGTGGCAAAAATTTGCTCCCAAAAGGTAGGCTCCCTCTTCACCTTGTTGATTGTTTCTTTTGCTGAGAAGAAGGTTTTTATTTTGAGGCTATTTTCTTGTAATTATGCTATTTTTGCTTCTTTGATCTTCAGCCTATGGGGCCAGAGAAGAGACAGGACCAGTCTTTGCTTCTCTGCTGCTTACAGATTTTGATCTATCAATTTACCTGCCACACCACCACCCCTCAGAAAAATTTTCCCTAGAATTGTGGCTTCCAGAATATCATGTTTTCAGCCTGATCATCATCCACATGTTCTTGAAGCCATGCTTGACCATCCCCTGGTCTTTTCCCCTTCCCACTTAGGCACTTTCCCTAAATCCTTATCTTCCTGGTGAAATCAATATAAACATCAGTGATTCTTCCCCAAATCTGATCCCTCCTTTCCTTCACCTGCTCTTCATTATTGGTTTTGAATTCCACCTTGTCTGACCCACTCATTCCCTCTATCATATCCTGGACCCTCTCATTATCATTATCTGCCATTGCTATTGTCAATTTTAGGTATCTCACCCTCTCTCAGCCTTTGTCCTTGTTCATTCCTTCTGGCACCCAACTTTTGGGTGTGCCAAGTTTCCATCCTGATAATTTTTGATTGTGTTAAATTTCCATTGCTTCTCACCCACCACCTGGTTCCTTGTTTTTCTCCTTATTCAGCTTTTGTCCATGGCCCACTATTGTAGTCAGTCTCTTAAAGATACCTTCAACTCACTGGACTCTCGTTTCCTTTGTCTTAGTTTCCTTTTAACAATCCAATTCTTCTTTCTGTGGTGAAACCAGCAAAGGCTGGAGAACCTGTGGCTAAACTGGCTGGCGTCACTGAACTCATGACCTCCCAAATGCAGGTGCACGCTGGAGCTGCTTGGCGAAGTTGTTGCCAGTGGCTGAACAATCCACATATCCACTTTCCTCAGAAATGATTTCATGTCTTCACTTCTCTCCTCAAATCCCAAACTCTTCTCCTCCTCTTCTTCTCTAATGATGATGCTGCTTTCTGTTTCATGGAGGAAATAGGTTCAAAGACTCTTCCTCCACAAGCACCCTCCCAGCACCACGGGTGGGCTTATCTCACCTGTGCCCAAATGGGTGCAGCCCACACTCCCACCCAAAACAAGCCCCTCACTTAGTTCTAGATGCGTAGTCTCAGCCACTATGCAAGCTGCTTATTCCCTGTGTCTGCCTCTATTCTCTCTGCTAGATCATTCCCATCAGCATAAAACTCTGATGGGATGCCTCTCTACAAAAGGAAGCCTCCTCCCTGGCCACAGCTGTCAATGCTCTGTTTTTCATTGTTCTTACAGCCAGGCTCCTCACTGCCATTATTTTCTGTTCACTATCCCCCTCTACTTGTAATCTTTTCCCAAAAGAATTTTATTTCCACCACCTGTTGAAACCACCTTTATCAATGTCAACCAGAAGGCTTTTAATGTCTCCCATTGTCATTCCAATGACTTAACTTCTGCCTTCTGAAATTCCAGCATCAAGACTCATCAATGCTCATCAAGGCTCAGCCCCCACCTAACAGCAGCATTTGGGAACCTATCAATTGTGTGTTCTGATGTGTTCCTCACAGTCCTTATCTGTAATTATGAAATTCAAGCTGCTCAGAAAACTGAAATGGTTTTCATAACTCATGACAGCAAAACCAGATCTGAACACCGTAGATTCTTTATTTAACCTACTCAGTGGTGATGCTGATACATAACGACATAGAGAACTACTGTAATTGATAGCAAAGTCAAGCCTCAGACCCTCCTTGGAGGTGTCACATAATATACAGTTTATGAAGCTGAGCACATCCAGCCCCAAGGAATCTAGAAAAACAGTTATGGACCTGGAGTAGAAATCTAAGATTACATTCAGGAAGATAAATTTATTTGTAACTAGGCATGTTTTGATCATATATTAGCTTTACAAAACAATGTTATTTTATGGGAATGAAAATAAACATTGGTGTTATGTTTATTTGTTTCAAATAACATCTTTAAGATAGTATATATCTTAATTTTGCATAAAACATATAATTTCTAGTTATTGTATATAATTTAGGTAGATAATAATAAATAAACTTGTCAGAATCTTCATAAAACACCTGCTTCAAACAGTATTACTTGGAGAATTATTATTTATTAATAAAGGGGAAAATATCTATAGAACTATAATTGAATTTTTGCATAAAAACAAAGTAATTTTGTTAAGCATATGATATTATTCAATAAAATATTTTGTTGTCATTTAAGTTTACGGTATAAAATGCAAAATCATAAATGAGAACTTCAGTTGCTCTATTCAACAAGCATATTAATCTAGCTACTTTCCATAGTGCTACAAATATTAGCCCTTTTAAATTGTCAAATTGTCTATATAATAGGCAATACTATAATCTACATTACAGACAATGAAAGCAAGAAAAGAAATCTTGTATATATAGAATATCTTTTCATATGTCTTAGTGAAGCATATGTATGTTTTGCTCCTGTATAAATTTCTCTTATTTATTCATTTATTGTGGCATAAGGGATTGAACCCAGGGCCTTGTGCATGCTAGGCAAATGCTGTACCACTGAAATACACCCCTAACTCCCCAACACATAGGTAGTTTTTAAATTGAGCCTCACTTTGGAAAATCATGTCTTCAAAAGAAGAAAATGAAATTTTATTTTAGAGAGTTAGCCATCTGTAACACAATGTGTTTTTAATTCAGTGATATCAGTTTTTCCATATAAATATTTAAAATAATTTCTGATTTTTTTTGTGACAAGATACTACTATATTTAACTGGAAAGAGAAAAATAATGTAATACTTTGAAAGCTTCACATAAGTTTTACATATAAAATATGGAGTCCCGGGGAGAAAAAGAAATGTTCTAAAAATAGTTTTTTTCTAAATCACATATCTTGATTTAAAGTGTCAATGGTAGTAAAGTACTTTCATTATAATAAATGATGCATGTCTCCATATTTATACTTCAGAGATGTTACATAGTCAATAATGGTAGGTTCAAAATGGTTCCTGGTATAATAACTGCTTTAGTTCCACCATTAGGGAAACTGTATAGTGGCATTTTTACTACATGCAATTAATAATCTTTCTTTTTTTTTTAGCATTTTAAAGCAATTAACTCTTTCTCCTCACCTCTAAATCATTAGTGTGGTAGATGTGCCAGATGTAGTCACAGTATCTACATTCAACTTCCATTCAACATTCAATAAACATTTACTGAGCATTTATGTGCTAGGCTGGGTTTGGTCCCAGGGATATAAAAATAAAATAATAATTGTCTGTTTGCAGGAACTTTGCACTCAGAGCACTCAAAATAAAAATGTAAATACATCACTCTAGTGGTGTTTTCTACCTGCAATAATTGGGCTAAGCACCCACTTGCATATAAAGGTGACATTTATTCCAGAAGTGAGGGACAGTGATCAGAGAATGTGTCTTAGACATGCTGATGCCCCTGGTTAGTCCTGAAGGACAAGTAGGAATAAGATTATTGGGTGTCGTGTTGTCATTACTCCTGTAGGTTTGTTCACAGAGATATGGGCTCTTCTGTGACGGGTCCTCTGTTTTGGTCAGTAACAGTGAGGGGGGATGAGACCAAGGGATTCTTAAATGAGACACAGGTTACTTCTCAGTGCTGGTATCCCCTACATCTCAACTGCTCTGTTATGACATTTCTTGTTTTCCAACTAGAGGATTGGGTTTTGGAGAATATGTAATGATAAGCAATTCATAATTGTCCTTTGTTAATTCTTTTTTTTTCATTTAGACATTTTAGTCTGTGTACTGAGCAAGTTTAATATTTCAGTTTGAACTTTCTCTTTGTAATTCCACACATCTCAGCAGAGGTTAGTGGTGGAAGAATAATGTTGGTTTCTAAGTTATAAAGTTTCCCTGTGATGTACATTTTCTTAGTTTTGAAACTGTTTGTAGAGTAACATGCAAAATACAAATGTTAAGTTCTTGAAAATTTATGTGATATCAAATTTTAGGTCATAGGACTATTGTAAGATGCAAGAGAGACATTTGGTATTTCAAATATCTTCTTGAATCTATGATATGTTGTAGAATGAGTATGCTAAAACTTATGTGTTTTTAAGGGTTTAACTTGTTATGTATATCAGGCTATAACTGGCTAAAATTTAATTTATCATGCATGGGAAGCACTCTGTAAACCTTATGAGGTAATGCATAGGTCAAAGGTATAATTATTACCTAGTATTAATATAAACAATGATTATTTCTCAATAAAATAGGTTGATATAAAGGGAAACATTTTTTACTTGTACTAGTAGATATTAGAAAAGTGGTGGTTCTTATTTCGGCCATGAAAATATCTAGCATTGTTAATATATTATTGATTAATAGTTAATTACTCAGTTGTTTAATTGTATATATGTGGATTTCTTTTTTAACTGTTTTAGGTATATGAAAATATTATATATGGCATCTATAATTTTTAAAATAGAATAAGTGTTCTCTGTAAGATTGTTTTAAATACTGTCTATAAATGCATAGTACAAAAGTAGGTTAATGTAATATTAATGCTACCTATCAGGTAATAAAATAGCCAAACTTGTAGAATTTTAATACACAACAGTTTTAAACACCTTGGAAATTGATTCTGTAATTATGAGACATTGAATAATATATCTGACATGTAACATCAAACCATGTAGTTCTCAACCACAAATGCAAAACATTCTTAAATATTTATGTTGGCAATTAATGGCCACAATGAGTAAAATGTTTTACTAAGAATTTTTCTTAAAAATTATTAAAATCTAGACAGGCATGGTGGTGCATGCCCATAATCCCAGTGATTCAAGAGGCTGAGGTAGGACAATCACAAGTTCAAAGACATCCTCAGAAACTTAGAAAGACCCTAAGCAACTTAGTGAGACCTTATCTCAAACTATAAAAAAAATAGAAAGGGCTAGGGATGTGGCTCAGTGGTTAAGTGCCTCTGGGTTCAATGCCTGGTACCAATTTTTTTAAAAAAGATGTATTGAAATCAGTTTTTTTTAAATATGGTGAAAAGGTGTCATGATAGAAAAAAAGTAATTTATAAAAATTATATTTATTCCATTTTTCTTAAAGAAAATTTTGAGGGGCTTTATTAGTTTAAAAGATTTTTCAGTTTGTAAATATGAGCCCATTTTTATTACATTGCATGAATTTATCATCTAATTCTAGTTGAAACTCAAATAGCTATTATGTGTTTGATTTTTTTCCATGTGATTTATTCTGATTTTCATTCATTTTTTAAATCCTCAGAATTATATTTGACAGATAACTAGCTTTCTTCAGATTTTATTATGAAATATTACTTGTAAAAAATTTTAGGCTTTCTTATAATTGGTGCTGAGGCATATATCTAATAGTCACATTCCAGAGATGCGTAAAAATTAAAACATTAGTCATGCTTTATGCTTTCCATCCTTAGCTCATAATTATATAAAACTAAAATTATATTGCCAACCCAAATAAAGTTATTACAAACAGATATCACTTGTTTTAAAATGAGTAATCATGAACAGTTTATAATTATACTGATTATTTTGCTGAATGTCGTCATTGAATTTCTGTAACCTCAATATCATGCCAAATTTTGTAAAATAAAAACTTAATTTGTTAGAGGGACTCAGTACCTTAAGGCATTCTTTTGGCAAATTGTTTTACATCCTAATCAACCTTCTAGAAAAAGGATATTCACTGTTGTTTTTTTAAATCAAAGACCCCTGAAAACAAAAAGCTCCCCATCCTGGCAAATTAAGAACACACGTTTCACCTAGTGAAAAATGAATGCTTTTTCTCAATGATATCAAAATACAAAAAGGAAGGGGACCCTAAATGTTTTCTGAAAAATTATGTATGTATGTATGTATGTATCTATCTATCTATGTGTGTATCTATCTATCTACGTATCTATCTATCTGTCTGTCTATAATTTAAGGTGTATAGAACACTCTGAAATACAGAGTACCATACAAATCCACTTTTGTCAATTTTTTTTTTCTTTTGAGTATTGATGAATAGAACTCTCGGGATGACAAAAAATTGTCACTTTAAAATGAGGATTAAAAGATTCTTGACAAAAGTCTGAAAATTTTAAAAAATTAAATCTGTGTATCCTTCAATATTGTCCATAAGATTGCTTAAAATACTATATGTAAAGTTATTCAATACAATACAAAAATGATTTAATATAGAATTAGTACATAGTGGAGAATAACATACCCCAACATGTGTTGTTTTAAGATATAACAATTTTTTTAAGAACCACTGAAGTTAGTGCTCTAAATCTCAGATACTGATAAAATAACTTCCCAATTACCTCAATCTGAGTAGGTCTCATCTTGAAATATATGATATTCTAAAAAATTCCAGTAATTATTGTGACTGTTGATGACCACAGTTAACCAGATTATTGAAAATCTACACATGCATTTTTTTTACTTTTCACTAAATCAATCTGCATAGTTGAAAAAAATAGGACTTTATGATGATGTATGAAAACATCTTTCACATGCTAAATACTGTTTTATCCTGGTAAGCCTGTGTTTTACAGTAACAGTCCTGTGAAATGTTCCTCATTACAGAGTTTTCACTTATGTTTCTGAATCCTAACTTCAGCTGTTTTTTGTGCCATCTCTGCCTGCACAAATTCCAAATGAGTGCAGGTTGAAGTGTGGCCTTTGAGGAGCTCAACATGGCCCTGTGTTTGCCTTGCTATAATCCAATGATGACATTTGAGAAAATCCATTCAAACACATTCATTCAGCAAGTATAATGCACCTGGACTGAATCTTCTAAATCTATGAGGCAAAATACATCTTTTTTTCCTTTAAAAATTAATTACCAGGGCTGGGGTTGTGGCTCAGAGGTAGAGCATTTGCCTAGCATGCGTGAGGCACTGGATTTGATCCTCAGCTCCACACAAATATAAAATGTGTCCACCTATATCTAAAAAAATAAATATTAAAAAATTAATTCTCAGGTATCTCATTATAATGACAGGAAACTAATACATATCCTGCATCTCCAAGAGTTTCTTCTGCAAAACACTCATGATTGTTATCCATCCTCTGGTCACTGACTTCAACTCTGAACTCAACTGCTTACTATATGATATTGACCAAGTTAATTACATATATTTGCCTTGGGTTTCCCATCTATAAAATACAAATAATAATATCTATTGCATGGTGTTGCTCTTAGGAATAAATAAGTTCATAAGGATTCAAACTTAAATAACTGCCTGTCACCTAGCACAATACTCTATTATCATTTATAATTATAACCACTTGAGGTCACAATTTTCTATTCACAAGAAAAAAAATCCTTGTTTCTAAGTTGGCAAAGTTCTATACAAGCCAGACTCTCTACTTCTCATTAAAAGAAAACATATTTGACCTTGAACCATCAAGAACTGAAAAGCAGGAACCAATCCAAGTTAAAGCAAAATGCAGGAATGAACCAGATCCATGACATGAATCATTCATTTATTGAAAATTTAAGATGGCAGCATTTAAAAAGATTTTATGTGACTCCTCAAAGTTCAAAATTCTCTGTAATTTTTCCCCCTGTGGTCCAGGACTGGTCAAGCATGAAGTTTCCTGGAAGCTTCTTAGTTTTCTTTTGCCCACACCATCCCACCTCAGTGCCTGGGAATAAGTTAGCATCCAGCCACCATGGTGAGATCCATATAATACAATAATGCAGCCAGTGGAAAAGTTAAGAACCCATCAAATCCTGAAGATATTTTCTTGTGTTTCAGCATCTATTCGGTAACATTTTGTTATCGAGTGTTATGGGAACCCAAACAATGTTCTAAGCCACGTGCCAAATGCAGTTCAAGTTCTTAAGATGTTATAAGTAATAGTAAATGCATTTACTAAGTTTTTGAAAGTTTTTTATTCTCTATAATGTGAAAAAATATTTTCACGATCATTAGATTAGTCAGAGTTTATTTAAGTGCTTATTTGTGCACAATGTACTGTTTAAGCTAGAAGAATTACTGTAGACTCAGAACATAAATCTCTAAAACTAAACATAGAAGATAATATGGATTTTCCTTTTTAGACTGTCAAAAGGCCTGCACATTTTCTGGTTTTATTTTTCTTCTTCTTCTCCTCCTTCTTTCTTAAAGAAAACCTTCCTTGGTTTTGCTTCAAACTATTATATTTGGTTGTTGACATAGTTTCAACTTGAGTTCGAACTTCATTATTTAGATGGGAATATCCAGAAATCATTTGCAGAGAATTATAATACATGAAAATTAAAACATTCCAGTGATCCTTTGCAAATATCCTCCAAAGGGACTTTTAGTTATATTTTTAGTAGACATATTGAAGGGGAGTGTCTCTAACATGCTTTTGGTCATCTCTTCATTTGCATTAATATAAGCAAAAATTTCCTATTCCCTAGAATAATAAACAACAACAACAAAAAACCTTCAGGGGTCCAGAGATCTAACAGTCAGATGTATCACTGCCATGCTGGGTACTTTGTGTTGGGGGGCATATATGATACTATTTTTTGACAAAAAAAATAGTATAATATATGTTATTCTATGTTGCAGATGTTGGGGAACAATCCTGAAGCTATAATACACACCATGAAGGAGTTGGAACATCCTTTGAGGTATTTATAGTCAAGTAAGAAATACAGTATGCAGTGTGTGTGTGTGTGTGTGTGTGTGTGTGTGTGTAGACACATATATACAAATATAATAGAAAGTAACCAATGTGATTCTGCAATCTGTACACATGGTAAAAATGGGAGTTCATAACCCACTTGAATCAAATGTATTAAATATGATGTGTCAACAGCATTGTAATGTTTTGAACAACCATTAAAAAAAACAAATATATTAGAAAGTTTTACAGAATACAACTTGAGAGTGTGAATTAGATTGATGGAGACAGGTAGTTAATGTCTGTGCAAGAAGGAAAGAATTGGAGAAAAGGAAAATAAAGTAACATTTATTAGGCAGTGCAGTAACTATGATTTCACATGGCTCATCTCATTTATTTTGCCTATCGACTCTGCATAGTCAGTATTATTTTTGATATGAGTCAAAAGAGATTTGAACCAAGGTCAGTACATTCCAAAACACCAGATTTTGTGCACTATGATACATTAACTCACCATGCCTCGCTCCTTGAAATTAGTTATAAAAACTATTTAAATTTTTTTTCTGCTAATCCTAACATCTGTGTCAGCTCACGGAACTTTTTTTATATGTGATATTTTCTCTTGTGGTTCTCATTTTACTATCTGCTTTGCATTCTGGCAAAATTTAATGTTATTCTACATGCCTATAATCCCAGCAACTCAGGAGTTGCTGAGGCAGGAGGATCAAGAGTTCAAAGCTAGCCTCTGCAACTAAGGGATGCACTTAGCAACTCAATGAGACCCTGTATCTAAATAAAATGCAAAAAAGGACTGAGGTTCTGGCTCAATGGTTAAGCACCCCTGGGTTCAATCCCTGGTAGCAAAAAAAATTTTTTTAATTATATTCTGGTCATTTATAGATGATACATCAGAGGAAGTCTGGATTATGTTGTCTTCCTATAAAGGATATTCTGTTTTATGTGTCATGCAGGCTAATTACTGGTGAATTGTTTTGATCATATTATATTTGGTATTATTATTATTATTATTATTATTATTATTATTATTATTTGGTACCAGAGATTGAACTCAGGGTACTCAAGTACTGAGCCACATCCCCAGACCTATTTTGTATTTTGAGAGACAGGGTCTTACTGAGCTGCTTTAGCACCTCGATTTACTAAGGCTGGCTTTGAGCTCATGATCCTCTTGCTTCAACCACCTGAGTCACTGGGATTATAGGCATATTCCACCGTGCCTGGCTAGGTTTGGTATTTTTCTTTTTTCCATATTTCATGGTGCATTATACTTGTACATACTGGTGGGATTTGTTGTTATGTTTTCATACATATGTAGAATATAGTGATAAAACTTAGCCAATATTATTCTTGAGTATTTCTCTTTTACCTGCTTTCCTCTCTCCCCTGATCGCTTTCCTCTATTGTACTGATCTCCCTTTGATTGTTGTGAGATTCCTTTCACACACACACACACCTTTCTTTTCCTTTTTCCTTTCTGGCTGCCACATACATTTTTAGCATGAGTCAATTTTGGTTTCAAATGTAGGTCTACCATTTTCCCTTTACTCTTTTGTGTGTGGTTCTTTTTGCTAAGGCTTATTTCTGAACTCTTAATTAATTACCTGATATATTAGTGAAGCTGCTGCAACCTGACTCTGCTGGAAACCTAATTTCTTCCAACATTGCCATTTAGCATCATCTTCAGTCTTTATAGCAGTCAAACTCTGCTAAGCCTTAAAGAGTCTCATCTGGTACATTCATTTCAAAAATGAATTTCCTCCAGGCTTTTAGTATTCTCTCTCTAACACACACACATAATCACATTGCACCCACCATACATAACTCAAGACATTCTTGTCCACAAAATTCCAACCACTATGATAATCTTGCACTTTGATAATTTTCTCCTTAACTCAGTATGACCACCATCTTACTTGAGCTTCATCTCCCTGTATAAGTGTGTTTTGTGCACCAGGCCTACAGTCATGTCTGAAATTAATACCTGAAAATGTTTAGTTTTTCTAGTTTTATACTCTTTTGTGTCAGGAAAACAAATCCAGTACAGTAGATCTATAACAGTTTCAAGTAAAAGTACTAAATTACTTATATCCTTGCCCATCAATAGTGGTAGAGGCACTTAGGTGAACTTACATAGAAACTGCAACATCTTACATACTCAACAACAATTTCATTGCCCATGGAACCCAAAATTAATTGAAAGAGTAAACCCCAAAATGGATATCTGAAAAATAAACTGGTCAAAATTAGTAAGGCAGTCAGACTTAAGTAATCATATATTTTACCAATAGCACTAGCTTAAAAGTATGGGTCTACATTAACTAGAAAAATACAAGTTAATGTCTAGAGTCATAAAAGTTTCTATTACAATCCAATAGGCAGTCTCCTATGATGCTTTAATATTATATGATAGTTGTGAAATGATTACAAATTAATAATGAACATAATCTATTTGCAGATTAAAATGTTCTTCCCTGTATTATCTACAAAGTTTAGATACACCTCAAAATGTCCTGGAAAAGAAATTTCTTAACTCTCATCAAAATGAACTGCCAGGTTTTTTCCTACATTTGACATGACACAGTGTCAAGATTTCTAGTCCTGAATACACACTTTCTATAGGGAAGAGACATTTATCTTGGCAATTAACAGATCATTTATCTCATTTCATACAGCCAGTTTTTTTCGTAAGAAAAGAAATGTTTATGTATTTGTTCTGCTGACTTTAATCTATAATCTAATCAGGGATCAACAAACTTTTCCTGAAAAGAGACTGATAATAAATATATTAGACTTTGTAGGCAAGTCTTCATTGCTACTCAAGTGCCAGTGTAGCACAAAAACAGCCTAGACTGTGGGTAAATAATATAAGCTTCTGTGTTCTAATAAAACTTTGTTTACAAAAGCAAGTGTTATTGTTGGACACCGTGGTGTACTCCAACAGTCGAAACTACTCAGAAAGCTGAGGCAGGAAGATTACTTGAGCCTAGGAGTTCAGGCCAGCCTGGGAAATATGAAAGAAAGAGAGAGAGAGAGAGGGAGGGAGGGAGGGAGGGTGAGAGAGAAGAATGAAAAAAAAAAGAAAGAGAAAAAAGGAAAAAAGAGAATAATTAAAAAAACAGTGTCAGGCTGACAGCTATGATTTGCTCATCACTGTTCCAGAGTATTAATTAATGTTTATGCTCACAACAAATGTTTGGCTAAGCTGTGTATATACATACATACATACATGAAAGCAATTTTGTTCTTTTTGTTTGCTTTCTTTTATTTTTTCCATTTTTTTTTTTTGGTGATACATTATAGTCGTAAATCATGGCAGTATTTGTCGTTACATATTTCCACATGCACAATATAACACTACAGTTTGGCCAATATCATTCCCCAGTATTTTCCCTTCACTTCTCCCTCTCCTGGTCCCTTTCCTACACTCTACTGATCTCCTTTTGATTTTCACTTTTCTTTTCCTTTTTCCTCTCTTGCTTTCACATACGAGAGAAAACATATGCTCCCTTGACCTTATGAGTTTAGCTTATTTTGTGTAACAGAATGTTCTCAAGTTTCATCCGTTTTCCAGCAAATGACATAATTCACCTTTATGGCTGAATAAAGCTCCATTGTGTGTATATGCCACATTTTCTTTTTTCATCCTTGATAAGCACCTAGTTTGGTTCCATAGTTTGGCAACTGTGAACTGTGCTGCTATAAACATGGGTATGCATGTACTACTCTAGTATTATGACTTTAATACTTTAGGATAAACATTGAGTAGTTGTATAGCTGGGTTATATGGTGGTTTCCTGCCTAGTCTTTTGAGGAACCTCCATACTGATTTCAATAGTGGTTATATTCATTTACAATCCTGTCAACAGAGAAAAAAGTGTCCCTTCTTCTCCACATTCTCTCTAGCATTTATTATTGTTCATATTCTTTTTTTTAAGTAGTTGGACACAATACCTTTATTTTTATTTATTTATTTTTAATGTGGTGCTGAGGATCGAACCCAGAGCCTCGCACGTGCTAGACAAGCGATCTGCTGCTGAGCCACAACCTCAGCCCCATATCTTTCGAATTCTTGATGGCTGATATTCTGACTAGAGTGAGATGAAGGCTCACTGTAGTTTTGATTTGCATTTTCCTAATTGCTAATGATGTTGAACATTTTCATAGATTTGTTGCCCATTTTTATTTCTTCTTTTGAGAAGTATCTGTTTAATTCATTTGCCCAATTAAGCTAGGTTATTTGAGGTTTTGATGTTAAGTTTTTTAAAGTTTCTTATATAGTCTGGATATTAATCCTGTGTCAAAAGAGTAGTTAGCAGGGCTGGGGATGTGGCTCAAGTGGTAGCGCACTCGCCTGGCATGCATGCAGTCCAGGTTCGATCCTCAGCACCACATACAAACAAAGATGTTGTGTCTGCCAAAAACTAAAAAATAAATATTACAAATTCTCTCTCTCCTTTAAAAAAAAAGAGTAGTTAGCAAATATTTTCTCCCATTCCTTAGGTTCTTTCTTCATGTTACTAATTGTTTCCTTTGCTGTGCAGAAGCTTTTTAATTTGATGCCATTCTGTTTATTAACTTTTGTCATTATTTTCTGAGCTTTAGGAGTTCTAATAAGAAAGTCATTGCCTGTACCTATATGCTGGAGTCTCAAACCTATATTTTCTTCCAAGGATTTGCATAGTTTCTGGTCTAATTCCTGGGCTTTTAATCTCTTTCAAGTTTGTACAGGGTCTAGTCTTATTTGTCTACATATGGATAACCAATTTTTCTGGCACCATTTGTTTAAAAGCCTGTCTTTTCTCCCAATATGTTTTGGCACCTTTGTCAAGGATCAGATGACTATGAACTGTGTTGGATCTTTTTCTGTGTCTTCTCTTCTCTCCCATTGGTCTATGTATCTGGTTTTATGTCGGAGCCATGCAATGGTTATTTCAATAGCTTTGTAGTATAATTTGAAGTCAGGTATTGTGATGATGCCTCCAGCTTGCTTTATTGACTTAGAATCGTTTTGGCTATTCTGAATATTTTATTCTTCCAAATGGATTTCAGGACTGTTTTTCCTAGTTCTGGAAAAATGACATTTATTATTATTATTATCATTATTATTATTATTATTATTATTATTATTTTAAATATATGTATGACAACAGAATGCATTACAATTCATATTACATATATAGAGCACAGTTTTTCATATCTCTGGTTGTATACAAAGTATGTTCACACCAATTCGTGGGTATTTTGATGGGAATTGCATCAAATCTGTATGTTGCTCATAAAACCAATTTCAAACATATACAATCATATTAGTAGTGATTTTAGTGTCCAAAAAGAGATCTACTAAACAATAATTACTGGGCTGTTTTGTTGACTTGTAGTCCTAACTACTCAGATTGCCAAGCCAGGAGGATTGCTTGAGTCCAGGAGTTGGAGATCAGGTTAGGCAACATAGCAAGACCCCCATCTTAAAAATAATAATAATTACTGATGTCAAAACACATCTCAATCATTATGATAGTCACTAACTCTTCAGTGTTTTCCTTGAAACTCTAATATACAATTATTGAATGTCAATTTAGGACTAATTGTGCTGTTTTATAGAGGAGAAAGTTGATTATAATGGTAAATGAAATCAGCTATCATGAACTGATTTGTGTTTATTTAATTACAATTATCATGCTGATGACTCTACATATTAAGTCTCCACCTGTAGTCCCCTAGGTGCTAATTTTAAAAACATGAGTTTTCATTAAAAATAAGAAAATAAACCCCTCCATGTGCATTTCAATAATTCAAATTGTATCATAATTTGACTATTAACACAAAGGAAAATCAATGCAACTAATTCAGATTTTGATTTAAGATTACACAGTGCAAAAGAGGGAATAGTCTTGGAAAGGGAAGTAGAAAAATGTAAGATCCCTCTTAGATGTCAGAAAAACTAAATTCAAAAATGTGATTTTTTTTTAAAGGTAGTGTTAACTTTAAGTGGAAAACAAAAAGCAAAAAACCTTTGAAGCAAAGTCAGTTGTGTTTACAAGGGCCTTTGGGTTTCTTTTTTGTTTTAGTGCTTCTGGTTTTTAAAATGTTGATTTGTGGAGGATGGGCACAGGGGATTGAATCTAGGTGCTTAACCACTGGTCCACATCACCAGCCCTTTTTTACATTTTTTTATTTTGAGATAGGGAATCCATAATTACTAAAGGCCTTGCTAAATTGCTGAGGGTGAATTTGAACTCAAGATCCTCCTGCCTCAGCCTCCAGAGCCACTGGGATTACAGTGTGCATCATGAAGCCCGGCCTTAAATGTTGATTTTAGAATCCTTTCTTTTTAGCTGATAAAAGAAATTACAAAATACAGAATACTTGCAAACTACAAAATATAGGATACTTACAACTAAAGGTGCTTTGTTAAATGATCAGAGTTTAACTTAAGTTTCAAGCAGTGACTCTCAAACTGGGAGAGTGATACTATCTTATCAAGAGAAATTTAGAAATGCCTGGGGGCATTTTGTTGTTGTTTCACCATGACTGAGGAAACTACTAACATTTTTTGGCCAGGCCCATAGATAGTATATAACCTTCAGATAGAAGGAAGCGTTCAAACCAAAGTACCAATAGAGTTCTATCCAGAAACCCTGGTGCAAAGAAGTAATCTACCAAGGTCTCTTACTTAACTGCAAGGAAAACACAGTTGCAGTTAAGTAAGAGAACAGAGCAGGTGCCTGTAATCCCAGTGGCTCTGGAGGCTGAGGCAGGAGGATCCTGAGTTCAAAGCCAGCCTCAGCAAAAGTAAGGCCCTAAACAATTCAGTGAGACCCTATCTCTAAATAAAATACAAAATAGGGCTGGAGATGTGGCTCAGTGGTCTAGAGCCCTTGAGTTCAATCCCTGTTACCAAAGAAAAATAGACCACCCAGGGGACTTGTTTGTACCAGTAGGTCTACCTAAAACGAAAAGGGATTTTATACAGTCAAATTGTTTTATTATCCATTTAAATATAATTCTTTATTTCTTTATATTTATCAAGAAGTAAATATATTTAAGATAAAAATGAAAAATAATAAAAGAATGGCAAGTGTAGGAACCTAATGATGACTTACACTTTTGATTACAGACTTGAGATTCATCTGAAATGACAATGCAATCCCTAGCTATTGCAACAGAAATCTTAACCTCTGAGTGAAAAAAAAAAAAGAGGGATGTTGAGATACTTTCAATCATCTTTTCTCACTTCTGTGTAAGTACCAAGAGAGGTTGGCCAAAAATATTTTAAAACCTTAAACATACTTTTAAACTTGGCTTTTCTTTAAAATAAGTGCAAATATATGATATGGCCTAGTGTTAATTTACAATCCCTACTTTCTTATGCTGCGACTGTCTTTAAATGTGCCCAGTTTGAACTGAGATGTGCCATAAGTCAGATATCAAAGACTTATTATGAAGAGTGTAAAATAACAGTTATATTTTTATTTTGATTACAAGTTAAAAGGATGACATTTTGAATATATTGAATTATGTAAAATGTATTATTAAATGAAGCTCATCTGTCTTACTTTTTAAAATATGACTTCTAGAAAATTTAATTTACATGTAGAGTTAATATTATAATTCTATTGGTGGTTCTAAGGGATCAGTGAGAAATAAGAGAAAGATCATGTTCAGATTCTCTATTTCATCATTTGGGTTTGATGTCATTCACTGATCCTCTTATGTATTCCAAACCATTTCAAATTTCATGTGGATTTGGGTAAGACTGAGCTTTCATACTATCGCAGAGAACTTACTTTCCCATATATGTTTGATCAGTGTCCCCCGCTGAGTATATTCTTCATAATAGTGTTTATGATCCTGTTTCTAATTTTATACTGCATGCATCAGTTAAAATGCTGAAGATTCAGGAGGGCTTGCTTTGCTTCAGTGTATGCTCTGGTAGACTATATGTTATCCCAAAGAACATATTTTATCCTCCACTCTCCCTGTCTCCTCCAAGAGGTGCTTGTGATCTTCCAAGCACACTTTGGGAGGATGTTATCAGCCTTACTTTGTTTCAGTGAGAAGAGAACAGTTTCCAGAGTAGGCACTATCTAAAAATGGCTCCTTCGTGATGAAAGCATTTATTGCCAAGTCTTTTGTTGCTTTGTCAATTGTCTATATTGGCTGTAACAGCCAGGATTTTGCTGTTTAATTATTTAAGCCACATAAATGGGCAATCTTTCATATAGTATCTCATTTTCTTCTTAAAAAATGAACTATACAATTTTAACTTTGACCCATATTTGTATAGATGAAATATCTGAGACTCAGAAAAGTTAATGATTTGCCTATAGTCACACAATTAGACTTCTGACTCTCACTACAATCCTTTTGGCTATATTCCTTACTTCTGCTGTTATTCTGGTAAGGAAGTAACTTATATTTCTGAAAACTAAATGGATCAAGCCAAACAGTGCGGGGCTGGGGACGTGGCTCAAGTGGTAGCGTGCTCGCCTGGTATGCGTGCAGCCCGGGTTTGATCCTCAGCACAACATACAAACAAAGATGTTGTGTCTGCTGAAAACTAAAAAATAAATATTAAAAAAAGCCAAACAGTGCACTGTGGAAATTGAGATGTATAGGCCACATGTCCCCAATATCTGTTCTGCATTTATTTCAACACACCAAATATTTGACCTCCATGAAAAGAATGCCAAGGTAAATTAGGCAGAACCAGAAACAGGAACTCATATACATGCCATATATTAGTGGCAATTTCAGATGTTTGAGTTTCTTTCTTTGTACAATTGAAAGTGGAATAATATTTGTCAGGGCTAGACAAACAGTAGGTGCTGGCAGAAGACCTTGCCTTGTATATGACTCACTCCCATTAGTACAGTACACTTCGACATGACTTTTTAATTGTGGGGAATGCCTCAGCCCTACTGGTCATGCCCAGCCTAAACCTCCATCTTCCCTGGATTTAAGGACAAGATACTTGTTTAAATTCCACTGAAGTTATATGATCCCTTTACTTAAAATCTAATATTTTCTGCATTTTTATTCTATTAAGTCTAAATCCTTATGCTTGATTTTCAAGGAATTTCATAATCTGACCTAAGCACACAAATATGTCATCCTTTATAGAATCCTTTCCTCTTAGCAAAATGAGGTGTCTTTACTGTCCTTTAAACATATTTCTTTCTGCTGAGTCTTTCTTATGCTGTTTAATTCACTTGCTTTTTATTCTCTTTTTAGAATCTGAATCCTATGTACTTATCCAGGTCTAACTCAAATCCCAAGACTCATCTCTTACTTTTAACTCTTTAGTGTTTATGATTTGTACCAAAATGCATTTTAGCATTTATTTTGTGGCAGGGTAGGGCCCTTGCCACCCTCCCACTGCACTAACTTCTACCAAAGAGGAAACTGGTGTTACCAAGAAAGATCTGTTTATTTTTTAGGAGTTCCCATTTTCGAGATTATAATGAGGATCTAGAGTCACCTCCACCCTTGGAGATAGATCCAAGATTGGGGTCCTTAGGCACAGGTGTAAAGGTTGATCCATTGCCTAAACCTCTTACACTGGCACAGAAGATGAAGTACACACACACACATACACACACACACGCCAAAACTCAGAAAGGAAGGAAGGAAGGAAGGAAGGAAGGAAGGAAGGAAGGAAGGGAGGGAGGGAGGGAGGGAGGGAGGGAGGGCAAGGAAAGAAGGAAGGAGACCCTTTGAAATCCATTGAGAAATTATATTGTTCTGGTCAACCTGAGAGAAAATGGATATTTGTTGTCTTTTCTGACTTACCATATTGTGACCAAGCATCGTGCTCTTATTTTTATTAAGTTTTTACTAAGACCTTTACTAGGATTCACCTGGTTTATAACTTTCTACCTTTAAATATAACTGAATCTGCTGGGAGGTGGTGGCAGAGTCTGTAATCCGAGATATTTAGGAGGCTGAGGCTGGAGGATCGAAAGTTTGAGGTAAACTTGGGGAACTGAGCCAGACTCTGTTTCAAAATAAAAACTAAACTGGGCATGGTGGCACACACCTGTAATCCCAGAGGCTCAGAATGGTGAAACAGGAGAATTGGGAGTTCAAAGCCAACCTTAGCAACTTAATGAGGCCCTGAGTAACTCAGTGGGACCTATCTCTAAATAAAATACAAAAGAGGGCTGGGGATGTGGCTTAGTGCTTGAATTCCCAAGAGTTTCATCTCTGATAGCAAAAAAAAATAAATAAATAAATAATAATAATAATAAAAGAATAAATAAATAAAAAGGGCTGGGGATGTAGCTCAGCAGTAGAGCACCCTTGGATATTTGTACTAGGGAGTACAAAAAAAAGAATTTTTCAATGCATATTACTTTTTGTCTAGTTTATTTCATTCAGAATCTCCCTGTTTTTGCTATTATCAATAGTTCTTTATTCTTGCTAAGTATGTTTCCAAAATTTATTATCTATTTTCCTATTGATATACATTGGGGATTTTTTTTAAGGAAACCAGGTTATATTTATACAGTGGAAAATTATTAAGCAATGAAAATAAGAAGTACATTCACATTCAACAACTTGGATAAATCTTATAAAAATACATATGGAGCTAAAAAAGCCACACACCAAAGAACACATATGTATGATTACACTGAATAAAGTAACAAAACAGGCAAAACTAATCCTTGTTATTAGGAGTTAAAATAGTGCCTAACTCTGGGGGAGCGGAGGGAATAATTAGGGGAGCAATGAGAGAGGGCTCATGAAGGTGCATTTGATGTCCAATTTCTTGACCTGGGTTAGGGTTTAGTGGATATGTTTACTTTGTGATAATTCATTGTGCTATACGTGATTTTCTTTTGGCTGTTATATTTAATAAAAGAGAAGTTCTATTAACAGTAAAAAAATCAATATCTACATTCATGGAATAGTTAGTAATCAAATGCCTACTATATGGTTAATATGAGTATAAGGATTCTGAGGCATGACATGTTCCCACAGTCCAACATTGGGGATTTTTTGACTATTACAAATAAAACCACCATGAATAGTTGTGCACAAGTCTCAGTGTGGATGTATGCTTTTATTTCTCTGGAGTAAATATCTCGACAGATGTGATTTAATTTTTAAAGCAACTGCCAAACAGTTTTCTAACAGTTTGCCATTGTTTGTACTACATGTTATAGTCTGCAGTTCTAAGAGAGATACCATAGTCTTCATCTTTGTCAACATTTGTTATGATCAGTCTTAAATTTTGTCCATCCTACTGTAAGTGTAATAACACTGCAGTTTTGATTTACATTTCAAATTATGTTGGATATCCTTTCATGTGCACATTCACCATATTTGTATCTACTTTGGTGAAGAAAAAAATCTTCTGCCCATCCTTTCAAATTGGGTCATTTTTCTTATTAATAAGTTGCAAGAATCATTTGTATATCCTAGATATCATTCTCTTGAGAGATATATGTTTTGCCAATACTTTGTCCTAGTCTGTCAGCTTACCTTTCCATTTCCATAACAATGAATATAGAATAGACAGTTTGTTGTTGTTGTTTTTAGTACTGGGGATTGAACTCAGGGGCATACCACCACTGAGCCACATCCCCAGTCCTATTTTGTATTTTATTTAGAGACAGGGTTTCACTGAGTTGCTTAGTGCCTCACTTTTGCTGAGGCTGGCTTTGAATTTGCAATCCCCCTGCCTCAGCCTCTTGAGCCACTGGTATTACAGGTATGTACCACCACGCCCAGCATGAGACAAAGTTTTTAAGTCTGATCTATTTCTGAGAGGAGAGAGAGAGAAAAAAGAGAGCATGAGGCAGAGAGAGTCTCTGCCAAGCAGCTTTTTATATTTTCTTCCAGAAGTTGTATAGGTTTAGCTGCTACATTTAGGTCTGTAGTCTATCCCTACCAGTAGTGTGTGAGGGTTCCCATTGATCCACATCCTTTCCAACTTATTATTACCTTTTTGATTATAACCATCTTAATAGATGTGAAGTAGTATCTCACTGAGGTTGTACATTTCCCTAATGGTGCTGGGTATCCTTTCATTTGCTTATTGGCTTTTGCTTATTTTCTTCGGAGAAATGTCTATTCTAATTTCTTGCCATTTGTCTTTTCATATTGAACAATAAGAATTGCTTATGTATTCTCGGTAGTTATATTCTAACTACATGAATTGTAAATATTTTCTTCTATGATTTTATTTTCACTTTCTTCGATGGTAGCCTTTAAAAGTTTTAAATTTGATGAAGTTTATTACTTTATTATTTTTTCTTTTGGTGCTTGGGCCTTTGGTGTCTTAACTACGGAGTCATTGTCTTCTCCAAGATTTACTTATGCTTTCTTACATTTGGTTTTGGTTCTTACATATATATGTGTTGTCCATTTTGAGTTCTTACATTTATGTCTGTGGTCCATTTTGAGGTAATTTTTATGTGGGGTAGGGTTTAACTTAATTCTTTTGCATTGGGGCTGGGGATGTGGCTCAAGCGGTAGTGCACTCGCCTGGCATGCGTGCGGCCCGGGTTCGATCCTCAGCACCACATACAAACAAACATGTTGTGTCCGCCGAGAACTAAAAAATAAAAATTAAAAAAATTAAAAAAAATTCTTTTGCATTAAAGACTACATCATTTTGAAATATATTTTCATTTGGAATGGAATCCTAGGATGTCAGTGTTTTTTTCTTTCAGAACTTGAAAATATTGATGTACTGTTTTCTGGTTTGCATGGTTCTTGAATGAATTTTGACATTTTACTCTCACTCCTTTGTACATAATGGTATCTGTTTTCTGTAGATGCTTTTCAATTTTTTTCTTAGCATTGGTTTTAAGCATTTAGTGTATATTTGTGTCATCTTTATCATTTTTCTTGTTCATTGAGCTTTTTGAATCTGAGTGTTCATCAGATATGGAACATTTTTATTTATTATTTCTTCAAATGTGTTTTTCTCACCTCTTTTAGGAACTACCATAACACATATATTGGACTGGTTGAAGCTGTGCATACTGATGCTCTGTTCAGTTCAGTCTCTTTCTCCGTGTTTCATTTTGGAGAGTCTTTATCACTGCATATTCAGTTTGCTGATATTGACTTCTTCAATGTAGAATTTGCTGTTAATCTCATTCAGTGTAATTTTCACCTTAGCCATTGTTTTATCTGAGTTTGAATTAGATCATTTTTATATCTTCTTTTTTCTCCTTTACATGCTTATGCTTTTCCATAGCATCTTGAACATATGGTATACAACTGTATTAATGTCCTTGTATAATAACTCTATCACAGTGTAATTAATGATCATTTCTATTAATTTTCTTTTCAACATGGGTTATATTTTCCTACCTCTTTGCATGCCTCATACATTTTTATTGGATTCCAAACATTGTGATTTTACCTTGTTGAGTATTGGATATTTTGTATTCTTTTTAAGTATTCTTGAGCTGTGTAAACTATCTTGGAAACATTTTTATCTTTTTAAGATTCTGCTAGACAGGAGTTACCTTCAATTTTGGGCTGATTTTTGCCTTTTACTGACTATGTTACTTGATGCCTTTTTATTATAGATTTTCCATTCCAGCTGGTGATTACAAAAATTGATCTCCATGCCAACAATCACCACCACCTTCCATCCTGTTCCTTTCTGAAGATTCTTTCTCTGGCATTATATGTGTGCCCATTGTTACTTAACCACAGACTTCAGGGGAACCCTCCATAGATGTCTAGAGAGCTAGTACATGTACACACTCTCTCTCCCTCTGCAGTTCTCTACTCTCTCCTTTACTCTGATCTGTGACTTCTAGCTGCATCGGTCTCTTCAGACTTTAAAATCCATCTCTTCAACTCAGGAGATTTTCTATTTGAGTTTCCCTTCTCTGAATGTGGCCTGAAAAATTCTTTCCAGGGAGTAAACTGGGATAATCCTAGCACTCATCTCTCATGCTTAACTTTATCTTAGAGGTCACTCTTATGCTGCTTACTATCTAATATCTGAAAACTGTTGTTGTTTGTATTTTGTCCACTTTTTTCCAACGTTTCATATGCGAGGGTAAATCTGTTGCCCCTCTTGGAGAGATTTAGTCCTCCATAATGTTTAACACTATTCTCTGGCACATCATTTACAATAGATGAGGTTCTTCCTGGTAACGGCAGTGTTAGGCCTTCTGAATGCTCCTAGGCAAGTGCCTTCACAAGTTTCCAATGGTATATGTTATTATGCTGCCAATTATTTCTTTCAGATATGTTTTTCTTGTCTCATTTAGATTGTACTCTGACATTAGGAACCCTTCATACTTTGAATTTTATGTCCCCTCCACCCAAACTGGATACATTTACCTTTAACAATTACTCAACCCTTACCCCGTAAGAATTCCCTTTGAGGTATTAAAGAATAATGCACTTGAGATTATTTATCTCCATGCCAACAATCACCACCACATTCTATCTTGTTACTTTTCTGAAGGTTTTTAACATAACCTTATATTAAACATCAATGCCACATATTTAAATGCTATGAGTAAAAGTGAATGCTGATTCATCTACTAATTGTATGTATCCTGGTAGAAAGAACTACCACTACCTTATTGTGGCCAGTTGAGAAATTTTCTTCTCATTATCCACCAGACTAGTTAATATGTCTTTAAGGCAATAAGTTTAAAAAATAATACTGATAAATCAAAATATTGAAAACTCTACAAACTAAGCAGCTAGTTCTTCAGTAACTGGAAGCACTAACTATGCATATAAAATTATATCTGATTATGAGTCAAAGTAAATATCAAGAAGATAATATGCAATTAGATCATTTTGCTATTCTGATTTTTCCACCAATGAATTATCATTAATCTCTATTCTATAATAAGAAAAATTCTACAACATACCATATTATCTAATAAGAAAAATAAGAAAAAATTAAAACTAGTTTTTAAAGAACTGCTTAAATATTCCAGTATCATGTAACCAAACAACTACTCTCCACAACAACTATGTTTTTATTCAACACAAACATTCAGGGGTACATCCCTGGAGTTGAGATCATTGGAACCATGAGTTTATTCAACAAATCATTTGTTAACTCTCTCATACATTCTAGGCATTTCCCTAGTCACTGATGTAACAGTAGTGAACAAAACAACTAATTTCCTGCTCGTGTTGGAAATTGTGTTTGAGGTTGGGTTGGAGCAGTCAAGTAGATAAACAAATGTAAGGCAAGTAGTAAGAGAAGTCTAAAGTGGTAAGGCAAGTCTGAAGATAAAGAAAGGCAGAGTGATGGGCTTGATAGTCTTGGCAAGAGGCTCTATTTTGTGTAGGGTGGCCAGGGAAGGCCTTTATCACATGAAATGCCACTGTTACAAAGACATGATAAAGTGAGGGGCGTAGTTAGCTTGTCAGATGATTTGGGGAGTTAAGGTTGAGGCAAAGTTGCAAGTGTAAATGCTCTGAAGCAGGGGTGGGCTTGGTGTATTTAAATGGAACTAACAGAGCGAGAGAAGAATGTTAGGAAATGGGGAGAAAAGGATGAGGGGAGTCACATTGATTAAGAGCAGTCCATTATAAGGCAGGGCAGTCCATAATAAAGTCATGGCTTTTTTTCCTTTTTTTTCCTGATACCAGAGATTGAACCTCCAGGGGCACTTAAACACTGAGCAACACCCACAGTCCTTTTTAAAATATTTTATTTAGAGATAGGGTCTCACTGAGTTGCTTAGGGACTCACTACATTTCTGAGGCTGGCTTTGAACTCAGGATCCTCCTGGCAGCCTCCTGAGCTTCTGGGATTACAGATGAGTACGACCAGGCCTGGCTAAAGTCATTGCCTTTTATTTGGAAATGGGAAGCTATAGGAAGATTTTGAACAGAGAGACACAATCAAATTTATATTTAAAAATATCACTCTAGTTGCCATCAGGACAATAGATATTGGGGAAAATAAGGGCAGAAGCAAGGACAGAAGAAGGCTATGGAAATCATTCAGGTGACTTATTATGTGGGTTTGGCCTGTATATTGACTTAGCAGATGCAGAGGAGTGGTCAGATTCTGGGCATGTTTCAAATGCTTACTTGGAAAGAAGGAAGTCAGAAAAATAAATAAATAAAATGCTGTATAATTTATATCAAATTCTAGAAAATGCAAAACAATCTATAATGACAGGAGATGTTTGGAGACAGCCAGAAAAGGAGAGGGGAGGGATTACAAAGAAGGATGAAAGACTCTTTTGATTTTGGTGATAGTCTCATGGGTATATTCATGTCAAAACTTATCAAATTTTACACCTTAAACATTTGCAATTTATTGTAGGTCAACTATATCTCAATAAAATTTTAAAAATAAAGACATAATATTGTCTAATGGACTGGAGTTGGAATGTGAGAGAAAAGAGATCAAAGATGGTTTGTAAGTTTTGGGCTTTGAGCACCTGGATAATGGGAATTAAGTTGTCATTCTTATTTCTGAGATAGGGAAGACTGAAAGGAGCAGATTTTGAGAGAAAAATGAGCTCAGTTTTCAACATGTTGTTAGAGATGCCTACTAGATACATTTTATAACATAATAAATACATGGTAGAAAAGAAATGAAGAATGACTCAGACAGTTTCTCTCTATGATCCACTGGTTCTCCAGAAAGCGCAGAAGTACACTGGACCAACGGGGACCTCTCATGGCCCCTGTAGACAAATGTTTGTGCACACTTTTTTCCATTGTTTTCTTTATTTAACATTATGAACATGGTGGACTACATTCTTTTCTCTAAGTTTTAAAGATTCAGTTAATTTGTGGAAACAACTGATGGGTTCATTGTTGGAGGTTGATGAATAACTTCAGCAGAGACTATAGTAACAAGCCCTTGGTCACAGACAAATGAGAATGGCTACACCAAGGATGGAAGCATTGCAGACACTCTTCCTTGGGCTGGCTAGCTTGTGCCTTTCCCCCCCTTAACTGTACATATCAGTAATTCAGCTATATTATGATTTAAATCATATTTTGGTCCTCTTGTCAGAAAGTACAACATTTGCTTGTTAGTTGATGGGTTGTGATGAAAAGGAGTCTACTCCTTGGGTTTGAAACTTAGCTCCATTACTCACTGTGTAAAGGTCAGGCGAGTGTCGGAGGAAGAGACCACCAAGAGACTATCTCATGCAATGGCAAAGGGTTTATTGACCAGCATGCTGGGGCTCAGAGCTCACTTGAACAGAGCAAAGAGAGAGCAAAGAGCCCTGACAACAGCTTAAGCAGAGCTTATATACTTTCCTTGGAGAGGGCAGGGAGGGAAGTTACATTCTGCAGTTTGGCAGTTGGGGACAGCACATTCTGGGAACAAGATTAGCAAGCAGTTCGGCAGTTGGGGACAGAACATTCTGGGAACAAGGTTAGCAGACAGTTTTTTAAGATTTCAACGGTGTTTTGTTGAGTATACAGAAAAACAGAGTAACAAGTACCTGTTTTATTAACCTTTCAACTGGATGTGTGACTGCCTCAATTTACTCTAAAATAAGGATTGGAATAGGACCTACTACTACTGTAAGGTACTATTGTTATGAAGATTAAATGAATTGATATGTATAAAACCTTCAGAATAACAACTGGACATAAAGAAAGTGTTCAAGAAATGTTAGCTAATAGCTTTCTTCTCTGACAACCGGTTTTGACAGTTGGTTCCCATGAAGTTGTGGACTTTTTCAGACCAGGACCAGATATCTTGTCTTTTGATTTTCATCCACTCCCACACCATGATAGGGCTTTGTCCAGCATCTGGCATGAATGGTAGCACAAAATGAAAGTTAAAAATATGCTGTTGAATTAAATGATTTCTTCCCTTATGGATAAAGATAAGAATCTCAAGATCTTAGCCCGAAGACTACTGTCCATCTCTCTGCCCTCACTTGTCCCCGCCTTAAAAAAAAAGCAAGCCATAGTCTCCAGTTTACACCCTCACTCACAGTTCCATTCACTTTCCCACTTTCCCCTTTCCTAATCAGAGGGATCTTGGGGTGGGGCTTCAAGGAACCTCTAGGAGTTTGAAGGGGAGGGAGCTTGGAACCATAGTCTAGCTGTGACAAGTCATGGGTGGGATTTGGTAGTTCAGAAAAGGTGGTACCAGACCAGGAATGGGGGATGGGAGTGATGGTGAAGTGGAGTAGGCTAGTTCAGGATGGACCACAAATGAGACGTTGAGGAAAGCCAGAAAAGACCGGTTGGCGGAGTGGCGGGGGATGGTGGGTGACGAATGGAATCATGCGGAGAGTCGCTTGTGAGGGCACCGAAGCAAAGGCAGGTGATTGGACGAGAAAGAGAGTCCTAGTTGCCACGGCAGCGACTAGAGGAGAAGGTCTTCAGTTGAGGAGCAGGTCTCCACTAGAGAAGGACGGGGAGCTCCGGCTCCCTGCATTCCCCAGTAGAGCCAGTGCATCGACCCCCATATATCCCTGCTGACGTATCAACCGGAAAAGGCTGAAGCCTTCCCGGGTGCTGCCCCTCCGCGCCTCGCTACCCACCTGCCCCCTGAGCCCCGATGCCCGCCGCAGCCTACTCCACCGCGTCACCGGCTCCCCGAGGTGACCACAACATGGCTGCGGCGCCCGGGCTGCTCTTCTGGCTGTTCGTGCTCTGTCCGACCTGGCGAGTACTGGGCCAACCGGACCCGAGCACTGGCCAGCGCTTCTGGAAGCACAAATTCTGTGCAGACGACGAATGCAGCAGTGAGTGCGCAGGCGGGCGGGCGGCCTGGGGTCTCCGTGGTGGCTCTTTGGGGCTGTATGGGGCTCTGATCCCCCGGTCCCCAGCCCCGCAGGCTGGGCTAGGGGGTTGCAGGATGACGGGTGGGGTGCAGGAGTGACAAGAGCCTCGGGACCCTGCGTGTGCCCCCTCCGGCTCTGCCGGCACCCCCGCCAGCCCGCTCGGGTTGCGGGGGCTTGGACTCCCACTTGTTGCCAGCGTTTTATTTTTCTCTACTGACTGAGGCGGGGGTTGGGAAACACGATTCCCCAGGGACAGCTCTCAGTTTATTCCCTTCCAGGATTTGCCTAGGATCTCAGTGGGTGATGGGGTTGCACGCCACGCGCCCGGGGCTCCCCACACAGTAGCAGAGCGCTTTTCTGCCCCCGCCACAAGGACCTGGGCCGGTTCGGTATCAGGGCAAATGCTCTCCAGGGCTAGGTGGCCCTAATCCCAGTGGCAGGTTGATGGTGGGGCTCCTTGGGAAAGGCTCACTGGCCCCTTCGTTTTTTTGCTGCACTGGGGATTGGGCTGGTTTTGCCTTTTAACAGGGACTAGAGTTTAGGCTTGGGAAGAGCACCGAGTCCAGGCACGCAATGTGTTCCGAGGTCTTGGCCCCGAATCTGCTTCAACCTGTCATTTCTGTGCATAGAAGCCTCCCTTCATATTTGAGGTAGGGTAGCAGCTGGGCCAGTAATCTTTTGCTTTTGAAAGAGACCAAGGATCTGCACCGGCAACCTGGGAACTGCAGCCTCTTCTGTGCGCAGGAAGCGGACAGAATTGCTTCCCAATCCTGGATTGGAGGTGGGCGGTGGGGAGGATGTAGCCATTCAGATTCAGATGAAGAGGTTTGTTGCAATAACAATAATAAATACTCCAAGATTTTTATAAGCCAATTCAGTTTTAGACTCAGTTGCTACTGTTGTTGGAACCTCTTTCCTCTATATATTTACTGGCCCAGAATACTTCTTTTGGCCTCCCGCTTGGTTTCTAGTAACCTTGTAATTTGATGACCATGTTGTCCATAAATTGTAAGCAGTACATATTTTAAAATATTCATGCTGAAAAGGCCAAGAAGTTTACCATTGAGCACTTTATGCCTAAATTGGTGTTACCAAAAACAAATTTTATAATTTGAATTGTTTGTTCCACTCCAATAAAGAAAAAAGATGTTTCCAATATATGTTAAGCAGTTCCTAGAGGTAACCCTAAGGCTGGAGTAAATAAACACTCAGAAAAGCAAAGCAGCTGCCATGATATTTCCTTTCAGTTTTGGGTGAACAAAATCAGGCTTCCAGCATGGTAGAATGTTTGCTATTCTTGGCTATCAAGCGCTATCCTACATGGGCTACCTGGACAATCTCATCACTGATGCTTCCTCGGTACTAAGACATGGTGTTGGTAAGGTTCAGTGGGGTAACATAACTTGAGAAATGGCCTGTGTCCAAACAAATGTGACCAAACACAACAGGTGGGTCTGTGTTGTGTTGTAGGAAGTAGTGAGGTGTGTATGTCAGGTGTCCTTGTGTGCCTTCCAAATAAGTGCTCCAAAAAAAAATAACTAAATAGGTGCTCCATAGTATGCATTATGTTGTCACCTAATATATTACTGATTTGTAAATCCTCTATGACCTAAGGGGGAACAAGAGAAACATTGCCATTTCCACTTGTGATGAGAATTCCCCACCTTAAAGTGTCTCTCACCTTCAAGTTGGCCTCTTAATTATATATGAATTAGGATGCTGACAGTTTTGAAAATAGTCCTATTTTAGCTTCAAAATAACAAGTTACCCTCTCCAAATCTGTGTTTGTTCCTCAGACATATATTTTTATAAAACACACATTCTTGTGTATTTTACTGCTAATTGGCCTTTAGAAAAAGTGTTATTTCCATTTCTTCTTTGTGCTTTTTACATACATCTATTGTCCATTTCATCTTAAATCAGAAACTGTGTATTTGGTCAACCAAAAGAAAAATGTTGCTTCTACCAGTTTCTAGATCAATTGTGATTCTAGTCCTGCATTTTAAGCATGAAGGTATTGCCTGACCTTTTCTCATGGTTAAACTTGTTCCTTGTCAGATAGGATACCCACTTTTGATTTTGTTTATTAAAAAAAAAATACGAATGAGGATGTTTTGAAACAATCTTAATGTTGGATATAGTCAACAATATTTGCTCAGAGAAAATACATTTCCTGGTAATTTACCCAGATCCTGAACACAGAGACAGCAACTCTGCTGCAAATGAAATTGACAGTGTTTATGGCTGCATGGTAGCACTTGCAGCCACTTAAAGGTAATGTCTTTTATCGGTTAGTTCAAGTTAATTAACCCCTTGGGGGTTCCTGGATATTCTTCCCTCTTCCCTCCCTATTACCTCTGCATGAAGCCATACTTAAGCCTGTCCGTGTCTACACTTGGATTTACATATTTGCAAAATGAAGCTTTTTATGATTATGAATCAGAAAAAAATTGAGGCCTGCAAGAACCAAGAGTTTCACTGAAACCAGCCATGATTGGTGGTAGCCACATTGCTTTTTATTTCTCAGCACAGAGAAAAATAGAGAAGCTTCCTTTTCCCTTGTCTAATTGCAGGGAATATTGTATTTTATAGCAATAAAATCTCGAAGAATTTTAGATACTTTGAGCAGGTGAATTAAAAGTGATTCCAGAGAGTACTGGAAAAACTTGATTTTTGTTCATAGTGGGATTCATATTTCCTGATGGGTCAATGTGGATTGTGAAAAGTCAAATTCTAATGTTTGTTTTTCTTTTTTCAATGTTCATATACAGTGTTAATGTACCGAGGTGAAGCTCTTGAAGATTTCAGAGGCCCAGATTGTCGTTTTGTGAATTTTAAAAAAGGTGACCCTGTATATGTCTACTATAAACTGGCAGAGGTATCACCAGAACTTTGGGCCAGAAGTGTAAGTAAAAGTTTGACAGGTGTTATATTCTTACTTTTGATGGGTTTTTCAGCAGTATAGATTTAAATGACTGATTTCTTGGGGTCTTTGTAGAGTTAACCTAACCTCTCTGCCAGGCCCTGTGCTCCTAACATGCCTTAGGCCTGGCACAGCATAGAAAGTCAGTAGACTTTCTGAAACAGAACTGAACTGGTTGTGGTTGCTACCCCTCACATCAAGTTCCAGAAGGCTCTACACATCATAAAGGTTGTCATGGTGAAAACCTGACAATTCTTAGCTTTGTTGCTTTAAAAAGGAAGGATTCAAGGACATTAGAGTTAATCCTGTAAATTAAGTCTGAGATAGTAACTCAGGCATGCATATTTAAAGTTGATTTTTTTGTGTATTTTACCTAATCATTTGTGCTGTTTTTACTCTAAAAAAGCAGAATATTATGTTCATTATGTGCTTTTTTTTTTCTTTTTTGCAACTTCTGGGTCATCCATTTCCTGCTTTTCCTATAATCTATGCCTGAAGGTTCCCCCAGGGGTACTACTTCTAGCCAGTTGTATGGATCTTCTGATGAAAGACATGACATTGTTTATATCATGCTTTGATATTTTAAACGGGGAGATTCACTAGGAGTGACCTCATTGAGAGACTTATGAGTATTGTCCTTTTCATTTAAATGTGATATGTGGATTGTTTACTTAAAATAGTAGCAAGGGTCTTTGATGACTGTAGGAATGTTCCAGTTTAGAGACATTCCGGGTTGCATCCCTGAAAGTTCTCACCCTAAATAAAATACCACACAGCAGAAAATAAGAGTAATCCCTATGGGAAAACTAGTTTCATTTTGTTGCCATTTCTGATTCTTAGGGAATGATCTTGAAACTTGGTGCCTTTAGGTACAAACTTTATATTTAGACAGAGTCCCAGTTGCAGTACTCCATATAAAGAACCATCTATTGTTTCTTTCAAGTATACCAAATAGGATTCGTAATCTTTAAACTTGGAACTGTTTTTCCATGTACCTAAGTGGCATTTTTCATACAGTAGTCATCTTTCTCCCCTTCTTTGAACTTTTGGATAAATGGGCTTGATTTACATTTTCTCCTGTCACATTGTAGCCTGTTAACTATGTTCATCCCTAGGACTCTTGCCATTCTGGGTGGCAGCACTCATCCTGTCTTCCTGAGGAGCCCTGCTTTCAGCACCTGACCAGAAAGGATCTTTGCCGACTGATGAGTGTTTGGGTGGCACTTTCTTTGCATTGCTCCTGTGGCATTCATTTGTCTTCTTTGCCTTCAGTCAGGTTGTGTTTTATCTTAGCTCCCTATAAAGTGAAAAACTCCGTTAGGAAAGGACCCCTGTCTAATCCATCTTCCTTTTGAATATTTCCTTTCAGGTCAGTGGCACTTAAGTACATTTGTTCTGATAGTAGCTTATGCAGAATTTGTTCTCTTGTGGCAGTTCTTTGCTCCCCACCCACAAATCAAATCAGCAGCACCTCGGCAGGGATGATGTATGAAAGCAAAATTAGGTATAAAAATTATTTCCAGTCATGAGCCTCCATGATTCTGCATCATTTTTTTTTCATATCACAAGAAATGGGATACCACCCAGTGTGTAATTATGGAGCTTTATATAATCTATGGTCTCAATTGACACAGATTAAGAAGAGATAAATGTATTTCCTTTCTCCATACATCTCTGTTTTTTTTTCCTTTTCCAAATTTAACCTTAATAGAATTTTCATCAGAAGGGAAAAGTGTATTTCCCCTCAGACTCGCCTCTCATGTCATGAATGTTATACTTAGGAAATTAAAAACTCTTTAGTTTTCAAAATGATTCTCCTTTTGAGTTTTTAGTTTTCATTCTGCAATGTTGTTGATTTTCTAGAGTCTCAGACTTTATCTGCCAGTGATGAAGCTTTTAATTGCTCCGTCTTGTCTTATCTAATCTTCATGGCAGTATTCTACCACTAATACTGGCTCTCAGATGGTTTCTAGATATAACAAGAACATTCATGAATGGGGATATTTTAGAGTTAGTGATAAGATGCCTTTTTTAATTTTCTTTTTTGGGCGTTTGATTTGCCTATCAGTTTCCTTTAATTATTGGCAAGAATCTTCTGTTCCTTTTAGTCAGTAGTTAGTAATAAGAGTGTCTTTCTCAAGGGGAACTTTATATACCTTTTGTACACTTTATGTAACTTCATATAATTTAGCTGTTGGTGCTGAAAATAAATGGGGTTCTTTTCTGCAGAGGATTTATTTTGGGTGAAACTGAAGCTTGATATGTGGTTTAGTATGCATTATATTGAATATTATTTTCTCCCCAAGTACTTGTAAAAGTAGATTTGGAAAAAGCTAGGAAAGCATATACTATCAATACATTTGCTATAGTGGTAATACATTTTAGAGATTTTGTATTGTTTTTACTTATTAATTTTCATGACTGTTGTGTATTGGTTAAGAAAGACATAAATATTGGTTTATGAGCAATGCTACAAAATGTACAGGTAAATTCTTGCTAGAGGTTATTTGGAATTGCATTTATAGCCAGCTTTGATTTATATAGTTTTAACCATATAATATACAATAATCTCCTATGCAGATCTTTTATTTACTTCAGAAGTCTTAACTTTATATGCTCTGTGTTGAGAATTAAGCTAAATGTAAAAAAGAAAACTTCAGTGGTTGGAAATGTTGTTTTAACAGTTCTGTACTTAATTTTTATTTGGAATAATAATCTCAGTGTAATTGTTATAGCAACTTTCTTTCTTGGTTATACCATATACCTATCTATTATGTGTATATTTCCTGCCACTTCTGAGAATCTCTTATTTATATTCCTTGTACAGAATTTATTTTATATTTGTCTCCTTTGCACTATAGGTTGGCCATATTTTTCGATATTTTCCAAAAGATTTCATCAAGGTAGTTCGTGAATATACTAAAGAAGAGCTACAAATTTCAACAGTTGTAAGTTATGGATTTCTTTTTTGTTCTCAATTGTAAACTGGCTTATAAATCCACCCATTATATTCAGTTAACTGCTTCTGAAAGTTTTATAATGTGTTTATAACATTTGTGTATCAGATTTTCATTTGAAATCAGACTACCTATAAAAAAAAGTTTGAAAGGCATTCAAGGGTGATTATATTATAATCTGAGAGTTTTCTAATATATTGAAACAGATATTCTTATAGAAGGCTGTTTACTCAACTATAGGGCTTTTCTCTTCTGTTTTATATGTGAAAAATAAATAATGTAATATATTTGTACTTGGCTATTAAATTTAAGAGGTAAATAATTTCATTTTACAGGCAAAAGGAGGTATTCCAACTTGAAAACTACTCATTGGATAGTTATTAGTCATTTTAAGTATATTTAGGTTAAATTAATAAACTCTAACTTTTATACTAGGCTAGAAATACGTACTTACAAAGGTTTTCTTATTCTTAGTCATATATGGGATCATAGTCATGTTATAGATTTGGAAAAGGGGACCTGAGCGTTTCAGGTGATGTTCAGTCTCAGATCTTTTAAGGCCCCAACTGCTTCCTTTATACAGCATTCCTGTATTGTGCTCTGACTTAAATTGATTTTGTGACTGAAAGGATTTCGTGTTCTAGAATTCTCACTTCAGCTGATTATTTTCTAGAGTTTTAAATTGTGTAGTAATTGATGCCCACCAACATTGAAACATCTTTGGGCAGCTCTTTGTAGTGGCTGTAGAATATGCAAGCCGCTAGGCTAGGATAGTTCTTAGATTAGATGGGGTGAATGGATAAAGTCATCCTGTTTGTTGTTGCTGTTCCTAAAATTTCTTCATAATCTCAGGGGCCATAAAATCACTTCTGTTGCTTGTTGGACTTCATTGTTGGTAAAGAGAGTTAGTTCTTGGGATTTAAGCTGTGACAGTTCACTGATTACAGAGAACTCATTTGTTTTGAACTCTGTCTTTTCATTATGTTTCCCATTGCATGCATCCCTCATGGCTTAGAAATGCATGTGATGGGGAGAGGAAATCACTCATCCCTACTACATTGAACTGCCTCCCCCACCCCCAGAACCCCCACAGAATATTATGAAGATTTAATTAGGAGATGGAAATTTTTTAAAAAAATTCCATTCATACTATGGCTCCATTTATATGTCAATTTGCTTACTAGTGGCAAGAAGGAAGACTAAATAAATATATAGATAGTCCTGAGAGAGGTCTTAGTGACTGTGAAACCCTGATGAAGAGGAAGGTGTATAACTTGTTGAATCTTGTTTTCAGTTTGTTCTTGTGGTAATAATAATGTGAGGAGCCTCCTTAATATCATTCTTTATTCCATCAAATGTACTTGTATCTCAGTAAGATACTTTAAAACTGATTCATCTTTCTCAATGCTGCAGGATCTTCCAGCTTCTCCTGAGCAAATGATTAAGAATTAAATTCCTGAAACATAGGTGTAGATTTTAGAGCTGGAGGATCCTACAAGTGATACCTTGCTTTTCCCTACTTATGCTCAGAGCAAATTGAGAGAGACCCAAGAGTCAGGCTGTTGGAGACCAAATTGTCACCATTTTTACTCATTATGCTTTTTAAAGAATATGACCCATGTTAAAAAAAGAAAGAAAGAAAGAATGGACTTTCTAACACTGTAGTCTAGAAAAAGACAGATTTACTCAGCCATAGAAGGAGTTAGCCAATGGGGGTTGGAGGAGGGTAATCTGGTTGACCCCAAAGATTCTTTAGAACCAATCCTGAATTTGGGAGCATGGATGAGTTTGCTTTTGTGACACTTTGTTATTGACACACTAATGTTTTCCTTTTCCTTACAGGAGACAGATTTTGTCTGTTTTGATGGTGGAAGACATGATTTTGATAATTATAGTGTAGAAGAACTTCTAGGATTTTTGGAATTGTATGATTCTGCAGATGAAGATTCTGAGAAAGCTATAGAAAAAGTGGAACAATTTCCTGAAGTCTCCCAGGATGTTGAACCTGAACCTAAACCAGTAGTAGCAAACTCAGAGCAAATTGAAAGTGCATTCTCAGAAAACACTATGGATCTTGAGGAACAATTTCTGGCTCAGAAGAACCATCCTCATGCAGATAGTCAAACAGATAATGCTCAAGGTGAACAAACTTCATTTGAACCCTTTGAAGAAATACTACAAGATGAATTGAAAGTGCAAGAAAGTGAAAACAACAAAACCAGCAACAGTTCTCAGGTCTCAAATGAACAGAAGACTAATGCTTATACACTTTTGAAAAAAGAAATGACATTAGACTTGAAAACCAAATTTGGCTATACTGCTCATGCACTTGTGTCTGATTATGAGACGACCAGACTGGTGACTTCATTAGACGAAGATTTTGATGATGAGGAATTGGGTGCTGATTATTATGCATTTGATAAGGAAGAAGAGGAGAATGAGGAAAGCTTTGGGGAGCTCCCATTACTAACCTTTATAAGTGAAGAAGGCATGAAATTCTCAGTGGAGTTTGGAGTGGAGAAATATTCAATAGGTGAAGAGCAAAATTCAAATGAAGAAGATAAGGTTGAGGTAACTCTGCCCCCAGGCATCAAGGATGATAAAAATATACTGACAACCTTGGAGGATACTTTATATATTGGCACAGGTGGTGATGAGAAAACAGATATGATGGATTTGCGGAATTCTTATTCAGAAGAAGAAAAAGAAGATGAGGAAGCTTTAGTTCCAGACAGAAAACAGAAGAAACCACAAGCAGCAACAGATTATATTTATCCTGAAAGTGCAAAATATGGTCTTTCTGTGGAAACCTCTAAGACAGATAATGATGAAGAGCCAAAAGTGGACATCGAACTTCATATTAAAGGAAAAGAGACAGATGTTCAGGAGCCTAAGAAGCACCTGATGCAAGATGTTTCAGAATTAGAGGATGAGAAGATAGAAGGGATGATTGCATATACTTCTCCCCAAAGCAATAAGCTCAGCTCATTGCCAGCTGTTGAAAAGGGCAAGGACACATTAAAATCAGCCTTTGAAAACAACGAGAATGACCTAAAAGAAGCAGTTATCCATATCTCAAAAGAAGTGAATGAAGAACTCTCTTCACCTGGAGAGAAGATTTTGGAAGATAGCTTAGAGAATAAATCTCTACATAAAGCTGTAGGGAGTCTGATGACCCAAGAACAGAGTAAACCACCAGAATCCTTGGGTATTGCAACATTCCTGGGAGATAATCAAAATGATGCATCCAAAGATGGAATGGAGGAGCCAGGTTCAGTAAGTACACCAACCCTGCACATAGACTCAGTGGAGCAAAAATCTCAGGAAATTAAAGAGGGACTAGTTCTGAAAACTGAAAATCAATCTGGATTCTCCTCTCCAGATGGAATTGGTTTGTTAAGAGAACCGGAAGAAGAAGTCCCCAGTCCCGGAAAAAATCTTTCTTGGCAACAAGAAAGAGATGTGATTGTTACAGTTAGTCATGTAAATGAGAAGATAGGGCTTTCCAAGGACGAGGGTAAAGAGCAGTCCTCGGCTGAAGAATTGATTCAGCATAAGGCAACACAGGGGACACAGGAAATTAAAAAAACAGAGCAAACTGATGAGGTAGAAGTACCGAGTCTCCATACCAAAAGGCCAGCAGCAGTAGAGGAGGATTATTATCCCCCTGAAGAGCTACTGGAGGATGAAAATGTTGTAAGTGCAAAACAGTCAAAAGAAAAACATTCTGGGATTCAGAATGTTAGCCAGCACGTTCTTGAGAAAGCAATTTTAGAGACTATCAATCCTGATCTAGAAACCAAAGAAAACAAACAAGAAACGAGTATAATTTGGGAGATTTTTAAGAAAAGTGAAACCACAGCCAAAAGGGTAGACATGATGGACAAGGAACGAGGTGATATGGAAATGGGAAAGGAGGAAAGTCCTCTGGCAGATGAGGAAGCCCAGGGACTCTTTGACGGAAGTGATGAGGAAAACACTCAGACTTCAGGGATAAGTGAAGTATTTCAGGATAAAGATTCTGATGATCTTGAAAAAGACAACCCTAAGGAACATCTGAACACTTCAGGGTCTACAGAAAAGGCTACTGGAAAAGAAATCTCAAAAGAGGACCTTGAGGACATAGGGCATATCACAGACACAGAAAGCCAGGGTCCTGCTTCTGCAGACCTTGAAGATGATATACTTCCACAGAGTCCACATATAGCCCTAAAGCCAGAGCTTAGCGATCAGGAGGAAGACTTGCCCATAATCCGCAGCTTCTTTACAGAACAAAAGTCCTTGCAACGCTTCCTGAAGTACTTTGATAGCCAAGAACTGGAAGCCATGTTGCAGGAAATGTCATTAAAGCTGAAGTCGGCACAGCAGGAAAGCCTGCCCTATAATGTGGAAAAAGTTCTAGATAAGGTCTTCCGTGCCTCTGAGTCACACATTTTGAGCGTAGCAGAGCAAATGCTTGATAATCGTGTGAATGATATTAGAGACATAGGAATAAAGGAAAGTAACATATTTGAAGAGGCTGCCGTGCTGGATGATATCCAATACTTGATCTATTTTGTGAGGTACAAGCACTCCACAGTGGAGGAGACTGCTTCATTGATAACAGCGCCTCCTCTAGAGGAAATCTGGTCTAAAGCTGAAGGTAAATAACTGCCTGCGGCTTGAGCTGGAGAAAAGGAGTTGTTCCATCCAGGTGTTTTTGTGTATTATTGTAAAGTTCTGTTCAGTTTCCATGTGCCTAAAGGAGAAAGAAGGCTGACTCAGGAGCCCCATATGTTCCTTTATTCATTCTTTGGGGCTAGAGCATGAAAGGACATTGCTTATTCTTTTTTTCCTTTAGGACAGTTGGGATTGGTTAGCATGTTCAAAGAGAAATTTTATAAAAAGCTAAAGAGAAAGATATAAATGAGAAACTAATGCACAAAAGTAGACCTGTTAAGAGTACAGATTTTATGTTAAAATTATAAAAGGGCTTTATTAAACATAATTTCTTAATCATAAAATATCTGTACTAGATCATGTGGGTGTGGAGTGACTAGCATAACTTTTTTTTTTTTTTAGAATTTAATCTCTTTTTATGTGGTGCTGAGGATCGAACCCAGTGCCTCACCTGCACTAGGCAAGTGCTGTCACTCAACCCTAGCCCTAGAATAACTTTTAATGGATAGCTTGCCTGAATTCCCCTCCCCAGCATTTATTTTTTGTGGATACCATGCTATTTCCAGTCTCTTGGGGGAGAGGTCACTTATTCTGGTTTTACTCCACTGGGTTCTAAGGTCCTTGCATGCATATTAATCAAGGATGGAACCAGGATGACAAGCCTTATAATGTAGTGCTTGACACATAGAAGCCTTTCAATTAAATATTCGTCAAACTGACAATGAGACAATATCCTGATGAAAGCTTTCTGTTTCCTGGTTTCATATTTGATCATCTCTATCTATTGTTTTTCAAAATGAAATATTTCAACTGAGAGTATATGATAAGAATTTTAGAAGGACATAAAGCCATTGGAAAAATTTACTTCCCAAGAATGCTATTTTTACCTGATAATTTGAGGAAGAAAACAGTTGTACATTTAATCAAAGCAGATATATTTTGGATAAGAATGCAAAGTACAAGTGAATGTTCAGGGTAGAATATGAAGCTGTAAAGAGATAATCTTTGCTCTGGATCCTATTGGTCTATGTCCTGAGCTCAGGAAGGAGATAGGTTCACCATTTGGCTCCTAGGTTACTTTGAACATATTTGAAAGGCACATTAGCAAGCTAGACTTACGGAATTCCCTTCTCTATACTGGCTCGGTGAGACCAGCACACTTGTAGATGAAAGAGTTCCTGTTATTTCTGAGCAGAATAGACATTTCACATTTTTGTTCTGGACCAGAATTCTCTTCTGCACATTTATTCATGTGGGTGTATGTTGGTTTGCCAAGGGAAGTTAAGTTATTGAAGCCTCTATCATAAATGTATTTGTTTATAAAATACTTTGGATTAAAGGCTTCTTTATAAATTTGACTGTATAGTTTAGTCATCCTTTAAATGGGATGATAACAATTAACCCTCCCATATCCTTGCCCAGTTGTTCTCATGGGCGCATGCCAGGACATGGAGGGCAGTGTTGAGGTTTCTGGAGCTGTGTGCTGAGGGGGAGTGCTGATCATTGGGCTTAAGTGGGGGTAGATACTGTCATCCAGCTGGCTCAATGCATTCTTCTCCCCTGTAGAGATGCAGCCACCCCATGAAGATGATTTTCCTAAAGAGAACACAAATAATCTTAATAGAAATCTTCATGAAGAGCCTCGCCTCCTGAGTCATCATTTAAATATGAACCATCCTGAAGAGCCCAGCCTCTTGAGTCAACCTGTGACTGAGGACATGGGTGTCTTAGAAGTGTCTCAGATCCCAAATACTGAGAAAGTAGACCCAGGTAAAGCTTGCCAATTTTTCTCTACAAAGTAGAGGCATTATCATAATGAAGGCTTTCAAGGATATTTGTTGCCAAAGGTACAAAATAGAGCAGAGAGTGATATAGGTACATGTGAGTTCAAAAAAAAATCTCTTAAGTGAGAGAAAATCAAGAATAAAGATGACTAGAAATCAAAAATAGGCCAGAGACTGTAACTCACCTAAAAGCAAATGTTTAGCTATGACTAGCTTGTGTAAACCATTTACAACTAAAATATTATTTTTCAAAGGCCTTATGCTATAAAACTGTAATTTTCCACCAGACCAACAGCACCAGAAACTCTGGGGGTGGGACCCACAATCTGTGTTTAGCAGGCCTTCCAGGAAAGTCTGGCCTGGTACAAGTTAGCTTGAGAATCACTGTTCATAGTCTCATAAATTCTGTGTTTTTTCCCTTTTCTTCTAAATGGAATGTAATATACCTCAAGTCCTGTTTTGACTTGCTTCCTGGACATGGTAATTAAACTTTTTCAAATGCAGTCAATGGTCCAGATCTTTATACTATATACTTACAGGAAACAGTACAGAACTGCAATCCATTTTAGACTGACACTTATGAATACTTCATCATAGTACACAGTATCCAGTGGGAGGTGAGAAACAATTTTTCAAAAAAATCCCCAATAATGGCATCAACAGCATTCTATTTTTGTGTTGCTCACTCTCATTTTATCAGTAAATTAGATGATGACTAATTGTTTTATTTTCTCCATCCAGTATGGTGCTATGAAGCCATAATTACTGTATTTTGTGTTTTTAAAGGTTCTGGTCTGTAAGCATAGCTATAGCATTATCCTGCACCAGTGCAGGGCTTAGCAGCACTGATCCTGACCCCCCACATCTGCACACAGAGTGTAGGAGAACTCATAGCAGGGGGGGATTCAGTTAATTTGAGAAGGAATAACATCAGTTCTCCCATTTTCCAGAAGACATTGCATCCATATATGAACACTACTGACTTATGAACTGTGTTTAACTCCATAAGGTTCTGAAAATGAATAACGCATCATTAAGATTTGTTATTTTCATGCTCCAAAACTTTCAAGATTAGGGAAAACTTGGCTTACAAAATTAAGCATGAATTATTTCCCTGGCCTTTTAGGTTCCACCACAAAATGATGTCAATCACCTTTATAGGTAAAATCTTCCCAAATGTCATTTAATGTGTCTCAGGTGCTGAGATGCTGAGCCAATGGGCAGACTTCACCAGCAGTCAAATTCATAGACCAATAGTGAATGGAGGGCCTGGGGTTGTAGCTCAGTAGTAGAGTGCTTGTCTAACATGTGAGGCACTGGGTTTGATTCTCAGCACTGCATACAAATAAATAAAATAAAGGTCCATCAAAAACTAAAAAAAAATTTTAAAAAGTAGGCAAAAGCTTAAAAAAATAGTGGCGAATGGAATCGACGGACACAACATCTTTTTTTTTTTTTTTTTGTATGTGGTGCTGAGGATCGAACCCTGGCCGCACGGCCAGACGAGCGCATTACCGCTTGAGCCACATCCCCAGCCCAACTGGTCCAACTTCTTAATAACTGCATGTTGGACTCCTAGCTGTTTAATCAAACATACTCCAGGCTCATGTAACTCATACTGAAATTCCACCCCTACAAGCTCTCAGGTCTAACTGGAATTCTACCTCATTCACAGATCCTCAATGCAGGTCTGTACCCAATTGTCTTTAGTCTCTCTTGGTATTACTGTGTTCTTTTTAAATAGCTGTCATCTGTCCACTCAATAAATAGTTGTTGAGTATCTCTGCCAGGTGCCAGATGCTGTGTTAAGCCTTGGCTCATTCCACCTGTAAATCTGCAAACCAAGACTCCCTCTCTTTCAGCTTTCCTAAAATTTTTAACACAAAGTTTCACCAGCACTAAATCCATGTTTGTTGAATGTGACCCTGTCTATATATCTCTGGTTTTAAAATTTTTCCTTTAGTAAATATTGTTCTGGTAGCAGTTGTATGGCCATGGAAGTAGTGGAGAGTAGACTGGAGATTGTTCATTTTATAATTGAAGGATCTGACAGCTCTAATTAGGATTTTGAAGTTTTTTTCTCTGTGTTAATTGTCTTTAGGAGAGCCACATATTCCAGGCACTGTGACTCATATATTTAGTGAAACACTCGATGAATATTGAAACTGAAGAGAGACAATTCTTATTCTATAGCATAAAATAAAATAGCCATTTCCCCTTTCAATTTTAGAGCTACTTATAACAGAAGGTACTCCTGTTGATGATGCTGATACAGAAGAAAAACTAAAGGAGATAAAGGTGGAAGAGCCAGCAAATGCCACCCTTTTGGACAACATGCTTTCCTTGTTATATTCATACTTGCTTTATTTCACTAAGATGGTAAGTTTGACATAGTTTCTTCAATTAGAATGTTGATTATTTATTAGTTTTTAAGTGGCTTCTGGTCATGAAGTGAAGAACTTAAAATGTCTTTATGAAAATGATTCCTGACCCTTTGAGTAGATAGCTCCTAAAACAAAAGCCATAGGGGTGTGACTTAATGCCTACTTAGTTTAGCATATGAGGAAGATTTGCTGTCTACCAAGGCTGGACATTTGTACACCTGTAAAAACTTGGTTCTTCCCCTCAAAACCTTTCGTTCTTGAAACACAGTAAGATAATGGCAGAAAGAGAGGTATTTATTTGATGGTAGAACATTATTGTTCATAAATGCATTTATTATGGTTGGAAGGGTGATCAATAAGGTCAGAAAGTAGTTGAGATGTGTTTGAAGCACAGGCAAAGGGCAAACAGGAGTGTGACATGTGGTTTGTTGTTGATTAGACAGGCTGGGGTGGAGGATGGTGGGGGAAGCTGGCAGTCAGAAGAAATGTGTTAAGAGAAATGGAAACATGAAGAAAAGGATATTTGGGGAGGCCAGGAGAAGGTGAATAGTTGGTGTTGTATAAAGTGTGAAGTTGGAGGGGAATGGTCTGTTGGAGAGGCCAGCAAATCTTAAAGGAAGTCATGAGCCAAAGTAGCATTAGACCATTAATAGTGGGGATCCTTAGAAAGTTTTAAGAATGAAAGGAATTAGGTTAGATCTGTTTCTTAGAAAGAGTCACTTAAGGCTGACCTTTCTAAAGAAAATCATGATCCAAACAAGACATTTAATCTGCCTAGAAGCTTATCTAAGCATTTTAGGACTTACCTCCCCCTCATGGTATTTGTTGATGTTGGACTTTTAGAGTTTAATTATAGGAATGAGAAAGCTTTTAGAGCTTGGAGGTGAAGATGGTCCTAGGGCCATTGTGACAGTAATCCTTCTCAACTGAAGTTGTTCCCTGTAGGTTGTGTTATTTCAAGACTTGTGTAAGAAAAGTGATGTTGTTGTTTTCCTTGTAAAATGTATAGATTTTGTAGCCAGGTAGATCTGGTTTCAAACCCAAGGTTATCATTTAGAAGTTTGGGCAAATAACTAAACTTTTGAATATCAGATTCCCCATCTGAAAAATGTAGATAATGCTTACTCCAATCATAAGAATTAAATGATTTGACAAGGTAAAGTGTCTGGTGAGGTGTCTGGCATTTTGTAGGGTTTTACCCCCACGCACCCCCTAATTCTCATGTAGCCAGTCAGAGGTGGTATAAAGACATTGAATACCTGGGGAGGAAAGGCCACCAGGGTGGAAAAGATGTGATGGGGAGAAATGAATCATTTTTCAGTTGGCTCCATGTTTGTTCATGGTGGTGGCAGCCACCTGGGTAAGGAGTATGTACAAGCCAGGCAGTTAGAATAATGATATTTCCAGTGATTAAAGCCCAGTCTTCCACAGTCATAATTTGATTATCAGAATGAATCAACATCACTTGGAAAGTTTACAGCCTCACGATATGGGAAGGATTTCTTTATTCATATTTTTAGGTATGCACAGAGCCCTCCTCTAGGTCTAGGTCGGGGTACACGAATGTGGTGCAGGTATGCTCAGTGATTTTGCAGTGATAGGTAAGACATTGATGTGAGTGGCAAAGAAGAGGCACAATGTTATGAGACTGATTTGAAAGGAGCCTTCAAAAAGGCATTTTGATGTCCCAGTATGTACAGGACATTGTGCGAGGACTAAAAGAGTCTAACAGGTGTAAGGCATGATTGTGATTTTTGAAAGTCTTAAGAAAAGGACTTAACAAATATATGCAAAAATTATGAACAAGTCAATGTAAAATCTTAAACAAGTAGTATGATATCTGATAGGACTGGAGAGTAATAGGCTCTGATGTGTTTGGGAGATGTGCACCAATCAGATTCATTGATCAATGGAATCTTAGTAGAATCTTAGTGTTAGAAGAAACCTTGGAAGGCTGTTAGTCTAGTTTCTCACTCATTGGTGTAATTTTCTTTACTGTGGCCCTGACGAGTAGTTATGAGGCCTCTACACCAGTATTTCCTAGCATGAGTCACTCTCTTACAAGGCTATATGTTCTTCTGTTGTCTAGTTCATCCTTGTATTGACTCCAAATTTTCCTCCACATGATTTCCTCTATAAAATTGAATTCTTTTCTACATAGAAATCCTTTAAATATTTGAAGTTATATCTTAATTTAAAAATTATTTTTAGTATTTTTATCATGGAAACTTTCAAATAAGAGCAGAGAGAATAGTAGGGGACTATAGGTAACCATAACATACTGTACATTTCAGAATACTAGAAGAAAAGATTGTGAAAGTTTTACCATAAATGATGTTTGAGGAGGTAGATATATTTAACCTGATTTAAACTTTACATAGTGTATACATGCATCAAAATTTCATGTTACCTACTTCAATAATTATAATGTTTATTTCTATGTACTAATTAAAAAATAAATGTAATTAGAAAAGCTTTAAAGAAAAGCATAGAGAATAGTATAATGAACCCACGGGCCATCACCCAACTTAACAGTAATTCCTTGATATCCAATATCAGTGATTTTTTTTTTTAATTTGTTGTAATTGGTTATACATGATAGCAGAATGCATTTCGATTCATTGTACATAAATGGAACAAAACTTTTCCTAGTTGTACACAACACGTGTAGTAGTCCTACATGTACCTCGGGTAATGAAGTTCATCTCATTCCACCATCTTTCCTATCCCTATGCCCTCTCGCCTGTCCTACCTCCCCTTTGCCCAATCAAAGTTCCTCCATTCTTTCCATGCCCCTTGCCACCCACCTCACCCCCATTATGGGTCAGCATCCACTTTCAGAGAGAACATACAGTTTTTGGTTTTGGGGATTGGCTTACTTCCCTTAGCCTGATATTCCCATTCACCCGCAGATGCCATAATTTTTTTCTCTTTTAATGCTATAAGTAACATTTCATTTTGTATATGTACCACAGTTTCTTTATCCATTCATCTGTTGAAGAGTTGTTTCCACAAAACTATGGAATGCTTCACAAATGTGGTTGTCATCCTTGCTCAGGGACCATGCTAATTTTTTCTGTATTGTCCCAATTTTAGTATATGTGCTGCCAAAGCAATCACACTCTGAGTTTTAACAAATGTAGATACCTATGTAAAAACTACCATAATCAAGATATAGAACAGTTTTTTCACTAGAAAAGGGGTTTCCTTGGGATCCTTCCCAGTGAGTTCCTTCACCACCTGTTCCAGGCAACCACTGATAACTTTTTTTTAAACTATAGATTCATTTTTCCTACAGTACTATTTCATATGTATGCCCCTATAAGTGGACTCATATCTAGGAGTGCAATTGCCTCCTACGTCTAATGTATGTTTTTATCTTATGTGATACTGTCAAGCCATGCTAATAAATGACCACAATCATTTTATACTTCCACCAGCAATTTAGGAGACTTCCACTTGACTTCATCTTCACTAGCACTTGGGCCATTCTAGTGGGTATGTCTTTGTGAGTTTATTTCCTGATAATTAATGATATTGAGTGAACTTTTTTTTTTGAGATAGGGTCTCACTAACTTGCTTAGGCTCTTGATAAGTTGCCAGCCTCAAACTTGGGATCCTCCTACCTCAACCTTCTGAGCTGCTGGGATTACAGACATGTGCCATCATGCCTGGATCAAATACTTCTTCATGAGCTTGTTGACCATAGTGTTTTTGTATGTCAACTCTCTCTGGCTAGCTGGAATCCAGACTTCTCCCAGCTCAGTGCCAACTGTGGGATTGGTTAGCTTATAGTTGTTCTTGGCCCTTGCAGGTACTGCTTAGAATGTAGCCCCAAACTCAAGACCACCTCCATGCAGATTTCTGGAACTCTCTTTCTTTGTGGCTCCCATCTTTCTGGTAGTTTTCTCTACATGTTTTTGGCTGCTTAATCTCCTGGAACTCTGGTCTCTTTCTCCTCAGTGAGACTGTTAGGCCCCATTTGGGTTCCCCTTCCCAAACTGATGTCTAGAGGGTGCCTCAAGGTAGAATGCTCACCTATTTGTTCTCCTTCTCTTAGGGGTGACAGTTGCATGTCCCTTGTGGCTTTCTATCTGAAAAATAGCTCTTTAAAAATATATTTTGACTGTGCATGGTGGCACATGCCTTAATATCCTAGTGGCTCAGGAAGCTGAGAGAGAATCATGAGTTCAAAGCCAGCCTTAGCAAAAGTGAGGTTCTAAGTAACTCAGTGAGACCCTGTCTCTAAATAAAATACAAAATGGGGCTGAGACTGGGGATGTGGCTTAGTGATCAAGTGCTCCTGAGTTCAATCCCTGGTACAAAAAAAAAAAAATATATATATATATATATATATATATATATATATATATATATATATATGTATATATATATTCCAACTTTCTGGTTGCTTTCAGTGGGAGAACAAGTCTCATATAAGTTAATTGATTTCTCCTTTTGTTGTAACTTTTTGCAGTAATTGAAAAAAATATGTTTGTGGGACTTCTAGGATATATTGTAGTTTTGGTGAATAAATGACATCCCCCTGGTACAACAATTTAACCTGTTTTCTCTATTGCCTTTTTTTTTTTTTTTTTTTTTTGGTGGTGCTGGGATTGAACCTCGGGCTCCATGCATTCTAGGCAAGTGCAGAGCTAACAACCTCAGCTTCTCTCTGTTGCTTTATATTTCTTGGAAATTCATAGTCGGGTTTAGGTTCAATTCTTTTTCTAATGAAAACTTAATAGGAAATATTGCATTGACATATGCATATCCTCTCCTTTGATGTTGACTACTAGTCAACAGTGACGTTGGTGAGATTTGCTAATATATTATAGGTTGCAAAATAGCAATGGTCTGAGTTGCTGGATTTTTCTTTCTTCATTTAAAGGATGGGATGCCTACACAAATAAAAATTTGATTATTCTTTTTTTTGGGGGGGGGTATTGGGAATTAAACTCAGGGGCATTTGGCTAGTGAGCCATATCCCCAGCCCTATTTTGTATTTTATTTATATACAGTGTTTCACTGAGTTGCTTAGCAATTCCCTTTTGCTGAGGCTGACTTTGAACTTGCTATCCTCCCTCCTCAGCCTCCCTAGCTACTGGGATTACAAGTGTGTGCCACGGCGCCTGGCTATGATTGATTATTCTTTACACAGTTATTTGGTTTGTATAGTTAAGGCAGGAGATAAATATTTGATTCCTTTTCTTTATTTAAACACTTTTCAGAATAGTAAGGTATTCTTCTAGCTTATCAAATGATACCCAAAGGGGCTTGAAATCTTTTTTTTGTTTCATTGTTTTTATTTTTTGCCATAAAATTAATTAGTTCTTTCATATATTTAAGTTTTTGTCTTAATTAAATTTTTTAAATTATAAAAACCAGGTTATCTAAAAGAAAAGAATGATCCAGAGGGATTCTAGCCAGGTGTTAGACAATGTGATGATATAGGGCCTGTTACAAACTGGAAAATTTAAAGTATGCTCAATTTAAAGTATTTAGATTCAGGCTGGGGTTGTGGTTCAGTGGTAGAGCGCTTGCCTAGCATGCATGAGGCACAGGGTTAGGGTTAGGGTTAGGGTTAGGGTTAGATGGTTAGGGTTAGGGGTTCGATCCTTAGCACCATATAAAAACAAAATAATGTGTCCACCTGAAACTAAAGATACATAAATAAATTTTTTAAATAAGTATTTAGATTCATTATACTTGAAAACACTGCAAGTGAACAAAAAATATGAGACTGTCAGTATCCTTTCTCTTGAAGAAACTATTGGAAAATATTGAGGAGGTGGATTTCTGACGAGGAGGTTGGTTTAGAATTGCCATGATTCTTTGTGACTGTTTTGTTATAAATTTAAGGTTTCCCATTTCTTCTAATTTTTCTGTTTCAGCTGTTTACTACATTGCCTGATGAGTATCAACCTGGGCCTGATTTTTATGGACTACCATGGGAGCCTGTAGTTTTCACTGTTTTCTTTGGATTGGTATCCTTTGTCATTTTCTTTTGGAGAACTGTTCTTGTTGTGAGTAAATTAACTTACTTATACCTTAGCACATAAGCACAAGGATTATTTTATATAGTCACTGCCCCCCCACTTTTTTTCCTTTTCAGTTGCTAAAACACAAATTAGTGGTTTAAGTCAAACTAACCTTATAAAATAATTTAGTGTGGGTGCAGTTGGTAGAACTGGTAATTCTTACAGCCATCCTGACCAGTAGTTTCATACGTATCATAAGTCTTAAAAGTGGGATAAAAGATGGGATAGGTTAGATAAATATCCTTTTATGTAGCATATATGTCTAGTAATCTATATTAAAGAAATAACTATGCTTTGAAGATTTTGGTAATGTTTTTCAGTGGAACAGTGTATTAGATTGAAGACTTAGCACAACATAATTCATTTAGGGGATATTGTATGTTCGCTTAATGGAATAGTAGGCAGATTTATCCTTTTCAAAGCTTTGAGGTACAGAAAATGCTCACAATTAAATGTGAAGTGGAAAAAAAAGCAGAAACTAAGATTTAAATGTTGATGAACTGTATGTTAATATAAACACATATAAACAGGGGGAAATGCTACAAAGAAATACAGTAATATGAGAAAAAGGAGATAAGATAATTTTTCCAGTCTTTTATATATATTTTTCCCAGATTTTATGATTTGATCATATGTTCAGAAAATACCTTTTTATTTGGAAGTATAGATTATGTGTTGTCCAAAAATCCATTAAATGTTTTGTTCATTAAGTCTTTTTTTTCTGAGCAGAATTAGTCTATCTCTGTGTATGTGTGTACATATATGTATAAGCGTATATATATATAAGCTTATACATACATATGTTTGTACTGTAGGTCATTCTGTTTCATAGTTATTTAACATAATTGGAAGAAAATTATTTTAGGTAAATGGACTTTGCATATGAAAAGCCTAACAGTTAAAGAGGCCAAAAGCATTGGATACAAATCTTTTCAAATCTGAGTGTTCTTTTTTTGATTTCTTAATTATATCAGACATATCATTGTTAAGATAAGTTTCCTCTCCTTGTACAATTGAGTGTAAGATCTCTTAAAAAGCATTCCCTTCTTAAATAGAAGAATCGTTTGCCTGGATTCCTGTGAGGAATTTTCACAGTTCAATCTCATTGAACTTTTTCTCAGCTAAAAGGAAAAAGGAAATAGAAGGATAAAGAGAAGGGAAAAACATGAAAACCCTTTATATTTCTTTCTTGTTTCTTTCATTTCAAGAAAGAAACAATACCTGTTTCTCTTTTCACTAGGTTATGTGGGATCTGGTTCCTAGCTGTTGCTCCTCAGTTTCAGCATTTGACTTTGGAGCTTTAGTCTCTTCCTTAGATGACCACTTTTATGCTACTTCCCATTTTCTTCTATTGTCATTTTGAGTAAAAGGTTAGCAAGGCTATGACATTAAAGAAATGCCATTTCTTTCTGTGTTGGAGTTTTCTGAATGCAATTTCCTATTACGAAGATCCCATGGATGATCCATGGACACATCTGAGTATTCCATCACCATTTATAACATTTGAAAGGACAAGTATATGCTAAGTTACAAAGAAATTTAGTGATGTTTTTAAAAAAAAATTCTGCTTAGGTTTTATTATCAGGCAGTTTATTGCTGTCTTTAGGAAATGATTGTTTTTGTCCTTTCCAGAATATCTTAATTGTCATTTCTCTTGTTGCTTGTGCATTTTCTTCTAGCAGTCTTCCCTTTCAGATTTCTTGCTATATATTTAGTGGTTTGTAGAAACAAGATGATGTAGCCTATTAGTTTCTAAATTCAGCCAATAGCCAAATTTAAATTGGAGTTCTAAGATGTTTTCTGGTGAGTGAAATTGGCATATCTTAGTACAAAGATTATGCCTTTAATATTGTTTCCTCAAATTCCTTTTGAATAGTCATTGTTTCTAGACTTTATCCTGGTTTTCTAGAATTCTCAAGTAAATGATTTTGAGTACACACACACATCTTTACTGTGAAATAAGGTACATATCTTAGTGTTTTTATGTCAGAGCCTATTTATGAAATATAACTACCAATTAAATTTAAAATGCTTGTTAACCTTTACTTATTTTTAATCCTATAAATTTATTATTCTGAACCAGAATGTTATTAAATTCTCACTTGGTAATGATTCTGACTGTTGTTTTAGGAATGCTGTTTCTATTGAGCAGATGTTTGACATCAAATTTAATCTTTTTTCTCTCTTCTAGGTAAAAGATAGAGTATATCAAGGTAAATTTTTAGGTTTCTTAAACTTGTATTGTATTGGTGTTTGATGTGTGTTTTATGTATGTTAGAAGTAGATACAGTGACTTTTAATGTCTATTACTTTTTTTACCTCCTGAAAATTTTACTATTCCTAGGTTGCTAGCATGGATAACTGAGTAGATGATGATGGTTCCAACTCTGAGATAGGAGATAAAGAGGAGGAACAAATTGTGGATAGGGAGATGATAAGTTTTAATTTGGGGCAGATTAACTTTGAATATTGATGTAATGCAGATGTATTACATTTGAAGAGTATTTCTATGCTAATGATTTAGTCATGCATTAAGTAATTGAATAGATAATTTAAAGAATGGTAATGTGAATCAGTATGCTTTCATTTCTGTTTTTCTTTGCAAAGAATTAAATGATTCCATTTTCTGAAAAGAAAGTGTTTTGAGAAGGGAGGAATATCAAGCTACAACACTTTACTGTATTTCCCATCTGTGAAATAAGCTTAAATTGAAATATCATTTTGGATGGGAAGGGTACCTGGGATTGAACTCTGGGGCACTCTACTGAGCCACATCCCAAACCCCCTATATTTAGAGACCAAGTCTCACTTAGTTGCTTAGTGTCTCGCTCTTGCTGAGGCTGGCTTTGAACTTGGGATCCTTCTAGCTCAGCCTCCTGAGCCACTGGGATTACAGGTGTGCACCACCGTGCCCAGCAAAATGTCATTGTTCTTATATTTTTCTTAAATTTTAATAATTTTATACTCTAATTGCTAATAAGCATAGATTGCTTTTTAAAAGCATAATAGTTATGCTAAGAAGTATTTCCTCATAGTACCATATAACATGTCTTTGCTTTTAGTAGATTGAGTAATTGGATTTCATTTAGTGATTGTAATAATCTTGTGTATTTCCCCCTTTTAGTCACTGAACAGCAAATTGCCCAAAAGATAATCAATTTCATGAAAAAAGATGAAGAACTGATACAGAAATTTTCAAAGTATGAAGAGAAGGTATAATTATTTTTTTGTTTCTTTCTCCCTTGGTTCTAGCTTGAATCATTTCTACCTGTTTTAATTTAAAAATCATATTTTAAAGTTTTTACTTCATTATTTCCTACAAATCATCCAAATTCTAAGCAGTCATATGTATTAAGTACTGCTTTCTTCTGGAAAGGGTCACTTGTCTGGAAGTAACTTGTATAGTAGCACTATAATTTGTGTATCTTAATTCTGAATGCTTTATTTACATAGATAAAGGAATCAGAGAAACAGATCCAAGAAACCATGAAACAAAATATGATTCTTTCTGATGAAGCAACTAAATATAAGGTAAAAATCCCTTCTTTGGGGGGAATTACATTCTAAACTCAAAAGTAAATGTAATGAGTGAGTAATCTTGACACCTTTTTTCCCAGGATAAAATAAAGCTTCTTGAAAAAGCTAAAGAATTTCTGGATGAGAGAGCTAAAAGTCTTCATGTTATGTTAGAATCTGAAAGAGAACAGAATGCTAAGAATCACGACTTGGTAAGAGTTTTGCTGCTAAGTGTTGCTTTAATTTGGCTTTTGAAATATTTTGTAAAATTGGTTAAGTTGAACTTAGTCCAGCTGTTAACTAAAGTAAGATTAGGAGTCAAGGAAGTTGAACCCACATCTGTGCCCATTTTGTGGAACTTTTAAGTACTGATACAACAAATTATTTTTATGGGCCTAGGAAATATTTTTATTCTCAACCTTGGATAATTTTCATATTGCTTTGCTCTGCCCTTGGAAACATGCAGATCAACTAAAAAACTATTGTCCAATTGAACAGTATTTGTTTACTTTTTACTTGAAAGAGTAATGAATTAATCAATTTTCTGTACTTAAAAATTTTTACTTACATATTTCATTTTCAATTTCTATAAGTTTCTGTAATTACATAAAAGTTGCAAAAGATAGTAGAGAGTGTGTTCTGAAATATCCTACCCCCAAGTAAGCTTGATCACCTAGCTGAGGTAGTATTTATCAGATTTCTTCACTGTAAAAATTCTTTCCAATCCTTTTCATATTATATTCTTTGGAAGTTACCATGCACAGCCCACAGTTAAAGTATGAAGAGTTACGAGCTCAGGATGCAGCTCATGGTAGAGCACTTGCCTAGCATGCATGAGGCCCAGGATTCAATCCCAGGCATTGCAAACAAAGATTGGGGAGTTATGTCCACTTCCTTAAGGAGCGAATATCTTTATAAATTTTTGGGAATTCTTCTGTATGTGAGATTAGTCTATTCTCCATTAAATTTTATCATTTTTTACTTCAGATAAGAAAATTTTAAAAATGATCTTGGGAAATTTTTTTCTCTATCACTAGAAAAAAAATTACTAATTTGAACTGGTTTATTTGAAACAGTAATTAATTAATTTTCTATGTTTTAAAACATTTTATTATTGCATTATGATTTTCTATACTTTGACCTTTTTTTCTGGTTATCTCATAAACAGTAAGGTTGTGGATGCCATGAAATATTTATGACTTCATTTTCCCTCATCTCTTTCAGTTCTTGATTTTTTGCTTAGTTCAAAGCTGGATCCCCTGCATTACTGAAATGTAATGGGATGGCTTGACAAATATTTTGTTGTGTTTATCTTTTTTAGTATATATATATGTGTGTGTACACACACACACACATACACACACACGCACACACGCACACACACACACACACATATCACTATTTCTACTGAAATCCTAATGCATATTTTGTGTTCTGTTTTCACCTGGCAGATAATTGAAAATAAGAAATCTATAGAGAAGCTTGAAGATGTCATTTCAGTGAATACTTCTGAATTTTCAGAGGTAAAGCTGCCAACTCTTGCTAATGGGATAGTTGGCATAATGGGATATTAATACTACATCTTAGTTTTGTTGCGGACCAAAAATTTGAAGTGTGTTAAAATGTGCAAAAAATGAGAACTATATGATGTCTGGTTTGGGAAAGTATAACTTTGTTTTTTCTTTGGAATTAATTCACTAACTCTAGTGTTTTGCATTAGCTTCAAATTGTCTTTAATGAAGCTAAGCTTCGTGAAGAGAAGGTGAAGTTGGAATGCTGTCAGCTTCAGAAAGAAAATACCATACTTAAGACGACGAAAGAGCAGGTAAAGAAAATTTGATGTCATACATAATGTAAACTAGAGAAGTGAATATCATTATCTTGTATCTTTCTTGGATCTGTTTCTGAGGTAAGGAATATTCATGTAGGACCTTTTCTAGATATGCAAAGTTTAAACATGCTCCCTAAATTGAGTGCATATATATGTTCTCCATCTGTTTTGGATTTTTGGATTATTGCTTTTCTTATCAAATGTCAATCAGTTATTAACTTGCATAGCCTCAAAGAAACTTTTTAAACCAAAAAATTAAGTATTTTATGATCCTCTTTTGAGTAGTTACTGATTCACTGGCCAAGGGAAGATTACATGATAAGGAGTCTAAATTTAGGAGACAGTCATATGTGCCCAGCCATTCCTGCTGGAGGTAAATTATTTGAATTGGCAGCAATTTTCTGGGGAATGCAATAAACAGGGTCAACTTCCTGAGAACTCTGATGTTCTTACTGCAGCTGTGAGAGTTGGGGCCACTCTGCCCTCTTCCTTAACCAAGGTCTCAACCCCCTCAATTGAGGCAGGCCACCGAGGAGTATGGTTCTCTATTTCTTTGTCTAAGTCTTGTAGTCCTGATGTATCCAGTGCAGAAACCCCTCCCTAACCCACAGGAATTCATGTGTTTTGACTTTTCAGTTGCAGCAGGAAGTCAAAGACTGGTGTACATCACACGCTGAGCTCAGTGAACACATCAAATCATTTGAGAAGTCCCAGAAAGATTTACTTGTATTTCTTAATCACAAAGATGATACTATTAATGTAAGTTTATACTCCAAATACATGTTTCATCTCATGATTTCTCCTGAAACCTTCTGAATTAAAATCGAGAGTCTTCCAACCTTTTGCTTCTTTTCTAGGCTTTGACTAATTATATCACACAGTTGAATCGGTTACAATGTGAATCTGAATCTGAGGATCAAAATAGAGAAGATGAGTCAGATGAATTAACCAACGGAGAGGTAGCAGGTAAGATCAGTCTCAGGGAGGTTGAATCCTTTTTTTGCTTTCCTGTCTTTAATTAAATATTTATACAGATGCCACTTTTCAGCTGGCTGATTTTCTTCTTAAGCTTCAGGGTTGTAGACACATATCACTGGATCTATAGATATGTCTGTTGCATTGGCAGAGGTGGGTTGCTGGGGTATAATGTAGCAATAGGCATGTGAAGAACACTGACCTTTTCTATCCCATTGAAAACTAGTAAGTACACTGCAGCTACAATAGTCACATCCTGTACAATACTTAGAGTATTGAACATTGTACAGTAAGAGAAATTTATTTCTTATGCAGATGATAGTTGATTTTGATACTCATCATCTCTATGGCTCTGTGGTTTTAAGGTCCACAGTCAGTCTTAAGAGTCCAGAGGTAGTTGGAACCATAAACTAAGGCTGTGAGAACAGAGGCTAGAGACTATCAGAAAGCTAGAGAGAGGGAGTGTAACAGTGTTTACTGATGAGGAAAATATTTCTAGATGTTTTCTCCCAAGTTGGATATTGCTTACATAGCAAGTATTTCAAACCACACCTGGTAGTAGATTCAGGGAGAAAATAGAGGATTGAATCTTTCTAAATAAGACACTTACTTGCCCAGGTGAAGATAGATCTGAGAGAGAAGAATAGCTTTTATCTTACAAGAATAGCATAGATAACATTTTAGTTGTGCAAACTAGAAATTCACCTTTTTTGTTTTGTTTTTAAGACAGACACAGTACTTTTATTTATTTTTATGCTGAGGATCAAACTCAGTGCCTCACACATGCTAGGTGAGCACTCTACCACTGAGCCACAACCCCAGCCTGAAATTCACCTCTCTCTCTCCTTTTTTTTTTTAAATCTAAGCTTGCAATTCTCTTAAAAGTCATTAGTCTAATCAGTTTAGTTATTTAATTGATTTTTTTTCTTCTGGTGTTTGAACACAATCATTGTTTAGTTTGGGGAAGTTAGGAGAATATAGAGTTAAAAGTAAGGAAAGAAAAAGCTAAAGTCTTTTGTTTTTTAGGTGATCGGAACGAGAAGATCAAAGATCAAATTAAGCAGATGATGGATGTCTCTCGGGTATAGTTCTTTGTAAGAGTTCCATAGTGCCTGTGAATTCTTCCTGTGCCTCACTTTTAAGAATACCTCTCTTTTCTGCAATTTTTAGACACAAACTACAATATCAGTAGTTGAAGAGGATCTAAAACTTTTACAACTTATGCTAAGAGCCTCGATGTCCACAAAATGTAATCTAAAAGGTGGGTTCTTTTTGAGAAGAAATTGCCATGTTGGAAAGACATAAAATTTTATTGGAAAGATAAAGAATGGCTTCTTGCTTTCATGCTTCTTACTTTTCTTGGCACTACTCCCTCAAACAAGTTCTTAAGTCCTTGTACACATATAGAGATAAGCTGTTTTATCCTTTACAGACCAAATAAAGAAATTAGAAGGTGACTGCAATTCACTGCAGTCTTCTAAAGTTGGACTGGAAGAGGAATGCAAAACTCTAAGGCAGAAAGTGGAGATTTTAAATGAACTCTACCAGAAAAATGAGATGGCACTACAAAAGTAAGATTTTCATTGTTTGTTATTGTTATCACTGTGTGAACTAATAGATAATTTTATGTTTTCTTAAGATTATTTACAATTTCTTCTAGTTGTAATAAGTAGAGATTTGTCTTTTTTCCTTTGTGTTTTGTTTCCTATAAGTTGCATTTTTCTTTCCATTGTCAGTCTTAAGAGTCCTGAGGTAGTTGGAACCATAAACTAAGGCTGTGAGGACATCGTAATCAATTGTCAAATTCATATGAAGGCTGGAAGTGGTAAAATGGTATTAACAGTCACTGATGTGGAAATACCTCTCAAAGTTCTAGACCCTTTCTATGATCTCCCTATTTATTTTAATTACCTTTCATTGTGATCAGTTATGTAATTCTAATGTTTTGAACTTGTATCTCTAACTCTGGACCTTTAAAAATACTGAGTGATTTGGAATGACATGTTTTAGTAGAATAAAAACTTCAAAAAGGGATAATATTTACTTATTGATGGTACAAGTTTTGGACTTGACTATCTCAGATGTTCACACAAAATTGAACTGTGGCAAGGACCTTAGGAGTTATAATTACAGAAGTACTTGTTTGTAGAATATATTTATATATTAACCTTCTTAGTGTGGAGCTAGTTATTTTTTGAAAGTTCATTTGAAGTTTTTAATCCACAAAAATACTTGGATTCTCTAAAAATAGGTTGTGTCAGATTTTATTTGTTTGCACCTGATTTTACTCTTCGGTATATATATCTTGTAAAGCAAAGACAGACCTTCTTACAGACCTAACTATTTTTAGGTATTTTGACTTCTGTTGCCTAATTAATGCATTAAATATTGAAACCTTTCCATTAACTTTTCTAAAATTCTGTGATCTCCAAGCGACCTTTTTAGAATCTCAAATTTTTGTTCAGGCCAGTTCTAAATTCCTGGCCTGTTTCAAAGAAACATTTCTCATTTTATCACTTTTTTTTAAAAGAACACTTGTTTTCTCTGTCCCTACTAGTAATCTGAATGACCTAAATGGCAATTAATTTTTTTGTAATGCAGTTAAATTGTAGCACTATTTTTCTCAACTCCTCCAAAATTCATTCAGTCATCATCGGTGGTTTTTACTCTTTTTACTCATCCCCAGGTACTATGTTAGTTCATGCCTGTGTCATCTTTTCTGTTTCTAACCTAGATCATCTGTCTTCATTCTCCATTTTTTATATTTGTATATAACTTATTTCAAATTCTTAGTAGTTTTCTCTATAGCCGCTTGAGTGGACTTTCTAAAATATAAGTCTGTCCATGTCAATATGTGCGTGTGGTTTATGAAGAATTTGCTTTCTATTTGATGACCTGTTCTTTTTTTCTTCCTTGTATCTTTTTAATAGTTTAAATATTTTTAATTATTTTCCTCATCCCCTGTATAAGCTTGATGTAATCATAAATTATAATGGAATTATAATTATATAATTATAATTTTATTCATCTTCTCATAATTTAAAGGCCATGGTATATATTCTGGATTTAATAAAAACCTGACATAGATTAATAGGTTTATTATTTTTTTTTATGGGCTTTAAGTAGCTCCTGAATCAGATAACTGTTGTGGCATTGTATGTTAGTACTTCATATACTGTGAACTCCACAAGACATTCATTCAATTTATACACATATTTAAAGTTTCTGTAGTTCTGCATTCTACACTGTTGGTTTCTTATTTGAAATTATTTTCATTCTATTTGAACATTGTCCTTTAATGATAGATTTGATTAGTGTATCAAAGGTAGTACAAGGATAAACAGAGAATAGTATTTTATTCACTAAATATTACTACCTTTATAATCTGTATTAGGTTGACATGAACTTCATGATTAGAGTTAAAACCAGTTTCCATTTTTAAAGGATCTTTCTTTTGGCTACTGAATTTTGACTGTTACTTAGTTTTAGCAATTTAAAAATATCCAATTAATTACCATCTGTTTTAAATTTTTTCTTTAAGGAGTCCATTATCATTGTTGTTTGGTCTTATCCCTCTTCTAGTTTCTGTAGTCCTTTCTCTTTTTTTAACAGTTGTATTTGGAAGTGCCTAGGTGTAGTTTTCCCCACCCCACCCACTTTTCCTCTTGCAGTTATGTTGCTTGGGATGAATTTTCGAGTCTTTTTCTAAATGTTGATTTTACCTCATTCTCTCTTCTGATTATAATAATGCATATTAGAATTTGATTTCCCCTGCCTCCTACATTCTGGATTTACTTCTTCTGGATATTTTCTTCTGACCTGTCTTAAAAGTGCTAGGATTTATTTTACTTCCCAAATCTGCTGCTAAAATCATTCATTGAGTTTAGGATTTTAAAAAATTCAGGGTTTAAAATATTATTTTAGTTGTAGATGGACACAATATATTATTTTTTATAGGATTTTTTTAAGAGAGAGAGAAAGAGAATTTTAATATTTATTTTTTAGTTTTTGGCAGACACAACATCTTTGTTTGCATGGGGTGCTGAGGATTGAACCCGGGCCGCACGCATGCCAGTCGAGCACACTACCACTTGAGCCACATCCCCAGCCCGACACAATATTTTATTTATTTTATATGGTGTTGAGGACTGATCCCAGTGCCCCACACATGTGGGGCCTGTGCTTCACTACTGAGCCACAACCCCAGTCCTATTTCAGTACTACAGCTCAAACCCAGGACCTTGAGCCATGTGCTCTACTATTGAGCTACCTCCCCAGACTCCTTGCTCTTTCTCATAAGGGACTAGGGTCTTACTGCTTTCCAAGCTATCTTTAATCTCATAATTCTGCCTCTGCCTCCTGAGTATCTTCGACTGTAGGTAGGTCACCACACCCAACTATTTATTGGTTTTATAGTTTCTAATCCTTTGACAAAATTCATAATCTTTTTTTTTCCTCTTTTGTGGTGCTGGGGTTTGAACCCAGAGCCTTGTGCATGCAAGGCAGCACTCTACCAACTAAACTATATTCCCAGCCCTGAAATTCATATTCTTGACTTTACTTTTTTGACTATATAAAGCGCAGTGATTTTAAAACATGTGCGGATAACCCCATTAGCTGGTTTCCTTTTCTGTGGCATTTTTTCTCTCAGAATTTTGTCTTATGGAGTGCCTGGTCAGTTTTGATTGGCCAACATTGTTGTGATAATTATAGATGAAATTTGAGGACTAAGACGAAGTTATCTTCTTATAGAAAAGTGTTGAGGTTACTTGAGTAAGTTTGTCACTTTAAACTTAGTCAGCAATTAAGATAATTCAAAAATGACTTGTCTTTTCAATGTTTCAGTATTGTTCCTTTTGGATTTTTTGCCTGTTCATCACTTAAGTGTGCAGTACTTTCTAATCTAAACTCAAAGGCTAGGGCTTTTATTAAGGGTCCCTTTATTGGTAGCCTCTTTTTTCCTCTAAGCCCAGGAATTTAATGAAGGCTTGGTTCAGACTCATATCTTTGTGTTATCTTTAATAGGAGAAAGGTACCTTAAAGTGCCAGCCTTACTTGTAATTATGAGTTTCCTTTTTCTAATGGATCTTGGCCACATACGTATATCTTCACTGACTTTTTAGCTTGGATCCCTTCAAACACAATTTTATATTCTTATAAAGATGTTTTGATTGTTCTCAGTGCTCTCAGACTAACTCTTTGATAATTGGAAACAAAATTCTCTCTGTCCTTCAAGATTCAGTTTTCTCCATATTCTTTCTTAAGCCAGTGGGGAAAATTATTATATTCCTTTAGGCATCATTTATACCTGAAACAGTGAGCTCTTTTATTCTTTAGCATCTTACAAGGTAATTAGTATATTATAGCCACTCATAAAATACTTGCTGAAGAATTAAATGAGAAGCTATATAAGAATATATAATCAGCTTTTTCTATTTGGTATCAGTAATCCTTTTTTACTGTAGTTCTGATTTATGGAAAATTAAGTTTCAAGTTAATTATCTTTTGAATTGGAACTATGGCTAAAGTAGTACAAGGATAGCAGAAAATAGTATTTTTTAAATCATTAAATGTGGCTACCTTTGTGTCAGTAGATGAACATCTTGAGTTTCATGATCAGAGTTAAAACTTGTCAGTAGATAATACTCTGATAGTGGGTCAGTTTAGCTTCTTTTTCTGGTTGATAGACACTATCAAAACTCAGATTTGTCTTTTTGCTTAATTTACAATTCTTTTGAAATACATATCTAAAGTGTGAAAAATATTCTGTGGTTAATTGCATAGCTAAAAGATATATTCTAGAAGATTTTTTCTTTGACTGACTATATGTTTATTATGGTACCAGTCTTGGATTGAGAAAAGAGTTCCTCCATGACAAAGATATACTTAGTGTCCTACCCATGGCAGAAACGAGAAAAGAATTATCCCCTGCTTTATCCTAATATGTTTAATTATGTTAGGTTGATCAGTCCTGATCTTCCACATTGAAGTAAAGTGAGTTTTTATTATCTTACACACAGGAGACTTGCCCTTGGGGCACATGTTGTTTTCACATTTATTTTATTTACTGGTAAGTAGAGAATTAAGAGGAGAAGTTAGAAAATGTAAGTGATTTGCCAGAGTTTGATTTATGAAATTGCAGGTTTGAATTCCTATTTTATGTGCCTAAGCATTTTATAGAATTGTGGGAAGTGATATTCACAAAGAGAAACTTTTGATTTGATAACTGGTTTTATTTTAGGAAACAGAGTCAAGAAGAATGTGAGAGACTAGAAAAAGAGCAGCAGCTGTCAGCTGCAGATGAAAAGGTGGTTTCCGATGTACAGGAAGTTAAAAATTACAAGTGAGTTCAGTTTCTAAAGGAGGGTGTCAGTGTCTAATGAATTAGTGTTAGCTTTCTTTTTAATCTTTTTTTTTTTACATTATGTAGATAGAAGAAAATAGCATGGAAGTATAAATAACGAGAGGATATGAACACATTCAATTCACACAGGAGAAAAAATAAATTTCAACTTAACAAATGAAAAATGTTAACAAAAATTTACTTGTACCCAGTGGGCAAGACCATAGGGAACTTGGTCAATGCAAACAGTTCTGGGGGTTTTGTATGTTGTAGTAATTCTTTAAGAAATCAGTTTGCTGTGTGTTATATCAAGACCCACAAAAGTGTGGCATTTGATAGACCTTGGAAATCTTCTATGGATATAATTTGAAAAAAAGAAAAAGTTTTAAGGAGGAAGATATTTCTAGCAGAATTACTTGAGAACACACTGATGAACAGTTAAGGAAATTATAATTTATCAATTCAGAATCTCTAGCAATTAAATGATAAAGAAGTTATTAGTATTAGGTTTTTATTTTATTTATTTATTTTTGGTGCTTTACTACTAAGCTACATCCTTAGACCTTTTTTTTTACTTTGAGACACAGGGTCTCAGTTGCATAGGTTCCCACTTAATTGCTGAGACTGACCTCGAACTTGTGATCCTCCTGCCTCAGCTTCCCAATCATTGGGACTACTGCCATGTGGCATTGCACCTGGCCTGTAGTATTAGTTTTGATCACACTGGATTCATATAACTATAGAAATGTTTTTCTTATGTACGATAAAAGTCTTTAAAAGTATAGCTGATGGAATAAAGGGGAAATGGTCAGAATGTTTCAAATTTTATTCAATTGTTGTAATTCTTAGGCAGAGAATTGAAGAGATGGAAGAAGAATTACAGAAAACCGAGCGCTCATTTAAAAACCAGGTAGTAATTAATACTGTCCTGTAGTTGCAGAATTCTTTGATATCTAATACAGACAATTATAGGCTATAATAATGAATTCCTAAAAACATTTTTTAATGTGTTGTCTTTTTCAGATTGCTATGCATGAGAAGAAAGCTCATGATAATTGGGTAAGATTTTTTTCCCCTTTTCTTTATTTTTTGCATAGCCTACCGCAACTGAATTTGAATATTTTCTCTTTAATAGCTCAAAGCTCATTCTGCAGAAAGAGCTATAGCTGAAGAGAAAAGGGAAGCTGCTAATTTGAGACAGAAGTATGTGATTTTTGGTATCTTACTGTATGTTTTATAGTGTTTTAAGGTTATGCTAGATATTATCTATGATTGCTGTTTCATAATTCAGCCCATTCTTTCTCAATATTCAAGACTACTGGAAATGACCCAAAAGATGGCAATGCGGCAAGATGAACCTGTGATTGTAAAACCAATGCCGGGGAGACCAAATTTACAAAATCATCCTCGGAGAGGTAGGGGGCACTTTGTAAAAGGAGCTATTTTATTTCTTGGTGCAGAATGTATGTAAATTACTTTTTATTTCTGTGTGTAATGGTTATGAAATAATCTGAATGATTTGCTAAAGCGGGAGGTGTGGGGGTTGGTGTCAGGGAGAAGGCTGCCTTAAAGTAGTAACACGGCATTGTTGTCTTTAGGTCCACTGAACCATAATGGCTCTTTTGGTCCATCCCCCGTGAGTGGTGGAGACTGTTCCCCTTCACTGACAGCAGAGCCAGCTGGGAGACCTCCTTCTGCTACTATTAATCAAAGAGATATGCCTAGAAATGGATTTGGTGAGCATTTACATGTTGCTTTATAGTAAACTGCTTCAAGGTTTTGGTTTTTTTTCCCTTTTGAATATTCTAATGAAAACATAGAATTGGGGCCTGTACAATATATAGAAGATAATTTCTTACTTTATCTTAATGAATGTTTTCTGTAAAATCTGTTCTAGAATAGAAAACATTTTTTTTTCCTCGAGGTCCCTGTATTGTTTTTTTCTTTTAAGTTTTACACTGTGAAGTGTAAACCTTTATCTTTAAATTAAATCTCTATGGTGTTCCTTTTCCAAATATTATAAAAGTAGCCTTAAACTTTATGTAGCATACATATTTCCAATATGAAATACTGAGTCTTATTTCCAATTCTAAATAGGACTGTAGTCTTGGTAAGATTGGAAGTCAGGTTATACAGACTAAAGAAAAGCCAACTTACACATACTTCAAGTCTGTAGCTTAAAGTTTAGGACCAGTACGTATTAATTTGCTATTATATCAACCCAAGGCAGTTCTTTATTTTACTTAAGTCTCTTCATAAATTGTGATTTATGTATTGGGCAACCCATTTTTTTTAAATATTTTTAATTGTAGATGGTGTGGTGCTGAGAATCAAACCCAGTGCCTCACACATGCTAGGCAAACACTCTGCAACTGAGCTACAACCCCAACCCCTGAGCAACCCATTTTTAATGTTGCTTTCTAGTTATTGTTGAACCCTGACCTGTCCACCAGTGGTTTATTTCTTCTGAAAAATACATACAAGGGCTCTGATCTTTTTTCCCAAGGGTCAATGGATGGACCTTTACCTCGTACTCAATGGTCTTCTGAAGCATCTGGGAAACCCGTTGCCTCTGGTAAAGAGACCAAGTAATTTCAAAGAATCTGTAATTGTGGATGCAGGATTTTTATTCTCTTCATGTTAGAATAAGTCTGAATCCATTCTTTGATCTCTAACAGACCCAGGATGTGGTCCAGCTCACATGAACAGCAGCTCCAAAAGTTCTTCTCCAGCTAAGGTGACGGATAAGGGCAAGGTAAGTTCTGTAGTTATTGTGAATCACGTGGTCGTGCAGGAACATGTTGCTTTCCTACAGTACTTGCTCTTTGCTTTATCCTTCTTTGTGTTCTATTTGTACTATTCCATTTGTTTTTTTAAAAGCAAACTGTTCCCCAAGAACCTGAGACCCCCTCAGTTTCTACCATTACTTCTTTAACTGAGCATCCAGTTGGAGTAAGTACTTAGAGGTTGAGAACTGAATTGGGTTTTATTCTGTGCATTTCTGGGAAGGATATTCAGAGCATGACACTGATCTTGTTTGCTTTAAATTGCATGCAATATTGAGCTTACTTTTCTCCTTGGAAATGTGGCTTAAGTGTGTACAACTATAATGAACTACAGAATGTGAAAAGTTATCACTCTAACTTTATATGGTGTTTTGTGTTGAATGTTCTAAGGCAAAGTAAATTCATTATAAATTATATAATTCATCATTTTTATTTTTGTTTGGAAGAATGCTATTTAAGAATTCCTCCATTTGTGCAAACCCTATTTTGAGTGATTTGAATTAGATTGGTATCAGGTTTTCTGAAAGTGAAATACTCTTTCAGTGCAACAATGATAATCTGAAATGACCTCTTGAGCCAGTCCCAAGCAATGGTCTCATTTGTTCACATAAGTGCATTCTCTTGTAACTGTGTTGCTATTATATCTGGTAGGTCTTCTGCAGCTCTATAATAAAATAAATTTTTAATTGTTTAGTTTCAAACTCACTACTCATAGGAAATGATAAATCAATATCTCAAATTGTGTACAGTAAAATGAAAGTAAATATTAAAGCCTTGTCTTCCTAATTTGTGTATATAGCATTGTGTTGGAAAATACTTCTCAAGTTCCAGTGTATACATATTCCAGGAATATACATTTCTGGAGAAATATAAGGGCAGCTTAGATAAGACCCCCAAACCCCTTTGTAGTAGAAGATTTAAAAGAGAGCAAACACCCGTTGTTATAGAGGAGTAGAGGTGGGAAAAGCATGGCTTGGAGGCAACCCTGGGATTGAGACCCTTTAATATGCAGTGTGGCCTTCAACAAATTATCATAATCCATTTGCTTTTGTTCCCTCTTATTTAAAACAAGACAGTCTACTTAAAGATCTCAGAGGTTGAATAATTATGAAAGACTTACTGAAGATACTCTGAATAGTAGCTATTATTACATGGGTACAGAATGTATTTTTCATTTTATTCTGTTCATTCTTAATATGGAAGTAATGAGCTACTGTGATGAAAGGGAAGTGATGGGGAGGGGGGGGGACTCCCTTTGAAATAGGTTGTAGTGAATACAGCATGACATACTGGTCAGAAATCACCTCTGTTAATAACCTCTGCCAGTCCTCTTGCCTTTCCCTTTCCTGTGCAGATATAATCACTAACAAACTGCTCCCTCTTGTGGAATCCTTCTAACTTCTGTAAGCTGTCAGTGGGAATACACAGGAGGGGTGGGTAGAGTTTTGTTTCACTGATGGTATTCTCTGGACAGGTGCCTGTTTTGGGTTTTAGCTTTTATCGGTGTTGGTACTTTGTCTTAATACATAGGAATTTTAAAACTTTTAACTGCTTTCAAATCTTAAATTGCAGGTTAATATGGCTATGAAAGGGCCCCCTCCTTTCTCAGGGGTACCCTTCATGGGCCCCCCCATGGAACCCCCAATGGGACGGCCTCCACCACCTCCCTTTTGGTATGGACTGCCATTTCAGCTCGGTGGGCCTTTTGGGCCTCGGCCAATTCCTCCACCATTTGGTATGATGATCTGAACAGTAGTGATTGACTTATAAATCACATTCATCTTTCATTTCTATTGCTTGCTAAAACAGTTGGTTGCTATCTCAGGTCTTAACAATGAAAGGATACAACTGAGTACATTTTAACTTTTCCTCCAGTTTTCTGGGATATATGGGACACTACATAATCTTATACTGAGATAGGCAATAGCTATCTCATAGACAAGGATAAGGGGCTATATAGAGAAAAGCCACAAATATTACTTCTGCAGATGTTTGTTGAAAATATGTTGATATGCACTGCAATAGATGGAAAGGTGGATGAGACACATGCCATAACTTAAAATTTTGTCACAGATATGAAAATCCTATAACATAAAGTTTGTAATCACCCATAATGGAAGCATAAGCAGTAGGTTATAGAATATAGAAAAGGAAAAGTCAAACCCTCCTTACCTTGAGAAAAGTCAGAGGGAAGTGTTAAAGAGGATTTAACAGTGACCTAATAAATGTTGCTGATTTAATTAGGTGGCTGTGGAAGGCCTTTTCCAGGGGGGCATGCACCTTGATTCTGATGGCATGTATAAAGTCCATGCTGAAATACTTCATGAATTTTTAATGGATACAATAATAAATAGTGAGATTTCCTTTTATCAAAATTTCTTTGATGTAGTAAAGTTCTTATTTCATAATCTATCATCTTGTCATGGTAATATAGTACTTCCAAATATAAATGGAGCTCTTTTGAGATAGAAATAATTCTGCAATTATATAGTAGGGAAAGAAAAAAGATAAGCCTGGAGCTAGGTAGAGCCATGTTTAAATCCTTAATATGTTGCTTCATGGCTGGTTGGCCAGGCTATAACCTAAACTTGTTCTATTTCAGTTTGCCTCAACTGGCAAGTCAGGATATTCACCAGTTGATGTTCTAGGCTTGGGAGAAATTAAAGACTATATTAACATACTTGAAATCACCCAAGTTCAGAAATTTCTGGGTATTTACATCACTTCCTTTTTATTTTCCAGGTCCTTGTATGCGTCCACCAATAGGCTTCAGAGAATATGCACCAGGTGTTTCACCTGGACAATGGGATTTGCCTTTTGACCCTCGTGATTTTTTTCCAGGACCTGCACCATTTAGACCTTTAGGCTCATTTGGCCCAAGAGAGTACTTCATTCCTGGTGCCCCATTACCACCTCCAACTCATGGTCCCCAAGACTATGGGCCACCACCTGCTGCAAAAGACTTAATGTCTTCAGGCTTTAAAGATGAACCTCCACGTACACCCGATTCTCAGAGTAGTGAGGGCTGTTCACAGGCCTTAAAACAGGGCCCATAAAATTAACCTCTGACACTTAGTCAGAAAGTGGACTATGAACTATTCATTGTGTTGAAGGATTATTGGCTTGAAAATATAAAAGTTTATTTTAAATGCCTTATGTTTTTAGAATGAAGCTGCCTTGGCGCAGTATACATTTGGAGCCAACATATTTTCCCCCTAAATATCCCCCACTTAAACTAGAGTATCCTTCCAACTTTAAAACGTGCAATAAGGAATACCTTTGTTTTAGTTAATGTAGCATATACAATTGCTAAATGATTTAGAATGTCATAATTATGGACATTTCCTGTGGAAATGCTTTAAGAACATGTATTTCCATTATCCTATTTTTAGTGTATTCCAGTTGATAACAGAGAAATGGTGTTTTATAACCTTGATTTTTCTCTTTAAATATCTGGTCACAGAGACTGTTACACTAAAAATGTTTACTCAAAGATCATAAACTTCATTTTCCTTCTTGCTGAAGTTCTTTGTTGTAATAGTTCATAAAAATTTGTTTATTAATATTTCCCAAGTGTCTGTTGATTCATTGGATCGTCATGAGACTTTGTGCCATTGGGGAAGCATGTAAACTCACTCTCAGAACTGAAGATGGTGACTTGGCAGCATATTTCCTGTTGCTCACTGTTAAGGAGGCTGGACCTTGGTCAACTGTGGACTTACACAGAGGAATTTCTTTTACTTGTGAGAAGTCTTGTGGCTCTATTTTTGTAGCACATTCATGTACTTTTTTCTAACCACTGTTCATGTGAGAATGGTTTTCTGAAAATGAGTTTACATTAGTAGCAAAAGTCGTTTGACCTGAAGTTCTACTGCTTTTGCCATTATTGCATTATAACAGTAAAATATAGGGTGGTATGTTGTGTCTATAAAAAGTAAGGAAATTAACCAACAATAAAAATTAATTAAAAAAAATAAGGAAATTTCTTTAAAAAAAAAATGTACACACACACTCTTCTCTTTCCCATACCTTGCCACTGATTTTCAAGGAATATGATAAAAAAATTAGAAAAGTATAATCCTCTGAGAAAGAATGAATGAAACTCTAAGGCTTATAATGTCTTTAATCAGCAACTATGGGCTGAATTAAATTCTTTTTTTTTAACAGATACTCAAATATATTTTATTTAAAAATCAATTAAAGCAAGTCCTGAATCTGTAACTACTGTCTTTAAAACAATGTTCCTAACAACTAGCTCTCCAGAGCTGTAATTTTAATTACAGCAATTTTAACAGTACATTTTAAGAGGTTTAAGATTTAAATAAAATTATAAAAGCCTAGTACTTATGTTTACTGCTAGACCATATTCTTCTATTCTTTACTAGAAAGTAATAGGATTGTTGAAACCTAGAACATATCATTGTTCTTTTTATGTCCCCTAAGTATTCTCAAAATAGGGGCAAAAGCTTCAGTGTGAAACAAAATCTCTGTGAAACAAAATCTCTAAACTTCTGAAGATGACTCAGAATCAAAAAGAATGAGTCCGTTAGGAAGAATTCAATCTACATAGCCTCCATTTAATATCAGAAGCAGCAGCTGTGTGTAAGAGGAAAACCATATAATAGCTTATGCCATTTTTAACCATGTAAAATAAAATTTAAGTCACAAACACCAATTTTGAATGTATCTTTCAACCTCTACAGGACACAAGGCAATGCTGAAGTTACTATAACTTCTAATTTTAAAATAGCATTTAAATAAAGGTGATGTCAGCTAGGAAGATAGATTTTCAAGGAAAGGCAGATTTATTTTTTTATTCAAAGCAACAGTAGTTTTCCCTCTAAAGCCTTTTTTGTATTTATTCTATTAGTAAACTATAATGCATTCTACGTAGTTTATCTGAGCAGTTCTGAACCCATCCGTAGTTGCCTCTCCTTACATCCATCTGATTGTACCACTTCTGTAGCAAAGCCCAAGGTAGCTGCCCATATACCGGTTGTGAGAGAATACTGTCCCTTGATTCAATTATACTTTTGTATCTCAAAAGTTTTAGAAGTCCTCTCCAGCAAATTGTGTTTGAGTTTAGTTACTAAAATCATTTCATTTGTGAAGCAGTAGTGTTTCAACCTGAAAGTATTACTGCTATAGTTGTAATTATTGTCCAGTGACTCATCCCCTCCCACACTAGAAAGTAAATTTAAACAACTAATTTGTGAGATACAGATTGTTTTGTGTTAATTGCTTCAAGATAAAACCACCTTTTTTGGCGGGGGAGGTTTGGTCATTCAGGTCTGAATTAAAGCTAAGCTAATGACAATGTTCAATTTAAGTTTGTTTAATGCTGATGAAAGACATTCATACAAAGCATCCTCTTTTTTTTTTCATATAACCCCATTCTTTGGTGGCAGCTGGGGTTGTGGCTCAGTGGTAGAGTACTTGCCTAGCACAGGCAAGGCCCTGGGTTTAATCCTCAGCATCACATAAATAAATAGAGGTTAAGAAAAGCATTCTTATGTGAAGGATGCTAAATGTTTCTTCATATAAATTATCACTTTGAGGGGCTGGGGTTGCCTGTGAGGCACTGGGTTTGATCCTCAGCACCACATATAAATATAAAGGTACTGTGTCCATCTACAACCAAAAAAAAGGTTTGTTTTTTTTTAAATTATCACTTTGATATACATGTTTTATAGTCTATGAAAAAACAGAAAGAACAATGTATCAGTTTTGCTACATTTTAATAGTAGATTTTAAGGGAGCAACTTCAACATCAGTAACATCAAACAAAAAGGTACTGAATACTCCACAGGGTACAGATTGCTGCCAAGCACCTTGGAAAGTTTACATGACATGGAGAAGATGAGGCCCTTCTCTTGAGAAGTTTACAGTCTGGAAATTTTGACTACTCAGAGTTTCAGTTGAGTGAACATTTTATTAAGGCAAATTCTTCATTTCCTAGAACTACTGTAAACTGAACTATTTTTGCACTTGTGAAATTAACCCAATCCAGATGAAAGAAAAGACTAAATTTGGTTGAGAATTCTTTCAGCCTCATATAGTTTTATTAACATTCATCTAGTAAACAAAATTGACCTAACAGACAACTGAAAAATTAAAGACTAGATCTCTTGAAGTGCAAGGGCTAAAATAACTGTTATTCGTTTTAAAAAGCAAACAGATGGTATGATTAGGGTTTACACTAGTTTAAAAATAGGCCAAGTATTGCATTCCCTTCATGCATTGTTCATTTAAAATAGTGAATATTAAAATACATGGGTTCTACATGTAACCCACAAAAAAGCTCCTCACAAAACTTTTGTGTTCTCTGTATCAAATATCCACCTTGTGTACTATGAAAGATTTATTTATGTCTCATCATTAAGTTAAAAGTAATGTAAATGGTGAAATTACAATAGGCTAATGATCTGCATATTTTCATATGAATGTCAATATATGTAAATAGGAAATAAATGGCAGTTGTATCTACCTATATTTAAACAAAATAGAATATCTTTCCAGATTTTGCATACCCATCACTTTATAAAGACAAGGTATGCAGGTTTTAAGGTTTCACTATCAGTTGTCAGAAAAACAGCAGTTGTTCCTGCAGTATCTCATTAGCATCTGACTCAATTATATTTAGATGACATGATTTAAACCCACCCAAAAATTTGTAATTATTCTGAGAGAGATGGTTTTAATGTTAACCCTAGAATCATTAATGTTAACCCTAGAAACAATAGCAATGTGATGTAGAACAACTAATCAACATGACTAAAAATATGCTTACTTTCAGAAAAACAATCTGGTCATCTGGAAAAAAATCACAGCTACAATCTGGGGGGCACTCCCCTATAAGATATTGATCTGGTCAAGGCACACTATTTCTAAGTAGAACTATCAGATAAGGGTGAATTTAGTCCAGCTCTAAGGAACAGTCTATAAGACAGACCATAACTGATCCAATTTCCTTTCAAAGCAATCTGGAACTATCCTACCCAATTCAATTCAAAAGTTTGAAGTTAATTCAAATCAAAAGACCATATTGGAGCAAAAGTGAGCAAATGTGTAAACTCTAGCACATTCTTATTGCTGTATTTTAAAGTTTGAAGATGAGCCTACCTACTATAGCAGTATTGTTCCAGGAAGCAGGGTAGGAACAGTGGTAAATTAGGAAAAAGACTATTAATTGCAGAATTAATAGAAAAGTAAAAACATGTTTCAAAATCTACAATAAACCTTGTATCCAAAGGAGTCATAACAATGAGGTGCTGGACTTTAGTTCTGTGGTACAGCTTTGCAATGGACTCACTGGCCTATAGGTACGGCTCACTTCCTGCCTCCTGAAGGATGAATATGCTACCCAGAGCTATGATGGTTTCTACTGAGTGGTATAATTCACAGAAATTCCACATTACTCATGTCAGAATCATTCCTTGTGCAAAGTTTGATGTAGATGATGATAAAGTGGTTTCTTGGTCAATAACTGCAATTTCTTTCTTTTAAAGTCAGTGGGTTTCTTGTATATGTAACCACAATAGAAAGATGATTGTTTAAAATACTTTGATGATTGATTTACTCCAATGTTACATTCTAGATAAGAGGGACTAAGAAGAAACATGAACTAGTAACCATTAGTACAGTATGAATCCTATATGTATGTCACTTACAGTTCTATTACAATTGGCCCAGGTTTAATCTCATCCATCTCCATGAAAGCAAAACACTTGGTGCTGGTAAACCTTTTTTTAGGCTTGTAGTGTTTGAATTCAAAGAAGATAGCTGCACCTAAGGAATTAAAACAAACCACATAAGCCAGAGACTACACATTTCTTATGTGTCACCAGAAGCCTATGATTTTACAAAGTAACATGTGTCAAACAGTCTGATGACACAACTGTTGATAACTCACTGTGGCTGTCACTCCAAGCTCTTCTACCATGTCTGAGTGACATTTCTCCATATCATTTAATTCTACAAAGTACAACAAAATTGTATAGCAAGAATGTAAGTTATGTACACAGGTAGAATCATAAACTACCAAAGAATATAAAATATTAAATACCACAAGAAAAACAGAAGTTACTTAAGTATCAGCAGTACCTATAGAAATGGTTTCAATAAGCACCTATATTACAATAGAAATTTAAAAGAGTTCCTTTGATATTTTATTTCTCTCCCTCCTGAAACCACCATGCCCAGATTGTCCTTTCCATATTCTTACAAACTAACTGCCAGTTATAGTATCTTTTTACCCAATGCATCTTATTGAAAGAAAAAAAATAATTCCTTAACTGTTAGAAAGTAATCATTAGGTTCCTAAAAGGACTTAAGGTAATTATTAGAGAACCTGCTTTCCTTAACTCTGTATTATGAGAAATACTTCCCTGTCAAATAATATTTAACCACATTATTACACAACTAGATAATGCAACTGCTAATTCTCATATTTTAAAAAAAATTGTTGATTTGACTTTAAGTCAATATTCATAACTATGTGAAATAAGATCTTGTTTTAAGTACACTATCAACACAAACCCAGGTAAGTACTTTCCTTAAGAAGTCCTTAAGAAGTCAGTAACTGATAATTACAAACCTTTGGTTAATTTTTCAATATGCTTCTGGAGCTCAATGTCCACATTAAAATGAACATATTTATCTTATCTTCTTGAAGCCACAGGAGTATCTTGCACAGGAGTTAAATCTATGCCATTCAGATCTGGAGAAACAAATAAGTTTCTGCTTATGAGCATTCACATATACAGACGGAAAATCTAGAAACTGCAAAGGTTACAGTTCCTAAAGAGGCATGGAAAGAGCTGAGAAGAGATTCTCAGGCTAAGAAATTCCTATTTGGTGTGAGCAAGTATGTGAGAGTTGTTGAAGTTCATGGGGTATGTGGAGAGAAATGAATATAGACTGGATAGGAGTCCTCATGAAGGGGACAAGGAAGCCTTTACATGGCCAAGTGGACAAAACTTGATCTTCATAGTGAAGTGGTAAAAAGAACAAACATGTTTTCCTTAGGGAATAGCCCACTATATTTTTTCTATGCAAAAGAAAAAAATCTGGAGTATATAATTTGCCACAATGGAGCTCTGCCACCAATTTCTAACTTTGATCAAGTATATGGCTTATTTAGAAAAGACTTTAAACCTAACCTTATCATAATTTCCCTGTTAAGAACCAAAAATGGATGAGAACAGCCAACAAAAACCCTTTTGTTAATGAATAATTTTTCATATATATTATCTAAATTCTGGTTATACTGTTTACAACATACCCTGAATTTACAACAACCAGATGGTACATTATGTATAGTTTTAATTTTCTGGGTTTTAAAATCTCAGTTTAATGAAATTCAACATGGACTCATTTAATAACTCCTCAGTGTTTATGTGTTATTCATTTATGTGTCTCAAAAAGCTCAAAAACAATTTAGTACATTTAATAGTTAAAAAATTTTTACATAAAAATATTTCAGTTTAACATAGGCAAAGGTAACTTAACATTTACAACATCATTAAATATTTTTGTGTTTTAAGTATACTTTCTGAATGAGTATGCAGTTTTACAAATGGTCTATCAAACAATGTAAATATTTTCGAGTATACTATATATTTGATAAGTGGTAACATCGGAATTTAAAAGTGTACCAGTATTAGTGCTGTGGATTATGTTCTTTAAATAAATCTTTTTCTTTGTGGTCATATTTTTCTTTTAATTAGCACTAATTAACCCATGGATCTGACTTTATTTCTGCAATTGATAAAAGTTCCTCCATTTAATTTCAGCACCAATCTGTTCCTTTGGTGCAAAACTACAGATTAAAATAAGCCATTTGTACTAATTATAGTTATTTCTGTAAAATGGTATAATTTATTCCTTAATCATATCATCATCCCACGGGATTGCTTTCAGGGCATGGATGTTATGGATGCACCCTACTTCCCTGTCCCCTGATTTTCATCTGCCTCTGTAGGACTCACCTATGTAGATACCTCAGTAGCACAGGAAGAAGAGGGGCTGAAGCAGGAGAGATGGGAAAACAGGACATGGGGCTTTGTGTAGAAAACTACACACCCATGGAAGGTGAGGAGTGCTATGGTTAATCTACATCCTGAAGGCTGTAGCTGCTGTTAAACATACAATGTGTATGTTTAGTCCGCACATTAGCTGGAATCTGAAGAGCAAAAATCTATACAAACTCAAAAGCAAGTAGGAAATATATTTTGTAAGTCTTTCAGAACTATGTTCTGTTATGATCTCTTCTAGGATTTTGCCTCATTATAGAATGCATTAAAGTAAGTTGTCACATATAAAATACCATCCCCTGTCAAAAACTTTGTCCCATATGAGAAAAAGCATAATGCAATTTGCCAGTTATTTACCCTTTACACTAACTGTAATATAGGGATCAATGCACTGTCCAGCGTCTTTCAGACCAATTTTCTCAATCCTGATAGTGAGTAATGTCATTCCCGGTTCTGATGGCAACCTTGGTAATAAAGTACCTGGCAACAGAGAAACCTCAATAAAAGTTAGCTCCACCAATAATTCAGAGTAAATACTTTGAAAAACAGAAGATATAGCCTACCTCTTAAGAACTAGCTAGGCATTATGTATTTTTATTTCCAAAATTCATGAACATCTGATTTATACTTTTTTAGAAAAATATTTAAATTTACACATAATATATCTGCATTTCCCAACCATACAATCACCTTTAAGCAGAAATAATAATTTCTATAATAATAGTGTATAGTATGTATAATAAAAGTTTGTTAAAAACATCACTTGAGGAAGCCCAATTATACATAATAGTATAATATGCTCACATTATATTTATATTCCATATGTACTTCTATATTATACTCAGCATCTTAATATGAAGTGGTAGAACAAAGACAAGAAAAGCTTTTAAAATACTTGTTATTCTGTTCTAAAGTCTGAGACATTTAATATCAGAGTTGATCAATACATTCTTTCCTTTAGTTACTCCTAATAAAGAATAATTTACAATTTGATATTTATGTTTTAATTTAACTATATAGTCTAACTTCTATTCTTCATTCTATTTTGTATGATTTATTCTCAGAAATTAGTACTATACAGACTGCCATATAAAAGGGCCATTTGTATAACTGAACATTTTCCCCAAAACCAACTAAAATTTTTAAAACTAAAAACCCACCCAGAACAACATGACAACATTCACCCACCAAGAACATATGAAGAAAGAAATCAACTGTTCAGTATGTTCCCTTTTTCGAAACTACCAATAGAGGACAGATGCAAATAAGCTGATTTTAATCAAGTATGTATACAGAACCTCAAAATACATTTAACAAAAGATTTTGGTTAATGTTTTTCAAGTTTCTATTCATCAATGTGTTATGCTACTTTTAATGATGAGTTATTTGAAATAAATGAAGCAATCAACACACTATATTTGAAAATACACATTTGATTGATGGCAAATGTGGCTTGAGGAAATTTTGGGAGGTGATGGGAATGTTCTGAACTTGTATAGTGATGACAGATGCAAAACTCTATAGAGGTGTCAAAAATCAATGAATTTTATTCTTACAGAAGGGAAATGTTATGATATACAAATTATACCTCAACAATGCTGTTAAAAATGTATTACTTTCTAATTTAAACAAATATGAAGACAATACAGACAAATGCAAGAATGGGAAGGCCTGGAGGCTGCATTCCACTGTTGCATTAACAAAACTAAATGAGCTCAGGCTGATAGCATTAAATATATACATAATACCTTTTATGCATCTTCTTTGATTGACAAATGAGGGTACTTTTCCAAGAGGGGCTTGTACCTGGACATCTGGGATGAACTTCAGAGAGCTAAGAAACACCTCTGAAATTTTATGAAAAATGTGAATATGTATACATTTATATTTATATACATACATATTCACATTTATGTATATTATATATGAGTTTTTCTGCAGAAAAGTTCATTCTATTATGTAGTACATGGCTGTATAAATATGCTACAGTTTATGTACAAATTCTTGTGTTGATATTTGAATTACTTCAACTGTTTGGATATAGTTAACAAGGCTATTATAAATACTCTTCTGAACATCTTCTGGTGCCCATAAGCACCCATTTCTGAAACAGAGGAATCACTAAGTCACCTGGCATGTTACCTCCATACCTACTATGTAACAACAATCCATTTCCCAAGGTGGTTGTGCCAATTTTTATTCCTAGCCCAAGTGCAGTAGTATTCCCATTGCTCCACTTCCTCATTAGGTACTGTTTTCTCAGATTCTTCATGTTAGCCAATTTTGGTATAAAGACATCAATCATTTTAATTTGCATTCCTCTGAAGATTAATAAGGTTGAGCACCTTTTTGAATAAATCAAATAAATGATTTCCTCTTTTCTGAAGTGTGTTCAAATATTTTGCTCGATTTTTTATTGAGATGTCTATCTTATTCAGCTGTAGGAGGTCTCTATTTTTTTGCTAGACAAATGTTTTACAAATAGCTTCTTAGTAGTTTTCTTTTATAAAGACTTTTTGTTGAAGTAGAGCATATACATTTTAAAATGTACAAATTGTTAGCACAGTTTGCTGAACTTTCACAAAGTGAATACACCTGTATAACTAGCATCAGATCTAGGAAAGATATGATCAGCCTCCTGGGAGTGTCCTTCCCCACACCCTATCCAATTCACTCTTCCAAAAGATAGCAACGGTTGCTAACTTCTAACACCAAGTATTAGTTTTGAATGTTAAGAATGACTTTTGTCTGCCATGGTGTCTTCTGATTATGATAAATACTTACTGCTAGTAATATCAAATTTCTTAATATCTTCCTTTACAATCAGTGCTTTTTATGTTATATTTAAGAAAACTTACCCCACTCCAAAATCATAAAGGTATTATCTTGAAAGCATTTTATTGTTTTGCCATTCACACTTAGTTCTATATGTCACACAGAATTATTGTCTATGGTGTATAGTAGGAGCTTTAATTTCATTCAATTTCACATAAATACTCAATTGTCTCAGCACTACTTATTAAAAAGACTGACATTTTCCACCACTGATCTGCAGTCCCACCTCAATCATAAATCATGTGGCAATCACTTTCTGAGTTTTCTGTCTTACCGAACTGTTTATCCTCTTATCACTAATACAGTATCTTAATTCTGTAGCTGTATAAAAGGTCCAGGAACTGCAATAAAAATTCAGATGAGTTTCAGAAAGAGTCTATCTTTATAAATTACTTCTTCTAATTTATGAGCTAGTATATGTCTTTACATTTTAAAAATCATAACATTTATTTAATAGAAGTTTATTTGACCTAAAAGCCTTCAGAAATAAAGACCTACAGATCCAGGGAAAACTCCTGTTTTTATGTTTATGTTCCATGAAGAATGGATGGCCATGTAGAAATGACTGGAAAGGGGGTGTGAGCTAATGGTAAAAGGCTGCCAGGGTCCTAGCAAGCCCTGTCTGGTCAGATTTTTCTTGGCCTCTCTGTATAGCCTTCTTTCCTTCTGGACCTAAGGCAGGACCTGTCTGGAATGAGGGTTTTTAAGGGAGGGGGGAAGGGAGGGTAAGGGGACAGGAAGGGAATAGCAGGGAGGGTGAGAGAGAGAGAGAGAGAGAGAGAGAGAGAGAGAGAGAGAGAGAGAGAGAGCTTTCTAGGTTTTATGAGAGAAGGCTTTGGGAGAGAAGGGTGAAGGACAGGAGAGCAGGAGGAGGGCAGAGGCTTTGCTTCTGAGGTTGCTTTCGGGATTCCAATCTCCTTCAGTTAGAAGTTCTCAGCAAGCCAAAACCCCACCCTTTGGGCTATAATATTTTTCCCCCTCTCCCTCCCTCCTCCTCCCTTTCTCCTTTTAAGAAGGGAATGTGTAGATCTTTCCGTCTTCTAAGATCTTCTTTGAGTTCTCTGTTTAGGGTTTTGTAGTTTTCATTGTATAGATCTTTGACTTCTTTCGTTGATTCTCAAGTATCTTATTTTTTTTTGAGGTTACTGTAAATGGGGCAGTTTTCCTCATTTCCTTCTCAGAGGCTTTGTTACTGATATACAGAAATGCCTTTGATTTATGGGTGTTGATTTATATCCTGCTCCTTTGCCGAATTCATTTACTATTTCTGGAAAGATCTACCTTGCTCTTGGGATAGGCAGAATTAATATTATCAAAATGACCATACTACCAAAAGCACTATATAGATTTAATGCAATTCCAATCAAAATCTCAATGGCATTCCTCATAAAAATAGAAAAAGCAATCATGAAATTCATCTGGAAAAATAAGAGACCAAGAATAGCTAAAGAAATCCTTAGCAAGAAGAGTGAAGCAGGGAGTATCGCTATATGAGACCTTAAACTATACTACAGAGCAATAGTAACAAAAACAGCATGGTATTGGCACTAAAACAGACTGGTAGACCAATGTTACAGAATTGAGGACACAGAGACTAACCCACAAACTTACAATCATCTTATTTTAGACAAAGGTGCCAAAAACATGCACTGGAAAAAAGATAGCATTTTCAACAAATGGTGCTGGGAAAACTGGAAATCCATATGCAACAAAATGAAATTAAACTCATAACTCTCACCATGCACAAAACTTAACTTAAAATGGATCAAGGACCTAGGAATTAAGCCAGAGACTCTGTGTCTAACAGAAGAAAAAGGTAGGCCCTAATCTTCATCATATGGGTTAGGCCCCAACTTCCTTAATAAGACTCCTATGGCACAAGAATTAAAACCAGGAATCAATAAATGGGATGGATTCAAACGAAAAAGTTTTTTCTCAGCAAAAGAAACAATCCGTGAGGTGAACAGAGAGCCTACATCCTGGGAGAAAATCTTTACCCTTCACACATCAGATATAGCACTAATCTCTAGGGTATATAAAGAACTCAAAAAGCTAAGCACTGAAAAAACAAGTAACCCAATCAAAAAAATGGGCCAAGGACTTGAACAAACACTTCTCAGAAGAGGATATACAATCAATCAACAAATATATGAAAAAATTTTCAACATCTCTAGCAATCAGAGAAATGCAAATCAAAACTAAGATACAACTCTAATCAGAATGGCAGCTATTATGAAGACAAACAACAATAAGTGTTGGCAAGGATGTGGGAAAAAAGGCAAACTCATACGTTGCTGGTGGGACTGCAAATTGGTGTAGCCAATCTGGAAAGAAGTATGGAGATTCTTTGGAAATCTGGGAATGGAACCACAATTTGACTGAGCTATTGCTCTCCTTGGACTATACTCAAAGGACTTAAAAACAACATACTACAGGGACACAGCCACATCAATGTTTATAGCAGCACAATTCACAATAGCTAAACTGTGGAGCCAACCTACATGCCCTTCAGTGGATGAATGGATTTTTATAAATGTGGCATATATACACAATGAACTTTTTGAAAAGAGAATAAAATCATGGCATTTGCAGGTAAATGGATGGCATTGGAGAAGATAATGCTAAGTGAAGTTAGCCAATCCCCAAAAAACAAATGCCAAATGTTTTCTCTGATATAAGGAGGCTCACTCATAATAGGGTAGGGAGGAGGAACATGGGATGAATAGATGGATTCTAGATAGGGAAGGGGGGAGTGAGGGAAAGGGAGGAGGCAGGGGATTAGCCTCCTAATGAATGTGGAATGAATGTGATGGACATCATTATCCAAAGTACATGTCTGAAGACACAAATTGGCTGTCAACCTACTATATATACAAACAGAGATATGAAAAATTGTGGTATATATGTGTAATAAGAATTGTAATGCAAAAAAAAAAAACAAGTACATGTATAACGTGAATTGGCATGAATATGCTTTATACAGAGATATAAAAAATTGTGCTCTATATGTGTAATAAGAATTGTAATACACTCCATTGTCGTGTATTTAAAAAAAATAAAATCAATAAAAGAAAAAGAAGGGAATGGGGAATGGGTAGGGAAAAACTGTGGAATGAACCCAAACTAACTTTCCAATGCACATATGTGAATATACTATAATGAAACTCATCATTTTGAATATCTATAAGATACTAATTCTTAAAAATGTAAATAAATAGATCAGTAAAGTGGATCAAAGGGAACAGTGGGAGGGAGGATGGGGAGGGTGAAGGGACTGAATTGGAGCAAATTATATTCCATGCATTTATAATTAGTCCAAATGAATCTAATGTCAAGAATAACTATTATGAACAAATGAAAAAAAGAATAATGACTTCACTGTTTTTATAAAATGCATTCTCATAAACAATTCAATCAAGAGAAATGAAAAAAGTAAAAGAGAACATACAATTAAACATCTCACCAACCATAACAATTACTAAGTCACTCTTCCATCTTTTTCCCTAATTTCAAGATTACTTCAGTTTCCTTTTCCTTTTGATATTCTTTTCTTTCTTTCAACAAAGGTTTATTTTCTACATAAAATTCTTATATTTATTTTGTTGAATTTATAATAAGGTCCTTGATATTATTTAATACTACTATAAATATTATAATAGTTCATTTTCTAAGCAACTATTACTTGTTTGAGATAGAATTGATTTGTCTGTACAGATTTTATATCCAGAAACCGCATTATCTTATTAATGAGTTATGAATAGGTTTTTTTTGCATATTCTCTATATATTCATAAATATGCAAATAAAGAACATCCCCCCTTTTATATTTCATTTTTCTTATCCTAGTGCAGTAGCTAGGGCTTCCAAAACAATTCTGATGAAAAGAAGTAATAGACACTCTTGTTTTGTTCAAATTCATCATTAAATGATTTTGGGCTGTAAATGTCATGTAGCCATGTTTTATCAAGTTAAGGATGTTTTTCTGTTCTTTGCCAAGAATTGTTTAAAATCAAGGCTGTATTTCAAACTTAACTGGGAACTTTTCCTGCATTGTTGACAACATTATGAAATCTTTCCCCTTAATCTGCTAATGTGAACTACCTTGATAAATTCTGCTAATAATATATTTTGAAAAATCACTCATTAGTTCATGGAGATTTTCTGAATTATTTTCTACAGCATCCTATGTATCATAGTTTATTCAGTTAATCTTCATATGGCAGTTACATTATTTCTAACTTTTTATCATTATAAAAAACACCTCAACAGAGAATCTGGTAAGTCTGGCAAGTGTTTCCCCCTCTTTTTCCTGTATTTTGCGGGTGCATCTTCAGAGTAAATTCTCAGGAATGGGATTGCTAAGGAAAAAATATGTACTTATATATTCTTAGAGAATGCTCAATTTCCCTCCAAAGGAACTGTACCATTTTTCTATTTCCACCAGTGATTAATAAGTACCTATTTCCCCTAAGACTCACCAACAGTAGCTTTAATTTATGTTTTTTATTAAAAATAAAGTTGAGTATCTTTTTATATGTTTAACGGGTATTTTTAAATGTGTGTGTGTGTGTGTGTGTGTGTATGTGTGTGTGTGTGTGCACACACGTGCACACTCGCTCATGTTGTCTGTTCCTCTCATGTATTCCGCTTTGGTTATTACAATTAAAATTTTTCTTTATATATTAAGAATGTTGGGTTGGGATGTAGTTCAGTGGCAAAGTGTCTGCCTTGCATTTGCAAAATCCTGGATTCGACCCCTAGTTCCAAAAAAGACAAAAAAAGAACCCACCCTACCCCACCCCCCAAAACCCCCAAGAATGTTACCTCTTTTATGTCTTACCTCTTTACTACCCTTTTTTTGACAGTCAAAAGACGATTGCTTTACAGCTTTCAAAGTCTTTTTGATGTTAAGATTATTTGTTTCCAAGTTGATATTAAACTTGTTGTTACTTTGGGGTGAGTCAATTTTATAACCTGTCATCATCTAGATCTTTCAATTGAAATGGTAGGGCTGATGCTACATTCCTTACCAACAATCTTTTTGCCTGAGACTACACAGTAAGGTTTAATGTAATCATTATGCTTCGAATAATTTAATATGGAGGCAGTGATTGCAAGTCTGAATTTCTTATTTAATTCAAGGTAGAATGTCAAATATTGTGCTCCATGATGAAGGAAGCTGACTATAATTAAGATCATAGATTACATAGAAAGGTGCCTATTTAAGGTGTTTCAGAATGGTCTATGATGTGCTCTCTCTCTCTGCATGGTCAACATTCTACATACTCAGTGAGTCCTAAATCTGGCTAGATTTATTGAACTCCCTCAGCCCTTCAGTTTGCCAACCTATGACATTGGTGCACATCTCTAATCATAATCATGTGCTTTTGGCTCTGTCTTGCTGACTACACAATAAGCATACTGAAAGATGTGGGAACTGTTCCTTTTGTAGTATGCACAAGGAATAAACAGATCTTTGTTGAAGAAATATTTTATTGAATGAATGACTGAATTTCCAGTTCTAGTGGTTATCATGCTATAGTAAACAAATGGCTAGAGAATCTATATCAATGAGTGAAGAAATAATAAACATAAAAGAAGATCAAATACTAAAATAATACCATACCATCTATAGCTCCCAGGTTAGATGAAAAAGGTTGCATGTTTTTGCATCAAAGATAAAACCATGATAGTTGTAAATTGAGCCAATGCATTAAAAGGAAGATTTCTAAGTGAAGAATTAACATATCCAATTTCATAGTGTAATATGAGAACAAGTCAAGTAAATTCATAAAATCTGAAGACTAACAAGGATAAGATAGAAATCACTACACACAATCCAGTGTAAACTGTGCTATTCCAGCTAGATCATCTGCTCACAGATCTAGAGCAAAGATCAGAAGAAATGTTCTTCCACATGCAATTGCTATGTAAATAAGAAATAGCTAACACTTGTGAGCATTTTTGATGTGCCACGTACTGTCCTAATATCATTTTCGAAGCAAAACTCAAACACAGTTTGTTGTAATTAGTAACCCTAATATTACCAGTAGATGTATGACTACTTGGATTGAATGTTTGTATGTGAATACCAGATTTCATGTATTTTTGAAAATATCATTTCAATCCATTATTTAAAATAGTAAACTATTATACTTTTTATTCACCATATGGTCTATTCATGCATCATCTCTATATACGTAGGCCCAGGGTACACCTATTTTTATCCCCGAACTCTGAATGATAGGGTTTCAAAACATGCTCCCAGAAATGGTGGAAGAAATATGCATGTCACCTGCTCCATGTATTCTTTTCATCACATCATCTTCTGGACACAAAATGCAAAACTCACACTTATCTTATATTTCTACTAAAGCCTAATTTTAATGACGGCATGAATTACTAAAATCATCTACATCTGCATTGCCTATTGTTTTCAAATTTCAATCCTACGGTGAGTATACACTTGTTTCTTCCTAGAATAGTGTATTCACCCATCTCCCTGTTGAAAATATCCCTGATCTCATCACTCATTGTCTACGTTGCCCGATCTCCTAACATCCCTATGGATATCTATTTCCCCAAGTGCCTTGTTGTGACTGACTCTTCTTGTGTGCTGACATTCCCATTTACACTCCAATGGAAATTCATTGGATTGCAAAAAGGGCCTTTAGTCCAAATCCAAAACTCACTCTTCTTCCTTACCCTAGTCTGGAATCCTGCCTACTCTCTCTATTTCACTGGAAGTTCTCTTTTACATTCAGTAGTCCCAGGTACAAGATCTTATGCCATTGTATATGGATTTACAGGATTCATCTCTGCAGAACATAATTAAAAACTATGTATCCAAATCAAGGGCCCAACACCCTTTTGTGCTTCAGATCTTACCTACTTTTCTATTTTCATACTTACATTTCACCTTACATTCTTACAAATATCCCAGTTGCCCAATACCCGTATTCATCCAGCAGAATGACTCCTAACCCAAATCGAACATGATATGACCCTTAACCATACTCTGTTCCCTCAATTTATTTTCACATAACAGCAGGTCCTGAGTTGATCTTGCCACACGGGTATGTAGGGAATCCTACAGCTGCTGAGAAGCTCAAAGGTAGATGCCGAAATGCTTCCTGGAGCAAATGTAGGCAGCTAGGTAGGACCTGTGAGGTCTCTTCCATGGCCAACAACCCAGTCAGGATGAAGGGATGTGGCTGAATCAGCCTCTCTCTTCTCAATGCAGGGAAGATGGACACAATCAGGCCTGTGTGGATTGCTGATCCCAGGCTCCTAGGGTATTTAGAGCTTTATGTCTTGTGAAAATGTCACAGGAAGGTGGGGCAGCCTCCATCTCATGGGACCCTTGGAAACAATTGTTAGGACAAAGTGGTTGCCAAGGCAGTGACCTCATTCACTTCCCTTAAGAAGTGACCTCACCTCACTTCCTTGGTGATGGAACTCTCTGAACTTGGGATCCAGAAGGCAAGGCACCCAGAGGCAGTTCCAGTCTCAGTGGGCTCACTTGTTTGTCTGTACCAAGGCCAGAGTCATCCTTTCTTGGCACCTAGTGATGTGTGGAGAGCCAAATGCCTTAAATGGTCTGAACAGGGACCTTTCCTGAGAAAGAAGTGTTGGCTCATTGCTGGCTCCTGACAACTACACAGAGATGGCCAAGGAGACCAGAGCTAAGAAAGGGCAGGCCACAGCTGGGGAACATATTTTCACCCACCACTCAGAGGACAGAGTGGATAGATGCAGACCAAATACAGGGGCAGTTTGTGTGTATTAGTGGGTGTGTGTTGCAATTTGTCATTTTGTCTCATGTTCTGAGAACATGAAGGAAAAAAGTTTTTCTGTTGTTGTTGTTGTTGTTGGTTTAAAATGGGCTGTAGACTAGTGAGTCTTTCTATGTCTGTGGATCCCACTGGGTTTGTGTTTACAGAGAGTAGAGAGAAGAATGCAGCCATGAATGTGTCCTTTCTAGTGGAAATCTTTGCAGGACTTCTCATGGCCAATTAATGAATGGACTGCTGCTTGCCTTGCAGATGGGCAACACCTACCAAGATCCTAAGTTCCTGTATTCTTCCTGAATTTTGACCACTCTCTGAAGGGGTTCGTGGTTTTGTGTCCAAGATGTGTACCACCTTCAAACTGTGTGACCTGCCCATGGACTGGATTGCTGAAGGGAATGCCAAGCATCTCAGAAAACTCAAAAATTAGCATGACTGGTAAGGATCTCTCTGGAGAATCCCTGCTTGGATAGATGGCAACCCAAGTTGCATGATTAGGAGCTGTCAGTGCCACAGTGTTCAATTAAAGCCAAGTTTTTCTCCAGGCTTCTTTCTTCCCTATTGTTCTGTTCCCCTGAATGTCAGGGAGGTGTTTGCCTTGGGGCATTCCTTTGGGAATCCTCAAGAAAACAGTTTCAAATGGAAATGAAGAGGCCTAATCTGTGCCTTTGAGGTAAAGTGCTTTGTAAAAGCTGTGTCTGAATCAGACTCTTGGTGAGGGACAAGAAGCATGTACTATTTTTTGAAGGGTTGTAGTTAAGTTCCCCATTATTAGTCAGTTATATTATTCTATGTGAATAAAACACAATTATTTTGAATTTCTGTAAACAGGAAGATAATATATTTAATCTTAGAATATTGATCAGATCTTGAGAAAAGTTTATTTACTATAACAAAATATTTGCTTGGTTAAGCATACAGAAAATATGTCATTAGTATTTCTTTTCTGTAGGCTCCTGAATCGTGAAATTTGTACTGGTATTTGTATTTAAAGATTTTTAAGAGGTAGAAAAAATATTTATGTGTTCCAGAACCTCTATAGTAGATGCAATCTTTATGACATTTATTCATCAATGTATTATGCAATAAAAAATAAATGGGATATGCAGTTTGGATTATTCATAGACAATTCACCTAACATGGATGCTTTTGTACAGATTTCTTACCATTGCCAATATTTATCCATGATTTTTATTGCTATTATATCTCTAAGTTTTCTCCCCATTTCCATTACTATCACCATTAGTTGGTCTCTTAAAATATTTTTTTAAGATAGTATTAGTAATCAAACCCAGGGACACTCTTACAGTGCACTACACCCTAAGTTCTTTTTAGATTTTGTTTTGAGACAGAAGCTGACTCAGTATCTGAGACTGGTCTTGAACGTGCTGTCCTCCTGCCTCAGACTCCTGAGTCACTGAGATGACAGGTATGCACCATTATGTTTGGCTTTAATACTTTAACTTGTAAAACAGAGTCTACCTTAAAACCTTTGAAATATGATAATCAAATACAGTTACTATTTCACTGTGAACCTCCAAAGGCTTCCTATTTCACATAGGATGCATTTTAACATCTGATTGTGACCAGACAATTTGTATTCATTCAGCCCCTTTCTCTCTTTTGGTTTGACTTCTGGAACATGCCAAATTCTTTCCCCACCTTTTTTTTACATTTGTATTATTTTGCAATGTTGCTTACATCATTTTCTTCTTTAAATACCATGGGTCTCCTCAGTTCAAATGCCATCACTTCAGAGAGACTTCCCCCAGTCTTGTAATATGGCCACTGTCTTCCACTCACTCTTTCTCAAAAAAAAGAAAGAAAAAATTACTATTACTTACAATTTAAATGATTTTGTATACTCATTGTGTGATGATAAACTCAACATTTTAGTTCAATATATGAACAAATGGGTAAAAATAATAAAATTTTGTGCTTATTCTTTATCCAAAAAGTAAAGCAATAATTTCTAAGATTTACAGTTTCTGAAATGTCCACATTCAGTGATATATGCATATACAGATAATACTTGAAAAAAAGTGGCAGTATTTTTGGTGTAACATCAATGATTATTAGAAATCATGCCAGACTAGTGAAAGATAGATGTCTGCTTTAGTTGGTGCCTATAAGGAAGAGCATCAGATTTAGTTAATCCATGGATAGTAAAAATTAAATAATTCAGAAGAAGAAGAAGAATTCAGAAGAATAACACCACATGAAATACTAATATGAATAATGGGAAGTTTTTTCTTTCTTACTGTTTTCTCCTTCATTTTGTCTCATACTCCATTACCCTACTTTAGTTGTTTCTATGTGTCATTTTCTGAAGTTCCATCTGGATTTCTTACCACTTTCTCAACTTACCACTCTTCATTTTGATGAATAAAACTTACGTATCAGTGGTTCTTCTCCTAGGGACACTACCACTGAGTTACCCCTATCCCCTATTACAAAAATTACTTTGAGGGACCAGGTTTGTGGCTCAGTGATAGAGCACTTCCTGACATGTGTGAGGCATGTTTTGATCTCCAGCACCACATAAAAATAAACAACAACAACAATAAAAGCTTCCTTAAAAAAATTACTTTCTAACAGGTTCCTGAGGCTAGTCTCAAATTTGTGCAACTCCGGTCTCATCCTCCCATGTAGCTGGGATTACAATTGTGCCCCATCATCATTGAAGCTTTTTCTGTCAGCACATGCCTGTTTCAGTTTGTTGACTTTCTAAAAAATAATTAATTATTATTTTTATTTATTTATTGACTCTTTAACTATACAGTTGATATTATCCTATGTGTTCCAGAAAAACAACAAAGTATCTCGGTCTTATAATTTCTCTGAGAAATATTTTTGACAGTTTGAAAGAAATAAGAAGACAACAAATGGCTTTCAGAGATACCCATTTTTACAATCCAGATTCATTTTTAATGCTTTAGGTCAAATTTCAAGTCCTTAACACCCCTCTCTAAAATGTAGGACCATCCTGCACATGCAACCTGATTTAACTAAAGATATGGAGCCCGCTGCTATGGCCCATGCCTGTAATCCCAGCAGCTGGGAAAGCTGAGACAGGAGTATCACAAGTTCAAACCCAGTCTCAGCAAATGTGAAGTGCTAAGCAGCTCAGTGAGACTCTGTCTCTAAATAAAATACAAAATAGGGCTGGTGATGTGGCTCAGTGGTTGAGTGCCTCTGAGTTCAATCTCACCCATAAAATACATAAGTAAATAAATCAATGAAAAGATGAGGTCAGAAGGGATAAAAGTGCTTAGAAAGGGTATTTTGGCTTTGATCTCTGTTCATCTCTTCTTACCTCTGTTTTTTGAAAATCAAGTAAAAAATAAAACAAATCTAATGAAAAGATTGTCAAATAAAAAGTTATTTGAAAAAAAAAACTTGAGAAATGTTATAGATCTTGTATTCATCAAGACCAGAGACATGGATTTAATCCTTCTTAAGTCTGTACATTGTTTTATTTTGATGAAACTACAGAAGGATTAGCAAAATACTAACTCTATAATCTTAGACCTGGAAGAAGGATAACAATATAAGAACTGGCTGTGATGTATAATATGGAGTAATTACCTTGCATTATGATTATGAATAATGTTTCTGTGAGCAATTGCTTTCAACATTTTCATTTAAAAATGTTTGTCATATTAACCTTGGAAGGGGATTAAATTAAAAGAAATATTCTTAATCATTACACATTTTAACTAAAACTTTAGTTAAATAGGCTCTAATAGTTCACAGCCAATGGAGTTAGGAATAGTTCTTGAATATTATGTTTGTGTTTTTCAATATAATATTTTGCATAAAGATTCATGTCATTTTTGCTCCCAAGTAGGTAATTTTTCTTTGTTTATAAGGAGCATATAAAGTCTTTGTAAAAAAAAAGAATAAAAAGTTTAATGAATAGCAAATATGAAAGAAGCACATTAAGAAGTTTGAGAAGTTTGAGAAGTTTGAGCTGTTAAGATAAAATTCCAAGTGTTGGTCTGTTTATTCACTAATTCAGACAACATGCCAACCTATGAGAAACAGGTAACAGATACAAGCAAAATAAATTTTCTTTCTAGTTCAAACTGCTTCAGAGAAATATGATGAAAGAGCTAGTGATACCTGGATTACAACCTTAGTAAGATTAGCTATAAACACACACACACACACACACACACACACACACACACACACACACACACATATATATATATATATATATATATATATATATATGTATATATGTACATATATTTAAAGAAAAGGAGAAATAAATATGTATTAAAATATACATATAGAATTGGATATAAAATTAAAGCAATATTGAAATGGAAACTGACATGATAAAAAGTTTTGTTATGTTGCACTTCAGCAATGGGACTGCTGTTTCGTTTCTCCTATTAGCTATTAATCAAATTTATGCTGGATCTTAATGTTTTGCATATATAGTTGGAAAACATTACCCTTTTTATTGTATTTAAAAATACCCATAATTAGAAATAAGAAATAAAATTCAAAACATGGAAATGGGAATTCATATACATAATATATTTAACAATACATCAATATATACACTACATGTAAGTAACACTAACTAAAAACAAACTGTGTGTTTCTGATTTGATTAGCTTTTGGTTACATAGTATCTGTTAAATGTGAATACCAATAAAATATTTTAATAATTTCTTGCAAATATGTTATATATGTTATATAAAAATAACTTCTTAAAAATCAGTACTCTTGGTAAAATCTTTATTATATAGTCAGTATTTTAACATGCTCTTATGTGTATTTTAACATGCTCTTATTTGTATATTGACAGAATTTGTTTATGCTATGTGACATAGTTAAAAAGTTTCAAAATAAGATGATTACAAAGAAAAATATTCCTCATATTATAGAAGTGATTACAGCAGTACCTACATAAATGTGATATGCTTAGATATTAAAATTATGTAAATTTTAACTTTATTAAAATTATGAATATTAGAAAAGTTTTGCAGGAACAACATGATTTTATAGAATATTATCAAGGAGGAAATATCAAGTATCATTTTGATATATATCTAAAAGTTTAGAAATAAAAGACCTACATATGACCATTTTATTCATTTCTAGAGTAAGTTCATCATTATCTGAATTATATTTCAAATGCTTAAATGCCAAGCATGCAGGAATGAGATAAAAGGATGATCCAACTTAGTTATTATCTGAAAGTTGAAAGAAATTTGATTTAGTGACAGGATTGGAATAGAATACCATATAATGGTAGGATCCAAAATTAGTTTCTTGGAAATAAGGGCATTTAAAAAAATACGTATTGAATAAGCTCAATCTTATTAAAACAGAGAGACATCCAAAATGTAGATGTAATGGAGGAACAGATTAGTAGATCCTGTTTTAAAATGGTCTTAAATCAATTTAGAAAGTAAACTGAAAGGCACACGTAGAAGTAGAGAAGTGAGTGAAAATCACAGATAATTAACATTTCTAATTATTTGTTGTCATACATGTAACAAACCACACACACACACACACACACACACACACACACACATACATACACAATGCCTTTATTATTGATTATAATCATCAACACAGACAGTGTATATTAGGACATTGTTTCCTTATTATAGAAATTAAAGTTGAAGTTCTGGGAAATTGACTATTGTCAGACTGCATTGCCCAAATCTTTCTTTCAATGCTATATTAAAAGATTTCCTCATTCTTTGTAAAGCTAAGTCATATATTCCCTGTATTTTAGGCATTTAAAATTTCAAAAAGTATATTCAAACACCTTACATAAGAGAAACACTTTAGTCAATTATAAAATAAAATTAAAAAAATAAATTATTTTTCAGAAATCAGTACTCCACGGGACAGGAGATATGAAAGTTGAAAATATGATTAAAATAAATCATCATTATAGGAATATCTCAGCATGTTCATTTTCTATGAAGTGAAAATAATAACAATGAATTTCTTTTGGAACTTTTAAATTAATCACTCAATACAAGTATAAAATAATGGTATAACACATTATATTGTGTCTCATGCACAAGGCTAGAAACTGTACATTTGGTTGACATTTTTAAAAAATAACTTTATTTTATTTATTTATATGTAATGCTGAGCATCAAACCCAGTGCCTCGCACGTGCTGGCTGAGTACTCTATCACTGAACCACAAACCCAACCCCAATGTGGTAGACATTTATATTCTCAAATTATTTTACAACAAGTTTGCTGATACTAATAATCAAACAGCTCATATTAACTTTATTTGATTAGTGTCAACAATTTAAAAAACATACATCATGATGGATATCTTACTGTCTCAAACCTATGTACAATGTAATGTAATAATTATGAAGAAAACAGTGTATAGTATGAAAACAATACTACATATGATATTATAAAATGATCTTCCTACATAAGTTCTTTGAAAATATAGATAACTATGATAATTTCCTGAGCAGAAAAGTTTTATTCTTTTCAGTTTTTTTCTGTGTGTGGGAGATCTCTCTCTCCCTCTTTCTCTCTCTCCCATTCTCTCCCTCTTTCATAATTTTTTATGTCAAAGAACATCAGATAGGCTGTATATTCATGAACATAGAATTTGATAAATCTGATGGTGAGTTGTATAATAATTTTGTAAAAACTAAATGGAAAAAATAATTGTATAAAAGCCAAAATTTAAATAGACATTGGTATTACTAGTTAGTAAAATTAAAATTTAATAGAAATGCTAATGGAGATATTATTGAAGAAAAATAGAAGCTGATAAGGAAACTAAATAAAAAGAATATTGTCAGAGTCATGTAAAATTGTTGAATTGTTTCATGATTTATTGTGTTCTTGTTTTAAGTCTACAAGTACTTTCTGGTTTTGAAAACATAATAAATATCTACTATCAAAACATTAATGAAAAAATTATCCATATAGGATGATGCTTACTAAATCTAAAATTATAAATTTGTGTGTACAGAAAAAGGTACAGATATTTGAAAGTAAAGCCTTTCTTTGGATATAATATTGAAAATTTGTGCTGACCAAAGAAGGACGAAGAACACTCTATCAAAGAGGTAAGTCTAAGTCAAAATATATTAAATCATATTATAATGTAGGCATATACTTTATGGAAATATCATTGTATCTAAATAAAAGCATTAAAGTTGGATAAAATACTTTTAAAATGTATGGTGTCTCATCGTTCGCTAACATTTTCATATTTGAACTTTACTTATAGACAATGCTTCAAGCTAGGCAATATTATCATCATTTGAGTTTTCAATAAATTTCCATTGAATTTTTGTCAATGCTCTGAAAAATTGAAGATTCAGAAAAGGAAGGAAGGAATAAAGGAAGGGAAGAAGAAAGGAAAGAAGGAATGGAGGAAGGAAGGATAGAAGGGAGCTGGGAATGGAGGGAGGAAATAAAATAATCCTGCTCTTTAGAAGCATGCACTCCAAATGCAGATGCACAAGTATTTATAAATTGCTTATACAAAGTTTTATTTTAATTGCTATGGTTTGAAGGCATAAAATGACAAATGATTTGTGCAACTCATTTAATCCCCTCAAAATTGCCGCAGTCTCTGGCTGGGCACAAATCACAAGCCTCCACACAGCTTGTAGATTCAAATAGCAATTCTTTATTCCCGAACTCACACCAGCCGTCTACAAACACGTTCTGGGGGAATCCACGTTCTCTGCCCAAATCCACCACTCCTGGGCTTCTGTCTCCCAAATATACTGTCTGACCCTAAGAACTCAAGAGGAACTCAGCAGCAGGATACGCCCTATTCTAAAGGGGGAACACCCTAATCTCCTATTATGCTAAATTGCCCTATTCTAAAGGGGGAACACCCTAATCTCCTATTATGCTAAACCACCCTATTCTAAAGGGGGAACACCCTAAACACGGATCTGCCCTGGTCCTTGAGCAAAGTCACCTAAAATGCAATGTCCTGCAAAATGTCCTATTTCCATGAGTCCTTCCACTAAAGAAACATGGGGGTACGCTGGCAAGGAAATTGTCATACCTACTTGGCTGATGGCTCCCAGCATCTCCCCCCTTCTGTTTAATCAAACAACAAGTAATGTGGCTTAAGGACCGTGCCTGGTAGGTTGTCCAATTCAACATATGGTTCTTACCCGTCATCGGAAAACTGACCTTTAGGCAACTGACCTTTAGGTGTCAGCCTCCTGTCTTAGGTTGATACCACTGCAATTGGATCATACCCGTCACTGACTGAGACTGTGGCACAAAATGATTTCATAATTTTTAAAATGACAATAATAACAATACCTACAAATAACATAACATTCAAATTTCTTAAATAAAATTAAGCAAGATCTGCAAGATTATCAGAGAGAGAGAGAGAGGCAAAAAAAGAGCTGATAGAGGAGAACAACAAATGTCCTTTTTTTCAGTGAAGGAATGCTTTCTTTTTGATAATTTCAACACTTGAAAATAAATATCTCAGCACTGCCACTCTCCTCTCTCTCAGATCTCTGGCTTAGGACTAAAAAAGACCTGAAACTCAAGAGGAAGGGGACTGATCAAATAATCTTCAGAGGACATGCTCCTGAGAATTAGATGGAGATCTCTGGAGAACTGATCCACAGGGGCAATAAGGAAATACTGTCACTTCATTAAGTGTTAAGGTTGTGGTGAGGTAGGAAAGTCAATCAGATCAATGTCAAACTGATATGTAGAAGTTTAATCAATGCAATTTCTTAAATACCGTGTCTATGTAAATGACTAAAACCTCCAGGGAAAGTTTTCAGGAGACACTTTCAGGACACATTGAGGAATTACCTATAGCCAGTTTGCCTGGATTCCTTCTTCACATATGTTCCTAGTTACTGCCCATGAAGTTCAACTTCATCTTTTGTTTGAAAGGCAAGTTCTATTGGCTCAAGCAACATTGCCAAAAACTCTGTAGATGACTGTATCTTGTGAAATAAAAGATGTAATATTTCCTGTAGGAAAAGTTGCCTTAAAAAATAAGGGAGAATGGTAGAGGGAGATCACTGTACCATTGGCCCCCATGATTCTTGGATTTTCAGATTAGATCTAGAAATACACTCTGGTTTTCCAGGCGACCGGATTGAAGACCCAGATCATAGAATTTCTCAAATGCCATGATCATATTACCTAATTGTGTCATTATAGATATTTATTCAAATATGAAATAATGTATTGATATTACTATTCATTTATCTATTTATCTAAATTCATTCATTCATTTATCTACTTATCCACCATACTCTCAGTTATTTCTCTGGAAATTCTTGAATAATATACTAGCCTACAAAGTAACTACTACAAATGTGATTTTAAAAATCTGATCCAAGTTACAGATACAGATCTTTGGGAACACTTTTTAATGCATCTATATTCTTTGAACTCATGAATATTAAAAAAATTGTACTTAGGAAATAAAAAAAATGAGTTATAACAATATGAAAATAAAACAGGGAGTGACAGAAATAGAACTTCTATTTACAGAGACTGAGGATAATATAAAAGTTTCTTAAAAAGTTGACACCTGACTTTGACACCTCCAACCCCTAGTAACATCAATCATTACCTTCACAACACTGATAAACACTCCAAAATGCATTGCAGAAATTCTGGAAAAGCTCAGCAAGAAAGTGGTCACAAATTGAATTTCTTGATTAAAATAGAGTGAATCAGGTAACGAGGGGCTGAGTTACCTGTAAATGGAAAGCAGGGGATACAACCCCCATCAGTGTTATTACAACTTATAGAACAGATGGAGGTAACAACTAATAAATATGGTTATTAATATTTTGACTACAAACATCTGTAAAAGTCTTCTGGCTTGTAGGTACACATACACACACATATCATTTTTACATATACACACAGAAACATAAATGTATGTATTATATATTATATACAGTTGTTCCTTGAAGTATAAATGTGATACATCACAAAAAAATTCAACATATGCCAAAAATATTGTAAGTTAGAATGTATTTAACACTTTCACAAACTTAGCACAAATTGAAATGTCATAAGTTGGGTCAGGAACCATATCTACCTGCATATATATACATATGTTATATTTGTAACTATGTATGCATATGTGCATGATAAAAACAATGGTTATATTATATAATTTATTCAAGATGTTTTCAGACAAAATTGTTAATGCTAAATATTAGTTCTAATACAAATGAAAATTTTATTAAATTTAAATTTAGAAGCTTAAGAACAAGTAATTAACTTAGTATACCCTAAATATAACTGCATGTCTTAGCTATTAATTTAAATTATTCTTTATGAAAAACCATTGAAGCCCTAGGGCAAATATTAACAATGCTAATTTCTAAAATATTTTCTTATATTAACCATAAACTAGTGCTTGTCTTATTTCTGTCCCATGATATATTATATCCATGCTAATGCAGAACAGAATAAATTATTATCTATTTCATAGTTTTTAATATGAAACTGCTGATAGTTGCTTAAAGCTAACACTTTCTTGTAGCATTTCAGAGAATAAATTGAGGATTAATTGTATGAATATCTTTTTTCTTTACATCCAGTAGATTTTTACTTACCATTTTTTCAAAGCTCAATATTTTAACTATAGGAAGTTAAGAGAAGTTTTTCATACTACTTCTATCAATTGTCTATTATTTTTAGAAGTATATATTTTTATACTGTAACAATCTTTTAACATTATATTTAATAACATAAGAAATTGGTATTTTATGATCATGAGTGTTCTTAAACTTGTGACACAAGGCCAAATACTTAGCTTGATATCTCCATTAGGAAAATATTTAAAACTTTACCTTTCAAGAATAATTTTACTGTTTTCTATCACACTCAAATTCCAATTAAGTGGAAATCAATTGCTATTTTTCAAGCTCTGGACCTTTTACCATATATTGTAGAATCCATAATATAGTGTGATTAAAAATAATGGTGGTGACAGAAATATGTAAAAGTCAATATATGGATTTTTACACCCGTTAAAATTCCAGACATAATTACATAAAATGAAAAGCATTCTTTTATTATAAGCAAATGAACTTTACCTTGTTGTGCTTGATAAAATGATTCCCAGTTGACTTCTAACAAGTAATTAGCATGTTTTAAATCTTACAAATCTTATATCTAGAGATTTTTTTTCATTTTGAAGGTTTAGGTTTCTATAAGTCTTGACATTTAACTACTGTATATGCATTGTATAAATTTACCCTTTAACATTACCAGTCTTCTTTAACATAATGATGAACATCAACATTACCAGTCTTCTTTAACATAATGATGAAGGTTATTATTTTTAAGTTTAAAAAAAAATGATTGTATTGATATAACCACTCATTTAAATATTGAAATTAATATCAAAAATCCCTGATCTGTAGTCACAAAGTGCAACATCTATATCAGTTTGAAGGCAAAACATTCTGTGGGATAATTTGATATATATTTTGTTAAATATAACATTTATTTCACATACTTTACTAGAAAAAACCTGCATTATTAATTTGTGTTTACTTCCACAGATTTCCTGCAAATGCTATTTATGATAGAGCATATACAATTTTCCAAAGTCCAAAAAATCTAGGACTGTATATTTGTCTATAAGGGTTACATAAGATAGTCTATAAATACATCACAATTTCATAGTAAGTAAATTTTATATATTGTTTTCAGCAGTCAGACATGAATCTGCAGAGACACAGAACAGCTCTATGTGGAAGGTAGAGTGACAGAGAAGACCACAGAAGCAGCAGAAAGTGAGAAGAGATGGCTAAGGACTGATGGTCAATCTCAATAATTTACATCAAATCTATTTATCTATTTAGAACAGAGAGAGGAAGAAAAAGTCATCAAAGAAACATCTGGGGAGAAGGACAGGAGCACAGATATAGTTCAAAAGAACCCAAGGGAAAATGAACGTGGGATGCTAAATGCCAGAAACTGAGCCAGGGTGAGAAGTTGTAAGATTAGGCATGATAAAGATTATAAAGTGAACACAAATGAACTTTTGTACACTCGATGCTTAAATTTCAGTAGGCATCCTGGAGAAGAAACAAATATTAAGAAATAAATAGAAATGGGACTTCAAAGAAATGGGTTCATATTATGTGAAAGAAGAAAAATGGTTGTATAGTTTGAACATTTCTTTGTTTTCCTATGTATATTTACATGAAAAATACCATTGTGTGTTTTCTTTTCTTTTTTTTAAGAGAGTGAAGTTTTTTTTTTTTAAGTTCTTGGTGGACACAACATCTTTATTTTATTTTATTTTTTTATGTGGCGCTGAGGATTGGACCCAGCGCCCCACACATGCCAGGCGAGCATGCTACCCCTTGAGCCACATCCCAAGCCCCCATTTTGTGTTTTCTTAATCAAAGTTCGTTAGTTGTTAGGTCTCTTACTTGTGCCTCATGTAACTTGTATGGAATGGAATCCAGAAGAACTACATGAGCTATAGTGACCCTTGTTCAAAAATTATTTGAAGACAGCAGAACTGGTTTGCCCTTCCAGCCTGTGAGAATTCAACTGAGAGAGTTGCCCCTATGAGGAATGCTCCCTCACCAGACACTGAATCTGATGCTATCTTAATCTTGGAATTCCCAGATTTCAGAACTGGGAGCAGTAAACATTTGTTGGCAGCCTACACAAACTAAGACAACGTCATTTTAAGGATAAGACTCTGCACAGGCCCGATGCCCATGAATCCTGCTCTTCTATTGCTGTTCTGTGGTCTCTTGATGGTTCCTGTCCTTGATCACTTAATGCTTCAATGCCTAGTGCCTTAGCTTGGGTTCTTAACACTCTGCACTGATTTTGTGGTGAGCTTGTTTCATCTCATGGCTCAGCCAACCATCAATGTGCAAAAATTCATTTAGTTTCTGTGGAAACCATCGGAGGGTCTACCACTGAAAAGTGCAAAGGAGAGATGGTTCCTCTTCCCTGTGACACTGTGCCTTGCTGCATCTATAGATTTCAAGAGTCCTGTGGCATAACTGGACCTTTCATATCCAAAATTCAGGCAGCAGGGATCACAAATGATATTTTAATATTTTGTTTCTCTGACATAGGAGTACCATAGTTCATCCTTATTGCTTAGTTCACTGACTCAAGATTGGCCCTGTGATGAATAAGGAAGTTGTTTTGAGACTTCATTCCATTTTCCCCAGGATACCATCTTTGTTTTCAGTAGCTGAACCGCAATCTTCATCCCAGGCACTTAATGCTTGCTTGCACTATGGGACCTCTTTCAGTAGTCTATCCGTTCGGTACATGGCAGTTTTTCCAACTATACCCAAGTTTTTACTTGTTAAATTTGTTTTCCCAAGCAAACAGAAATGCTAGTTCATTGGAGGAAAAAAAACCAACAAAGTTGGCAATATCTATTAAAGCAAAAGAAAGAGAGAGAGGGAGAGATAAAGAAAGAAACAGAAGAAGGATAAAGAGGCACAAATAAAAATATTACAAATATAACCATAAATACTACAAAGAATAAAACCTCAACAATGTTTCATTATGAATAACTTTTCTGCCAGTAAATTTAAAAACATGAGATAAAATATATAAGTCGATTTCTAGAAACATTTAAATACATAAAAACTTGTTAAAAATCAATGATCCTTATCATATTATAGATAGTATGCCAATTGAAAAACAAAATCAGACATCTTTAAAAGAACACATGAATTCTAAATGAATTCTAAACAAATTTTAACCTTACAAACATTTTCAAGGAAAAAAAATGAAATGAGGAAATGCTCTTTGAATTTATAAGGCTCATCTAACCTTGAAAGTAAAACCTGTTGAGAGCCACAGCCGAAGGGGCTCCAGCAAACTTTCAGACTGCCAGCTGATGATTGGTTCACAGCGGCCCCAGCAACACCTAGCTGATTGGCTCCTCTGTGGAGATGCTCATTGAGCTGTTTCCCTGCCCTTTCAGACTACCAGCTGATGATTGGCTCACAGCAGCTCCAGCAACATCTAGCAACATCTAGCTGATTGGCTCCTCTGCGGTGATGCTCATTGGGCTGTTTCCCTGCCCTTTCAGACCACGGAGCTGCTCATTGGGGAACTTTTTTGGCTCTGCCCATGCGACCCAGCCAATCGGCCTCAAGAGCAGGAGGATTGTGGGAGGAGGTTGTTGTTGGGGTGTGTGGCTGGTGGGAAGCCGGTGGTGGCAGTTGGGCTCTGAGGGTTTTTTTCCTGAGGAGCTTTTTTGTTTATCTTGTGTGGTTCTAAAAATAAAGTTTGTTTCCTTTGACAAGTGGCTCCTGAATTGTGCCCAGCCAGACTGCGGCAAAACCTGACAAGGACTTAGGAGAAAGAAAAATCACAGGCTAAGTAAACTTATGAAAATAAATTCATGCCATGTTATTAAATTTTTAGAGTTAATAGCTGTCATTTCACCTGGTAATGGGAAAAGCCGCAGAAAGCAAAATTACTATTATGTGCTGATTTTCAAAAGCTTAGGTTTGCACTCAGAGTGGATTTCTCAGCAAGGATGACTAGATAGGCTGATTAAATTTCTATAGACTTCATTCAGTAGATTATATCTACAAAAGAGTATGTGGTCCCCTGTATGACCACAGGAAACCAGAAGATCCTGAACAGCCTATATCCTGTAGCACCAAGGAATGACCAAATTCAATTCACTTTGAGGGATAGTATTGGAAATAAAGTCTAAATTGATCAAGACAGCAATAAGAGTGCTCAGATACAATATTCAGATAAATGGATATGGTTATGAGATTCAGAGAATATGGATATAAGATTAAGGACATAACCGTGTCTAAAGGACATATTTCTCTAGAGTATTACAACATCACCAAAAGAGAGACTTCTGGAGATATTCAAATGTACAGCCTCTCAAAGAAGAGAAAATTATACTTCATTTTAAAATGAGGGAAGAAAAAGAAATAAAAGGTATCATATAAAACTGCATTATAAGAAAATAAAAATAATTTGAATGAGGCACTAATAATTAGTGCAAAATAGAAAAATAGGTCTATATAAGGTACTTGGAAAAATCCAATAAAACAAAATTTACTAAATAAACTTTTAAAATACTACCTGAAATGAAAAAAAAAGCATAAGTACAAATAGAAAATTTCTGAAGGATGTAGCTGAATAAAAGAAATAAAACTAACCAATCTCAGGAATGAAATGGAAGGTAAGAATTTTATTTTAGTGGTTAAGAGTAATAGGCAAGAAGGAACTTAAGTAAAGAGAGGTATATGAGAATTTATGATAATGGAAAAAAAGGAGAAATGTGAAAATCATCAAATAGCAATAGAAAGTTAATTAAAAATGAAATAAGAAATGATGGCTGGGTGTGGTGGCATAGGCTTGTAATTCTAGTGGCTCAGGAGACTGAGGCAGGTGGATTGCAAGTTCAGCCTCAGCAAAATCGAGGCACTCAGCAACTCAGGGAGACCCTGTCTCTAAATAAAATACAAAATAGGGCTGGGGATGTGACTCAGTGGTCTAGTACCCCTGAGTTTAATCACCTGCACTTCCCTGCAAAAATAAAAAATAAAATAAAATAAGAAATGATCAATTAAGAAAGCCAAGATGATTTAACAAATATATAATTGCAGTTCCACCAGAGTAGCAAATGAAACTAATGGAGCAGAATAAATAGCATAATATATAACTCAAAAATATTATTTATATTAGCCAAAACATATTCTATGCACTTTTTAAGTGGAGGAGTTAAACTAAAATGCTTGGATATCATAAAAGTTACAAATACCAGGTAAGGTAACAAGACTTATGAACAGTACTTGTTCATACATAATTGAAACATCCATTTAAGATTTTCAAAGAAATAAGGATTTCACATTCAAACAAGTTCAATTTCATCTAAAAGAAATATAGAAAAATAATTACGTGCTTTCAAAGGATCAGGAAATTTTTTTCCATGAACTTTTCTTGACAAAAACATTCATAAAGGAGCACCACTTGATCAGGATTGTTGAAGTAGGCTTCCCCCAAGGTGAGCATTCCTGTACATAAGCATTCCACCAGAATTAGAACAAGCAGTAAAGGTACAGAATATTCAGGAAGCAATGCATATTCTGACAGAAAAGTTGTGAATTGTCAAATATGAAGAAAGCAGAGAATAATCAAATAGGAAGAATTCAGAGAGGGTTTCTGGTTCCAAATAAACTTACTGATTGATTTTCAGTATTAATGGGCAAAAATGTCATTTATAATTAGATATTAAGTTAAAGGAGAATTAAGAAGTCACAAATTAAATCCACAATTGCCTGAAGTAGGAAAAATAGTATTTTAAAAACAGATAATTAAGTGTAACATTATAATGTGAGATACTAGAATAAAAAAATGATTTGTGAATAATAAAGTCATGAAAATAAAAAAGATCACATGAAAGATTTTATAAAACAAAATAACAGAATTAAGATGAAAGATATTGGTTTTATCAAATAATGCAAATGGGCTTAAACCATGTATAAAAGGAAAAATGTTTAAACAACAAAACCAATAATGTATGTGTTATGATTTCTTTTTTTTATGTGTTATGATTTCTAAAACTAAAATAAATATTCCTCATGTAAAAAGGAGCAAAAATCCTTAACAAAGTACATGAAACTAAACTTTAGAACACATTGAAATGATAATACAACTTGATCCAATGATTTATACCTGGTATAAGGAATGTTTAAGCATATACAAATAAACAAACATGATGTACCATTCTAATAAAAAGAGTGTAAAAATCATGTCAAGAGAGGATGTTTAGGCATTTGACATAATTCAGCATTTTTATGACATAATATAAAAAATTATAGAAATACAGAATAAACCTCAACATCTAAAGGCATTTTATGACAAGATCACATTTATCATCACATTCCACAGCAAAGAAACAGAGCCCTTATCCTTTAAGATTAGGAGTAGGCCAAGGTCCCCACTCTTACTCTATATAGTGCTGAAAGATCTAGGCAGGGAAATTAAGAAAAGTAATTATAGACATCTGGATCATAAAGGAAGAAGTAAAATCATCTCCAGAGACAACATCATCTTACTTATAGAAAACCCTAATGACTCCACCAAAAAAAAAACAAAAAAATAAACTCAGTGATGCTACAAGCTACAACATGCAAAAATCACTTCCACATCTATCAACCAACAGCAATCAACAAAGAAATTTTATTTAAAAAATCTAATAATCACATGGAAAGCTAAAATACATAGGAATAAATTTAATTGAGAAGAGGAAAGATCTATACATTAAAAGCAATTAAAGCATCAATAGAAATTGATGATGACACAAATAAAAGAAAGGACAACTCACATTAATTAATTAATTGAAAAAATAGCATTGTTCAAATGCCCATGCTATCCATCTACAGCAACTTACAGATTCAATTAAATTGCTAGAAAAACTACAATTTTTTTTAGAGAGAGAAAGGAAACAACTGTGAATTTGTGCAGAAATTAAAAAAAAAACAATATTCTAAATAGCTACAGAAATCTTGAGAAAGAAAAAAAATCTGGAGGCATTATCCTTCTTGATTTCAAACTTTACTAACAATCTATACTAATAAATAAGTTATGGTATTAGCATATCAATAGACCAATGAAACAGATTAGAGAGTCAGGAAACAATGCATGTTTACACATTCAACTAACTAGATGGTTAACCTGAAATCTAAAAACAGGAAACATTTTTGCTTTTTATGTATACATAGAACATCCTAAACAACTGACCTTCTGAAAGGCCAGAAAGAAGGAAAATTTAGGATTAACTGACAAATTTCTAAAGACATAATACCTACAGAAATTCAATCATGTGGATATAGAAAACATAAACAAACCAGTATCAACCAATAAGATTAAAGCAGCAATTAAAAGTCTTCCAACACAGAAAAGTTGAAGACTAGATTGTTTCTCTGACAAGTTCTACCAGACCTTTAAAGAAAAACTAATGCCAATCTTCCTCAAATTATTCCATGAAAAGAAAGGGAAGGAATACTGCCAAATTAATTTTATTAACCTGATATGAAAACCAGACGCAGATATATCAAGGAAAGAAAACTTTAAATCAATATTTCTAATAAACATAGATGGAAACATCTTTTTTTATGACATAATAACATGATGTAATATGAACATTGAAAAACAATTGTATTTGTAATAGCAATGAACCTATTGATGTTAAAATTAAAAATAAAATATCATGTACATCCCCTCTAAAATAAAATGCTTAGGTATAATTCTAACAAAACATCCACAGGATTTGTATTCTTTTTTTTTTCTATTTTTTAATTTAGAAATAACAGCGGAATGTGGGCACAATTGTTCATATCTCCGGTGGTATACAAAGTATATTCATACCAATTCATGTCTTCATACATGTACTTTGGATAATGATGTCCATCACATTCCACCATCATTTCTAATCCCATGACCCCTCCCTTCCCTTCCCACCCATCTGACATATCTAGAATTCACCAATTCCTCCCTTGTTCCCTCTGCCCACCTCACTATGCATCAGCCTCCTTATATCAGAGAAAACATTCAGCATTTGTTTTTCTGGGATTGGTTAACTTCACTTAGCATTATCTTCTCCAACTCTAACCATTTACCTTCAACTGCCATGATTTTATTCTCTTTTATTGCTAAGTAATATTCCATTGTGTATCTATGCCACATTTTTCTTAATCCCACCTACTGAAGGGCATCTAGGTTATTTCCACAGTTTATCTATTGTGAACTGTGCTGCTATAAACATTGATGTGGCTGTGATCCTGTAGTATGCTGTTTTTAAGTCCTTTGGGTATAGTCCCAGGAGAGGGAGATCTGGGTCAAATGGTGGTTCCATTCCCAATTTTCCAAGGAATCTCCGAACTGTTTTCCATATTGGCTGTACCAGTTTGTAGACTCACCAGCAGTGTACAAGTATACCTTTTTTTTTTTACCATATCATCATCAACAATTATTGTTGTTTGTCTTCATAATATCTGCCATTCTGACTGGAGTGAGATGAAATCTTAGACTAGTTTTGATTTGCATTTCTCTAATTGCTAGAAATGATGAGCATTTTTCATATATCTGTTGATTGATTGTATATCCTCTTCTAAGAAGTGTCTGTTTAGGTCCTTGGCCCATTTATTGATTGGGTTATTTGTTTTTTGGTGTTTATCCCAGTGCCTTCAACAGATCAATTAATGAATAAAATGTGTATTTAAATAATAAAGATTTACTCAGTCATAAAGAAAGAAGAAATCAAATCATGGCATTTCCTGATAAATGACTAGAACTGGAATATATCATGCAAAGTGAAATAAGCTAGACTCAGAAAATCAAGGGTTGAATGCTTCCTCTCATATATAGAAGTTAGAGAAATATTAGCAGAAAAAAATGATTGTCAGATTGCATGAAAGTAGAAAGATGGACAGCAGAATACAGGAAGAGAATGGTGGCTGGGAAGATAGAAGAGAAGGAGAGGAACTGTGGAATACAAGTGACCAAACTTTGTTATATACATATATTAATTTACCACAGTAAATTTCAATTTTATGTATATCTAAAAAAAAACAACAACTTTTAAAAAATTAAATAAATACAGGGAAAATGAGAAGAGTACAGGTAGGAGAATGGGGAAAGGGAGGAGGGAAGAAATAGAAAAATAGTGGGGACTGAAATGGAGCTATTATGTTGCATGCATATAATTATGTAAACCCCAAATGTTACATACAACAAAAATGTGCTTATAAAACATTTTTAAAATAAAAAAATCACAAATGACCCCTCTGAGAAACTATGTGCAAATAAAAATTTAAATCTAATAAAATTGATATTTTCTGAAAACATAACTAAAGTTGAGTGCATTTGACAGAAAATGTCTAAACAGACAATTTGTCATGCAAGAAAACTAGAAGTTTCATTTATTTCTCTTGCAGAAAAAGAATCAGCCTTGGATGTTTTTATATAGTTATGCTACCACAGATGTAGAGAGAATCTAGAATTAATTATTGCAAATATTCTGTAGAAAACCAAAAGGAGAAATAATTTCAAAATATTTAAAGATAATAAAATATGGAAAATCACTGCAGGCAAATATTTCTTCTGAACAGTGAGAAAAAATATGAAAAATTACCAAGTAGTAAAATCTATGATGTTATTTAAATAAATCAATTTTATCTAAGTGTTATAAATGCAAAAGTAAGTTAATATAAGAAAATATATTAATATAATTCAGTGAATTAAAAAAATAAGACAATAGTATAATTTTCTATGGAGTATGAAGAAATGCATTTCATAGGAAATTTTCATGTTTGAAACACTAAATAAAAAGAGTAATTTATATATGCTTCATTAACATAAAATGTGTACATCAGTACTAAAGAAACTATTTTACTTAGTGGAAAAACCTTGAAGAAACTAAAATAAAATTATGTATGACACTTGAGTATTCATTATCTTCAATTTTCTTTCATACTGTCTTAGAAATATTATTCAAAGTATCTAATTGCAGATATTTTGATTGCTTAACGTGGAGAAATACAATTTAATATTAAAATAACTATAAACTGGAATGATCACTGGATATAAAATGTAAAGTAATCAATGGTCTTCAAATGCAAAGTCAATAACAAGACAATAAAACTCTAGAACAGAAAGATTTTAATAAAAAATGCAGAAGTATAAATCCTAACAAGAAACGTGAAGCAAAACACTCCTTGAAAAAGACTTGAACAAATGGAGTTATACATGTAGGCCCTGGAGAGGAAAACCTGACACCATAACAATGTCAATTCTCCCTAAGTCAATTTATAACATTATTCTAATGCCCCTTGGTTTTCCTAGAGCTTAAAACATTGATTATGAATCCTAAGTGAAAAAATAATCCAGGAAGAATCCAAGAAGGCAGTAAAGAGATGTTCTGCACTTATCTCTGCCACATAGAAGAACTAGGGCAACAATAAAAGGTATTCATTTCAAGGAGAGTTACTAAAAGAGACCTGTGGAAAGAAATAAGATAGTGACAGAAGCCCTAAGCCACACCAAGAGTCAGAAAGGCAACCTAAGAGAGGAAGAAAGCACACTGGTACTTGAAGCACAGATCTCAGGATGGGGGTGAATTCGCGACTTCACACAGCCAGTAAAATGTAAGTGGGAAATACCTGCTACACTCGTCAGGGCAGGAACTTGTCGGTCCTAGCTACAGAGAATTGTACCATCATCTCACGGTTTAAATGCACTTTGGTGAATGAACTTGGATCTAAGTGACTGCTTTGCTTCAAAGAAGAAACATACATTGACCTTTCACCCCCCAAATCCAAGCTATGACCACTACAAGACTCACTGCTAGACTCCATCACATCTTGGTGTTTAGAAGCTGCTCCATGATGCTTCCACAGCCCTGGGCTTATATGCACCTGAAAAGGTGGTGAACAGGTAGGTCCTGTAGTATTCTGTTTCTTAGCTTCAGTAACTAAAAGAGCCACAAGTCTCAGTACCACCCATAACATAGAATGTAGAGAAGGTCTCAGGCACAGTCATGGCCTTAGGATGACAACTATTTGTGCCCAAATTCCCAGCATCACTCTATTTTATCCCTTTGAATCTGGGTAAGGTCCCACTATGGATTCACATCACCACAACTGTGGCTACTAGTTTCACAAACTCTGTATCATAGACATTCTGTGGCTCATCAATTGCATTTGGCCTTGACACCACAACTACTGACACCACTGTAGTGTCCCAGAATCACTCACTTGTCACATGGGAACTGGGGAACATTCTATCCATGTCCTCTAGCTTAGGATCATTGCTATAAGTGACAGAAGCCTCCTCATCACTTGTTCACACCTTGGGACCTGGCGATGCTTTCCTTTGCATCCTACAACTTTAACACTACAGTTGCCAGTGTTATGATGCAATAATCCATCTGCACTACTACCTTGAGAATTAAGAAAGAGCCCATCAATGTTCTACGGTTAAGGACCACAGTTACCAGCTCCATATGCTTAACATCTATACATTTATATTGAGGGACCTGTGGAAGGTGTCCTTCATGTTCTATGTCTGTTTCATAGCTGTTGGTAACACAATCCTCAGTGTCTGTCATCCAAGATCACCTTATAGGATGATGTCTTACACTTCACCCTGCAGCACCAGAACTCTAGTGCCATGAGCATGTGGTGGGGCCAGAGGTTGTGCATCTCTGGAAACTCACAACCACTCACAATCACACAACAATTCTCAGGAACAAGTGAAGATTGGTCTACTAAGGCAGAAGAATAAATAATGCAAAAACTACATTTTCAAGCTCATCTATAATCTAAGCTCAACTGGCACCTTATATCCTACCTAAATTTATTTATGTTTTCCTTCAGAAGATATCCTATAAAATAGGAGGAGGTGAGTGCTATACCAGATGCTCATACGTCAAACAGGGACACAAGAAACAGGAGAAAGCAAAGAGAAACAGAATAATTATCCAGAAATACAACCCAATTTTAAGAAAATCTATGAAACGTCTGAAAAAATAATTCAAAATTACAACCTTATAGAAACTCAGGGAAATGCAAGTATATAGGTAGATAATATAATGAAATGAGAAAAAAATATATGATGTAAGGAATGAATTTATCAAAGAGGTAGAAATCATTTAAAAAAAAAAGAATCACTCAGAAATCTTGGCGATGAAAACTTCAATCAATGAAATAAAAAATGTAACTGATACCTTCCAAAACGGATTAGACCAAGTAGAAGAAATAATCTCTGAACTTTAAGATAGGTATTTTGATAAAACTAAGCCAGATTTCAAAAAAGGAAAAATCAAAAAGAGAACAAAAAGAAAAAGAATTAAAAACATATTTAATAAAATAATAGCTGAAAACCTTCCAAGTCTTCAAAGAAATATGGATATACACATTTAAGAATCTCAAAGGATCTTAACTAAGATTCAACCAAAAGACATTCTCTAAGGCATATTCTTGTCAAAATGTCAAATGTACAAGACAAGGAGAGAATTCTAAAAATAGCAAGAGTATCAAACCACATACAAGGGACCTTTCATTAGGCCAATGTCAGATTTCTCAGTAGAAAATGTGCATAGTAGAAGAGAATGAAATGATGCACTTTCAGTACTGAATGAAAAGAAGGGTAGAAAAATAAATAAATAAACCCTGCAAAACAAGAATTCTATATGCAGCAAAACTTCAGAAACAAAGAATTGAGTCTTTCCCAAACAAGCAGAAACTGAAGAACTCCAACAACACTAGATTAGCCTTGTAAGAGAGCTTAAGAAAGTCCTACACTAGAAAAGAAAAAGAAAGACAATTCCTATCATCATGAAAAACATGGATGTATGAAACTCACTCACAGAAGAGACATATAAGAGATAAAAGAAGAGATCAAAGCTTATCACAGCAGAAAACTACCAAACCACAAAGGCAAACCATAAGATAAATGGAAAAGAAGAAAATACATAGAATGCAATCATTAAATAATTAACAGAATTCAGGAAGATATCTATCCTATCCATAATAACCTTGAATATATACACACTAAATTTACCAATCAAAATATAAAGATTGGCTGGGTACAGTGATGCACATCTAAAAATCCCGTGTCTTGGAATGCTGACACAGGAAGATTGCAAGTTCAAGGCCAGCCCCTGGGTTCAATTCCCAGTTTAAAAAAAAAATATTGGCAAAAGGGATTAAAAAAATTACCCACTATATATCTTCCACAAGGACCTCACTTTACAAACAATAATACACACAGATTGAAAGTGAACATTTGAAAAATAAATATATAATCATAACAGAAACCAAAAGTGAGAAGTATCAGAAAGAAGACATCTCAAAAAATTAAAAAGAGAAGAAATGTCATTATATACTAATAAAAGGATACATTTAAATAAGAAAATGCAATAATTATAAGTGTCAATGCAACCAACTCTGGAAATGAACAGATTTCATCTAAAGGAAGAAGGGAACTCCACTATAATAACTGGGTACTTCAGCACCTTATTTTCACCACCCAGACAGAAATCTTTAAGTTGAACCATAGTAGAGAACAAACTGACTTGAAAGACATCTTTAGACTATCTCATCCAGGAGCACCAGAACCTACCTTGTTCTGTAAACAGAAAATTTTCCAGGATTAATCATATGCTAGATCACAAAGAGAGTCTCAATTAAATTTTACAAAATAAAACCTTATTATGCATTTTCTCAAACCACAACAAAATAAAACTATAAATAAACAAGAATAATAAAAATATGCAAATACATAGAATTGAACAAAATATTCTTAGATGTAAAATTTGTAAAAAAATTAAAGGGAAATTATAAAATAATTCTCAAATAAAAAAGAAAATATAGTATATCAAAATCTGTGTCACCCAGCAAATACAGTATTAATAGAAATATTTAGAGCAACTAATATTTGCATCAAAACAAAAAAAAAAAAAGAAAGTGACAGAGATTTCAAATAAGTAACTCAGCAATATACCTTAAGGCTATAAAAGCAAGAAAAAAATAAAGTATAAAGATATAAATAATAACATCCAATGATAAATAAATAAAATCAAATTTAAAACAAAAAATCACTGGAATAGAGTTGAATTTTGAAAAGAAAATATTAATCAACATTTAGCTAGAATCATCAAAAAGAAAGAAAAAAAGAGGAATTGATATAAATAAAAACAAAGACAAAAAGGAGAAATAACTGAACCCACAGAAATTTAAAGATCATAAGAAACTTCTGTAGACAATTATATATTAACATATTGGAGATTCTAAAAGAAATGGATAAACTTGTAAACATTTATATTCTATAAAGATTGAATCAATAAGTAGAAAATATAAAAAGAAAAATAAAGGGTAATAAAATTGATGTTGAAATGAAAAGTCTTCCTTTAATAAAAAAGCCCAGGAGGACCTATTGCTTTACAGATACATTTCATAAAAATTTAAAGAAGAAGAAATTCCATTTTTTCTTTAATTATTGCAAAAAGCTGAGGGGGGAAATATAAGTTCTACACTTGTTCCCTTGAGACTAGTAGTACCCAAATTTGAAACTATATAAAAACATAACAAAAATAAAAGCTATAATTTAATCTACTCTAATATAAACATATAAAAAAAAAACTCAGCAAAATTCTAAGAAGCAAAATCCAACAGCACATCAAACAAGATCATGTTCTGTAATCAAGTGGAATTCATCCCAGGGGTGCAGAGATAGCTTCACATCTGTAAATCAATAAACAGTATATCCCATCATCATAATCAAAAACAAAAATCATATGATATCTTAACAGAGGAAAAAAATCATTTGATAACATTCAACATTTCTTCATGATAAAATCTAAATAAATTAGGAAAAGAAGGTACATACTTTAACCAATAGTCAACAAAATACTGAGCAGGAAAGGCTGAAATTATTTCCCTAAGATCTGGAACAAGATAGTATCTGCTTTCCCTCCTCTTATTCCCTATAATGCAGTAAATCATAGTAGGAACAATCAGGTAAGAAAGAAAGAGCAAGCGGGGGGGGGGGGGGCTTCAAATTACAAAGGAAAAAGTTAAATTATCAATATTTGCAGTTGACATGATTTTATACATAAAAAACTAAATATGCTATAAAAATTTCTTAGAATGATACAATCTATATAAAGTGATAGAATACAAAGCTAGCATAAAACATAGCTTCTTTATACACTAACAATTAACATACTGAAGAAGAAATCAATAAAACTATTCCATCAAAACAGTCACAAAAATATCAGGCATAAATATATTTAAAGAAGTAAAAGATCTCAACAATAAAAATTATAAAACACTGATGAATGAACTTATAGAGGACACAAAAGTAAATTAAAGATAATTTGAATTTATGTAATGGAAGAATTAGTACTGTTTAAACAAATAGTACTAAAAGCAATCTTTAGATTAAATGTGATCCTAATCAAAATGCCAATTACTTTCATCACAGGTATAGGGGATGAAATCTAAAAAGTCATAGGGAAACACAAAACTTAGAATAATTGAAGTAATTCTGAATTCCATCAAGATGTACAAATCTTATGTCTCAATGAAAAGGCATTTGAAAAGATCCCGAAACTTAAAAAAAAATTAAGAAATTAAAATTAGAAATACAAAATAAAAAAAATATTAAATCCTAAAAAAAGAACAAAGTGTGGAGTGGGGTTGGGTATATGTTGGTGGGTATATTCAAATATTTTAATTTTGTATTCACTGTAATTGAAATAATGTGAAATTGGTTCTTGTAAAGAACAACAGCCTATGAAACATAAATCTAGAGATAGACCTAAGTGGATGTGAACACAGTTATGGTAGACATCAAAACCCCACAGTCATCATTCCATGGATATGGCTTTCATTTATTTTGCTTTATTGAGTTAAAGGTAGTTACATGTTTATTTGTTACACAGAGTATTTTTCTATTTAATATTCTTCATAGATCCCTCCTTCTTCCACTATATTTGAATAGAATTTATGGAGGTACCATTTTAACTAAATTTTCCAGGTGAGGCATGAGCTATGTTCATCTTTCAAGCAGGCAGGAAAATTTTACATGATCAAAGATAAATGTTGGATCTATCCTTCACTTCTGGTGTATCTACCATAGTCTTTCTTTCCTTACCTCTGCCACAATAGATTTTCTTAAAAATTAGTCTTACTATGGTTATTTCTTGTTCATCTTTATGCCTTCTGTACCAATCCTTGAAATAAAATAAAATCCAGTTAAACTTCTAACCTCATCCAGAGAATCCCTCCTTCATGGAAAAGTTGGTTCTGTAACTCAGGGGCTATCAGAATTTATAATAACATTTCTGTAGCTTTTTAAAAAAAATCAACAATAACTATTATAGATTGAAACATCATTGATCATCATTGCTTTTCAGGAATCTAACTTATTTTTCTGTTTTGTGCATTCAAAGATCTCTTAATTTCTTTAAAACATGACTTTATTGTTAGTTGTTTTTACACACAAATTAAAGGGATATTCTAATCTACTTTGATTTGAAAAAAAGCAATTACTAGTCAAAGATTTTGTTTTAAATAAAGCATAAAAGATATTCCTCAGAATAATTTGACTTTCACATTGAAAACAAATTGAAAATGAGGTTTTGCTGAAGTGTGGGCTTCCTGAGGTAATGGCAAAGGGCACTTGGCCACATTTAAATGAGGCAAGGACTTCATCAAGAAGGGAAAAATGTATAAAATAAAGATTCACTGAAAACCTGGTTCTAGTAACCTTAAAAATGTACACCATAGTTTTACAGGTGGAAAAGCGTCAAATGTGTTTACACTATTTGCCATAAGCCAATTTTATCTGCATCAAGCCATATGGTTTGGGAAACTGGGAGTTTCAGAATTCACAGTGAAATTTAACAGTACTGTCTGAAAACAGTTTATACAGAGTTTACAAGCCATTCTAAGACACATCGGGAACCTTTTTTCCCCTTTTTTCTTCCTTTTCAAAAACAATGTATATTACCATGCTGATAGTTTAAAAATGCAGATACAAAGTTTTTGTAATTTTCTGAAAATGACTATATCCCTACAATAATCTACACAAAATTTCATTGTCATAAATTGCATCATTGGTGTTTTGTTTTCTGACATATAAAATTGAAAGCCCTTGATATAACATATACTTAATTACTTAAAATATTAATTATATCTTTTATAGTTTGAAACTATTAATTATAACCATCAAAGTAAATATTGTTGGGTAGTCATTCAGAGAAATGCATGGGAAAATTTAGTAAAATATTACATTTCAACTAATCTATCAATTATATTAAGCAATTCTCCTCTTGATAACTATGGGGTAACTTAGAGCCAAAAGCTTACATTTTTACCTTTTGTTAGTGTTTTGAGTTATCAAATACACTATAAAATATCATCAGCAATGTTACTTAACACATCACATTAAGATCTGAAGTTTGAATTTATTGCAGGTTTTTAATTTTAATTTTTGGATTATAACTCAAAATAAAGCAATTAGGTAAATGAACACATTGAAGTATAATATGCATATATTCATAAAAATATATCAATTTGAAAAAGGAAAGAACCTTACAAAACATTTCCAAATGTGAAAAAAAAAATGACTTGCCTGCATATCCTACGGAAAACATCATCCTTTTCCATAGAATCCCTAAAGTTTATAGTAAAACTTAAAAAGTTGAATTTACACCAAATTGATTAGTTTGGAAACAATCACTCCTATAATTAGGATAGGTCAGGAAAAGTTTCTTTATAAATAGTTTATTAGAAACTACTCTATAAAAACCTAGGGAAATGTCAAGCCAGGTGCAATCTTTTAAAACTATTCCTGTATAAATCAATTAAGGTGCTTTATTTTGACATCTAGTGTCAATATTTACCAAACTTAGATAGACAAGTCCATCCCAGCAGCCTGCATTTGCAAATAACTTTACTCATTAATGTTTAATTAAGACAGAGGAAAACTGTCCTTGATATTTTGCTGCAATTAGTGCTCTCTATACCCCACTGACTTCTCATGATGAATTACTTTTCAAATGAAAAGTGAAGTGATTAAAACTGGAGACACTCAATCTACTACGAATTGCCCATACCACATTTTAAAGAGAAAACCAAATAACACTACCCATGGTGAAAATGCAATGCAAGTTATTTGCTATTGTCAATTGCAACAGTGAAGTTTCTTTTTTATTATGATTCTGAAGTGATATGATATGAAAATCTCAATTTATTTCAGTTAAATTATAAAGTCAAATAATTAATTCTAAAACTTTCAGGGGTTTAATTCAATATCTTTAATTTAAGGTATTCCACAAACTCTAATTTTGAATCTCACAAATGGTGTCCAAATCATTTTGCTGGTAATTTTTCAACTTTTCCTAAAACAATCCATAATCTCTTTTGCCCCTATACCACCCACAACAACAACAACAGAAAACTGAATAAACAAAAACTTAAAATCTGAAAGATTCGTTGACTTATGCATTGTTACACAATCACAAAATATAGATCTAAAAATAAAATATAGTTGGAACATTCTTGAAATAGCATGTTGTTACCATGTTATGCCTAACATTGACAAATCAACTATAGAGTTCATACTAATAGTAGATAACTATTTTCTAATTTCTTTAATATTCACTTTTTTCATTATTCCCTCAAGTTTATAATTTGTCCAGACAGATATATATTAAGTACTCAGAGTTTACAATTAATAGCCTCAGAACTAGGCTAACCAAGAGCTGTGTTATACTTGTTCTCTATGGAATTAGTTGCCAATATGAAAAAAATGGTGAAGTTTCACATATAAGTCTAGATTTCCAAAGTCTTTGTAGATACAAGTGGAAGATCTGGCCAGTACAGGTATACAGCAGAGATGACTGTCATCCTCAAGAGCCCAGAAGAAGTGAGCCACTTTCAGCAGTGTCCATATTGCTCTTGACAGTCCCTTCCATTCCCTATAACTTCCCATCATCAGGGCTTTGTGTGTTTCATGTAAGTTCATGGTTATAAAAGCACTGTTGCTTTTATAACAACCAGCTTCAGTCTGTAACACCTGCCTATCACTCATTATTTTAACTGCCTACTTCTTCAAAGTCTTTACACTAGCAATTCTTGACATGATTGTTCAGAGGCAAACTACATGAAACATGGTAATAAACACACACACATACACACACGCACGCACACACACACAATTTTGATATTATGTAGTATGGAGCTTACTTATAATTGGTTTAACATTTTTTGGACATAAACTGCTGTCGCATTGTATGACCACTAAAACTAATATCTATAATATGTAATTTAATGAAGTTTAATGGATAAGTGATTTTAAAATCATGAGACTAATGAATGAGTATGTACTACCTGTGTGCAAAACTGTAAAAGAATTCTTTGATCTTAGTCCATTGGAAAAAAGTACAAATAAATAACTCATTGGTTAGTTCTGAAGAAAGTACTGATGTTATGGGACAAGAAAAATCTATGGTGGGCTGGGGATGTGGCTCAAGTGGTAGAGCGCTTGCCTGGCATGCGTGCCGCCCGGGTTCGATCCTCAGGACCACGTATAAACAAAGATGTTGTGTCAGCCTAAAACTAAAAAATAAATATTAAAATACTCTCTCTCAAAAAAAAAAAAAAGAAAAGAAAAGAAAAAAAATCTGTGGTAAGGGTACAGAGTAGAGAGCCAAGTTGAGTGGTCTGTGTAACCCAGAGGCACTATCAGACAAGATTCAGGTAAGGGTGGGTGATATGTCAGCCTTGATAACTTATAGACTAGATTAAGTTGAGGTTTAAAAACTGTTCAAGTACAGACTAGAAAAGCATAGAATCTGGAATTTGATTTTAATTGCTTAATTTTATGAAATATGAGCTTCTGTGTTGAGTTGTCTAACATGATAAGGATATACAAAACTTTCTAATAATCTTCCATTCTCACTAAATGTACTGTTCTGTTTGGAAAATAGTTTCCTATGCCCTCCTCACATAGGACATTTCTTGCTCTCTCTCTTTAAGGAGAAAAAAAAATTCACTTAAATTCTGACAATTGCTAGACTTGGGTTTAAACATCAACATGACCTGAAATGTCCAAGATAGAATAAACCTATGGAAAATTAAGAAAATCCACACTGGAGAAACATGAATAGACCCTTAATATTGGCCTCACTATTGGGTGCCACTTATGATAACAATTCCAAGACCTTGAGCTCTCAGCAGGTTTACTGATGGAGAACTCTTATCAGAGCCCCTGCTGTTAGTTCTGACAGATTTACCACACATGGTTGCACATGGCTACACTTGTACCCACTCAAGTGTTTAAGAAGTGTCTAGTGCTGAGCCACTGAGAATTTGCCTCAGTAATGTTTTAATTGCAATGCTACCTCTAATCAAAGAGGTTAAGTTGGATATGAAAAGTTGCCTTTGTTGTTATTTTCACTTTTTTCAATGCAAAGAAACAAATTATCTGAAGGTATACATTTCTGATGCTGTCTTATTACATATGTACCTTCTTTGAAATGTTGAGATATATACTTTTTTGTATAAAAGAGATATGCACGTATATTTCTTAAAGATTATATCATGCAGTGTAATAAATATTCATGTGCATTTCTATGTACTTAAGAGCCCAAAACAAAATATTTGAGCAAGATGGTCAGGTCTTGAAAATATGCAATGTTACTACAGGAAATAATCATGAATCTTCAGAAGGAGTCTCATCTCAATTCAGGAGACAGAATTTTATAACATTGTATGTATTTCCTCCTTCTGAAGTTAGATCATTGATACATTGGAATAACAATGTGCCTAGTGCATTCTTCATGACATGGTTCATTACTGAGAGAAAGAATAGCACTTTCAATAAAATTAAAAAAAAGAAAAACATGGATTTTTACATAAAATAAATCCAAATTTGAATCTTAGCTAGATATTTCATATTTCTAAACTATTGGAATAATGTCATTCACCTTTCAGATATTTTGAGAAGACTACTCAAAATAATGTGTAAGCTTCTTATTTCAGTGACAGACACTCAATATCACCACAAGAACCAGTATTAGATATAAATGTTTCTTATGCATTAACTATATAAAAATGTAAAATCTATAACGTGTCCATTTAAATATTTTAAGTATAGTCAGAATTATAGGATTATTTGTATGTATTTCATAAAAATATTTAAATATATATTTAATATATATATATATTTAAGTTATAGTAAAATCCTTTCTAAAATGATAGTATAATATTGTACTTTACAATCCAATAATATTCATGTACACATATGTGTGTATAAAAAACAAAATTGTAGAATAAATTGTGTAGCTTATTCACAATCTAAATAATTATGTGTTATGAGTATACTTCAAGACAAGATATCTATACTTCCTAAATTAAATCTGTAAACCAATAATTAATCTAACTCTGAACAAAGCAGAACAAAACAATTATAAAGTAAGAATAAAATTTTCAGCATTTAAAAAACAATTTGGAGTATTGGTTATAATGTAGCATTATCTATGGATGCTATGAGTACAATGAGCATCTAAATATGTTTAATAATTGTCACTCTATTTTATAGATCAAAGTATTTAGAACTGCGGCAATACTACTTAATCAATACTACTGAGATTAGAGAAATACAAGAAATACAAATATCCAAGATGCTAAATGCTCAATATTGAATCATATAAATTTTACCTTTCAAAGAAGTCTAACTTGAATTTAGAACAAAGCCTAGATTAGAAAACAAAAATCTAAGACCTGGCTTTGATATGTGTTCTTTCTATTGTATGATTTCACTATCATGCACTGGTAATTCATTCTTACTTTTATATAGGTTTTAATGTCTTTCATACACCTCAGCTAATTTAAAAAGTCAACTTAAATTTTTCAGTTATTCTGTAACATTCTTTATACTAAATACTAACTGAAGTAGGGCAATCTTAAAATCTGTTTGCTAGGCAGAACCTTGTAATATGAATGGATTGGCTAAATTGACTCACTAAAATAGAATTCATGTTACCAATTTAAATAAGAGTAACCTTTCCAAGATGACTAAAGGAAAAAGTGACATAGGGTATGTCTACCTCCTAAATTCCCCAGGTCCTAATAAGGGGGGCTGATGCTGATGTACTTAGTACCCTGGCACTCTCCTGGTGTGTGCCTCTCATGGAAGTCAGCTTTGTTCTGCTCTACTTTTAAGTAGAAGAAAACTGGAACCCAAGAGCTCCACGAAAGGGGAGGCACTTCCTGCTTGAGTTCTGACTTGCTTATGTGGTTTGTTTGCATTATTTATTTACTTATGGTCAGGATCACAAGTAAAAAGTATTGGCCCTTTGAAGAATGATTGCGGCTGTCATCCTCCATTTCCTATGAGATGTCACAGCTGTGACAAGGAAGGGTTTATAATGGCACAGTTCGGTGCCTTCATAATTTATTCTCTCTGATTTTATGCTCTTTTTGTCTCCTGCTCAACCATCCACTAACAAGCAGTGATATTAGCCAATAAATCAAAGACGTCTGCTTGTCACCACCAGATGCTTGGCCACATCGCCACCGATTATAAGACGTACAAAAGGACAGTTTCATGTAGGGAGCTCAGCAGAGGTGTTCCAGTGATATTCTGTTTGATAGGAAACCAGTGTGAGGTGAATATAGTAAAATTCAATAACTTTTATGCCTTGTAGCAATGAAGAACTAAGTTGAAATAAAACTGGAAGTAAATTAGGACCTCACCTTTATGACTATTCTTTTTATGATCCTAAATGTCTTCCTTTATTACTTCAGCACAGATGAGAGGAAGAAGAAATGTTTTAATATACTCAAGTTTATTTTTCTGGGTCTGAGAATTTGTCTCCCTTTTCTAAAAACAACAAATAAGACATTTACATTAGTCTATTAAATGAATCTAGTAAAGCATCCATTATTTCTAAGGAAATGCAATAATAGTACAATAATGTTTGTATGAATTGTAGTGAATGTATAAGAAGAATATAATTGCATTTTTTCTTTACTATTAAGAGCTATTGTCAACTCATTAAAACCATCCATTAGATATTAATTGCTTGCAATCTCCTTTGTCTCCTTATTCAAACTACTGATCTTCCACAATGTAGATATACTCCACCTAAGATATATAAAAAAGAAGAGTTTCAGCAGACTGAATTTATAGAACACAAATGAATGCACACGATGTTTTCTAAAATGCTTCTCAATGCAATATTGGATATTTAAAAAAAACAAGAATTTTAAAATTTTTCCTTTAAGTGAACAGAAATAAAGAAGAGAGGTTTGCTGCTTTTATTTTATCAAAGATGTTTATAACTTTTTCCTCATCTAAGAAGTTAAGAATATAGATATATCAAATATGTAGCTAGATTGTTAATTTGACATTTTAGCTATACTAACAAATTGCTATAGAATAATACAATAGCTCTTAAACTACAAATCAAATTTTATTGTAAGGGATAAAAAGGCATATATAATTATGCTTCATATTTAATTAACAGGACCACTGTTTATCTTGTGACTACATAAATTGCCCTTGCTTTTTTTTATGTTTTCTTTTGACTTTTAGTGGTTGTAAAGAATGCTGTTAGATGATTCAGAAAATGAATACTCCACAGTGCCTCAATCAAATATCAATTCTCAGAGACTAGTAGAAAAAAAATCATTTTTCTTCTTGTTTTCAGCCATTTTTTCATCTTATTTTCATATCATAGATGTTTCTAAATTATGCATTTTGACTATTACATCATTTAATCTTTCTCAGTGAAAGAACTTTAATGTTCCAAAGTGTGCATCATTGACATAATAACTTTTTTACATTAAAATCTTTATTTGCATAATATGGTTTGGATATAGAATGTCCTAAATTGACATGTGTTGGAAGCATGGATCGAATGCAGCAAGATTCAGAGGTGGGTCTTTTATGAAAAGATTGGATCAGGGGGGTTCTAAGTTCATCAGTGGATTGATCCATTGATGGGTTAATTCACTGAAGGCTAAAGAGACCCTGAGGAGATGAGATCATTTGGAGGAACTGGGTCATTGCAGGCATGCCCTGGAAGGGTTTTTCTTCTCTTTCTCTTCCCTCCCCTACTATACCCCCTTTCTCTTTCCCTCTCTCTCTCTCTCTCTCTCTCTCTCTCTCTCTCTTCCCTCTTTCTGCTTTAGACACGTATGAGCTGAATAGCTTTCCTCTGCCATGCCCTTTCCTTCTGTAAAGTTGTCTCAGTTCCAAAGGGATGGAGTTGGCTGACAATGACCTTAGACTTCTGAAACCATGAATCAAAGTAAACCTTTCTTCCTCTAACTTCTTCTTGTCCAGTTTTTTAGTAACAGTACCTGAAAAAATAACACATTGTATATTTTCAAGCAGTATGCATGTAAATTGCAATTGCACTCAATTTAGATTGTGATGTTTTAACATTGTTGTTACTCTGTTGTTGGTAGTATTGTGTTACTATTTGTATTATACCTTTTTACTCTGCTATTTCATGATGGCTCGATTTTTCTTCAGCCTATTATATGTTGAAAGCTGTCATATATCTAAAAAGCTTAGAGACTATAATTCAGCTGGAATCATGTTATTGGAGTCCTTTTATTTCTCTGGCCTACAGAATTATTAGTTATAATTAGGTACTTAACCACCATTTTATATTCTGCAAAGTTTTCGAAACTATCTTCTTATGTCTCACATTACTCTCTAACAAGAGCAAATTTCATTATATTAAACACAAGAAATCAAGGAAGCACACTAAAAATAAACTGAGTAACACATGTAGAAGTAAAATAGAAATCACAGGTATATTAAGGAGGTGATAAATTACAACAACAATAGTTTGGCTTCTGCATGACTACCACAAAGAAAAGTCATCCTACTTTCAACTCAAGAAGGGTATCAGTTTGTATTGCCCTACAGTAAAATAATAAGGATGACTTGAAAAAATGAAGAAGAAGAACTGTGAGAACACAGAAAATGAGAAGCAGATTAAGGATTTTGGTAATATTTATTTTTGATGAGACACAATTAACACTAAGTTTACCAGCTAAGGAAACCTATGAGTTTAAGTGGATTTGATTGGGTTACTCAAAATCAATGAAAATCAGCATATGTGAAGTTGTTTACACTTTTTAAATGAAATATTTACAACTTGGTAGAGCCAGCGCAATTTGGAAAGAATGTGTCACAAAGCTTGCAGTAGCTGTACAAAGTATTGGTCTTATCTCCCCATTATATCATTCCTTGGCTTAGTAACATGTTTTATTTGTGGGTTCCATGATACTCGATTGGGTGAAATAAAATGCAGTCATTTGGTACCTGTCATCTTGAATGCACACTCAGAGATAAAATATAGGAAACTGTTTCTCACCAATATCATCATGAGTAAGAGTTTTGATTTACTCTGTGGCACTTGTGAAATAACTAGACTCACACACACATGCAAACACAAACACACACATAATGTATATGACATCATTGTGAAATAAAAATATGTGTGTGTATATATAGATAGATATAATAGTGATCTCTCTCTCTATATATATATAGTTCTCTCTATATACATATATATATATGTATTTGCATACACACACACACACACACACATACTATGTGTGTGTGTGTGTGTGTGTGTGTGTGTGTGTGTGTGTATCATTGCCATTTTCACTTTATCCCTGGGCAGATCTGTGAAACCCACACTAAGATCAACACTCTACATCATGTAAACGATGTCTGATTTTTCCCATTGGCAGGAGGGGTTGATCTATACTCTCCTAAGTCCAAGTCCAGGTGTCAGCCAGAGAAATAATGAGGTAAATTTGATCTCAAGCAATATCCAGCACAAACAAGTTACTTTACCAGATGATAAGGGAGAGTTGTAAATGTCTCTTACAAGCAATAAAAAAGTATTATTTTTTCTTCCATAGCTTTCAAACCCTATCAACAATAATGCATTCTAGGAATGTTTCCATCTATTGCTGAACAGGAATTCCTGATCAGGAATTTTCTCATGACTTTCTCTTTATAGTTTAATCCAAATACAGTTAACTGACTTGTTTTTACTCATAACTCAACATCACAAATATGCCCTTATCTGGATTCTGGAATTTTCATACTATGACAAAATCAAAAACACTGTAAAATTTTTCTTCACCTTTCCCCTTACTATACCCTATACCTTCTGAATGCAGGTAACACTATTTGTATGATGTATTTGCCATCTATCATATTTTGTGCATCATTCTGATTATTGTTGATATCTAGATGAAGTATTTTTAAGGTTTCACATCTTCATTTTCTTTATTTGTACAATGTGACTAAGAGCATATACTTAAAATGTTGAGGTGTGGATTAATGATGTAATACTAAACTTTATTGTAAAGTGCTAAACAAGGACTGGATGCCCAGCAAGATACCAATGGATAAATATACATTGGTGTTATGATGGGAGACACATTTTCTCCTAGAGCATGCAAATTTATTGAAAATAGTAAACAAATAATATACCTATTAATATAAATTAGAAGGTATATTTAAGAATATATTAAAAATATTTAAATCTTTGTTTATGTCTGTTTGAGATCCTCTGGTTTTTATATATCTTGTAATCCAATAATAACAGCTACACACTAAACAAATTTACATATTCATGTAAGCTCTATTGAAAAGTATAGTTGTAGAAAGTATCATTTACCATATTGTCATGATTCAATTTAAAATACACTAATAATTACGCTGAAAATTTTTATGTTACACAATTCATCAAGTGATTAAATAAAGCAAATATGAAAAATATAACTGCCATATCCTTTGATTAACATCAAACATTTAAATTATAAAATTTGAATTTACTTGATAGAGAAAAATATAAAACTGTTATTAGAGAAAAACAAAACTAAAAGTATCTAAATTATATCTGAGTGCAATAAATTATCTCTGAGCAATACCTTAAATGGAAATCTATTAATTTTATTCACTCATTCATTCACTTAGTGCTCATTCATTCATTTGTGTGTCATCAATGTGTTCCTAGCACTTATATGAATACAAAATACTATTTTGTGTTTGAATGAATGCTGAATGACAACTTTTTTTATCTTTGTAGTGATGAGACCACAGTAAGTAATCTCTCAATTCCATTATTTGAAAATATTAGGACAGTAAAATATTTAAAATATACCCTCAATGATGTACATGTAATAAAAACAGAAATCCTTTTCTGCTCCTGTACTGACTCTCAAGAAACATACATTTAATTTCACAAGGAATTTTATGAGTTTGCCTTCTCTAGTGAGACAGACAGAGGCAGAACTAAGTTTAATGCTTGGATTAATACAATTTTCAGCTCTAGAGCAAAAGGGATCATAATCATCATTGTTGCCATTAAAATACTCAGTTATGTACTATTCATTCCTGAGTGCCAAATCCTTTCCAGGTGGTTTACATAAGTAAGCTCATTAATCCTCACAGCAAGCTTCTAATATTGGAGGACCAACTTTGAATTTTGGTGACAATGTTGGTGACAATCAAGATTCTAAACCAAATCAGTTTGAAAGATCATGTTCATTCTATTTGTCAATCTCTAATATTGATCACAGATGAGCTTGTAATACTAAAACCTTGCTTTGCATTTTGTGGTATGGATCTCTATGATTCTCTGAAAATAAGTTTCGATATTTCCATTCCAGAATACAAACTCAGAGAAGACTCTGAACACATTTGTAAACCTGTTCTGCAGTTTGACCTGCGTGAAAAGAAAATTTCTTCATTAAGAAATATTAGAAAGATAGAAATATTAGAATGAAAAGTTACAATAGGGAGAAGGAACTCTTTGTTTGAAATAAATTTCATATTCAATCATCTCTTTTTAAAAATAACCTCATGTACTTCCAACTTTATTAAGTGTTTAATATTTCAGTACACAGAGTTATAAAAACAGTCTATATCTTCCTCCCCAAACCAAGTAGGTCATGTTTGTTAAGATATGGTGTTAGATTTAGAGTGTGATCCCATTCCATTAATTCTTTCTTCCTTTGCAACCTTTCATAAGCTTTGAAAACATGTATAAGAAAATGTGTTTTTTACTCTATAAAACTAAATCTCATCATTTGTCCTGTTCTCTGAAGATTCAATCAGCAGAACCTCCTCTATACTGGGTTTAAAAATAGAAAGTTGAAGAAAAGAAAGAACTTTCATAGTTCAATTAACCCATAACCCCCATCAAGCTCCCTTTTCCAAATTAGAACTTGAATGATGTGTCCAAACTCTAAGTCAGTTTACAAAGCCACCTGCGTCTCTGATTTCCTCTTCTAGGAGTCTCTTCTAGGATCTTGTTGATCAGATTCTGACAGCTTTTCAATGCTTAGTAATAGAAAACTGTCCATGAGTTTTAAAGGATCACTGGAGCTATTATGGAAAACTTCAGTAGTATAAATTTATTTACTGATTTATTATGCTATCTTAGGTATTTACATTTTTTTGTTAACGAGATAGTTCTCGTGCAATTTTTGACAATAATATATTCTTGTTAACCAATTTACATACATGTTTACTTTCACAATATATATATTTTTTTCAATTTTTTTGAAGTTTTTTGTTGTATGTGATATCTATTCTGTAAAGGCTCTTCATAATATATACTTTAACATATTTCAAATTTCTTCTTTTTTTTGTACTCGATTTTGAACCCAGGGGGACTTAACCACTAAGCTGTTTTTATATATTTTTTAAAAAAATTTTGACATAGGGTCCCACTACTTTGCTTGGGGCCTTGCTCTATTGCTGAGTCTGGCTTTGAACTAACAATCCTGTCTCAATCTCCTGAGCCACGGGAATTACAGGCATGTGCCACTGCACCCAGCTCTAGTTTCTAAGTACATTTTTCCTCATTTAAATAGTTACCTGAATGACACTTTATTGTCAAGTAAATGTCTAGAATTGTAAGTCAATTTCCTTTCATGTAATACACAATAATGACATTAGTTTCACCTGTATGACAATTAATTATAAATAAAATTACTGAACTATAGATCACATTTTTCCATACAATTTTTGTAAATGTTGTTCAAATATCATAGCAATTTATAGACTTCTCATCTGCCGAATATCACTTGGTTGACATTCTGTGGTAGACAGATACTGAGGTGAATCTCAATGACCTCTGGTTCCTTTTGTTCATACCATGAAAATACTGTCCCCCTTGAACGCAGTTGGGACCTAAGGCTTACTAACAAGTGATGTGCACAAAAGTGGTTACTCTATGTGATGCTAAGTTACATAGAATTCTCTCACCCTTTCTCTCTCCTTCTCCTCCTCCTCCTCATCCCTGTCCTTCTTCGATCTCTCCTTGTCTCCCTCGGTTGCTACTCTAAAGAATAAAGTTGTCTTGAATCCTACACCCAAATGGAAATTTACTCTGCCCACGTTTTTTATTGTATATGATGTTTATTCTGTAAAGGCTCTTCATAATCAATAGTTTAACATATTTCTAATTTTTAGGTACTGGATTTTGAATCCAGGTGTACTTAACCACTAAGACCTTGATCCTTGATATATGAGATATATATATATATATATATATATATATATATATATATATATATATATATATATATTGTTGTTGTTAATGAGATTTGCATTTAACAAAGGAGCTTAGAGGTGCACCCTTCTCCAGTCACATTTCCAGATAGAACCCTGACCTGGCCAATTCCTTTATTATAGAGGATCCAATTATGATCTGCCTGGACTCCTGATCTAGAGAAATTGTGAGGGTATGGATGTATAACATTTTCATCCACTGTGTTTATAGTGATTTGTAGCACAACATAAATTCATTCTTTTTTTTTATTTTTACTTTTCCTATTTCCAGGCATTAATACTTTTTCTATTATTACCAACCTTTTGCAGCTAGAGATTTTCAAAGTATTCTGTCTCTCCATTATAATTGAACATCTTAGATCATTACCTGAGAATAAATATTTACCATGTATAAAGATTGTTGAAAGAGTAAAAATTCTTCTATAACTAGTGACAGAAGAGCAGAAATCTGAATATACTATTTGATCTTAGGAATTCAGACTTGAAGACATTGTTTTCTGTACTCTAGAATTTTTGTGCTACCAGAGTTAGAATTTTTATTTTGCAATGCATAGAGCCATTTAATACAGCTATAGTTTTTCATGGTACCAGTAACAACATGACTAGTATTAAATTTGGGGGGGGGCTAAACATCCATCATTGTATTCTATTATAATAACTATTTGTGAGGGAAGGCAGGAAGAGAAGGGCACTTGTTTGAAGTCTCAGGATCTCAACTGGATCTGTATTCATTTGTTTAATTTCTCTAGATTTAATTCTCCCTTTAACATAGCCTTGAACTGAGGTGGGAAATAACTGAAAATAATCTGAAGGCAGTTTCAGAGGTAGTCAGCTCTAAGATGTCAGACTTGATGTGTCCCATTAGGTATAGCTGTAGGATATTAAACAAAATTTTGGGATACAATATCAAGTGAAGATAAGCACTCCTGATTCTTTAAGAAGGACCCACTGTTCTCCAGGGGACAGCTCAACATTGGGGACTCTGGTAGTAGGTCACAAAACAAACTTTTCATCATGTCATATTAACAAAAGGAAAAGGGAATTCATATTTACTAAGCTAACTACTCTGTGTCCAGCACTGTGTTGGGCCTTCACATACTAACATGAATACCAGAGCATCACAGGAGACCTTAACAAATACAATTAAAAGTCAAAGACTTCCATTTTCAGCTGTGATATACAAATATTTGGAAGCCACCAATCTCGTCTTAACACCAAGGAAAAGTTGAACAAATTGAAAATCAATGATATATTTTAATGACTCAACAAAGAACAAATGATCATCCTGAAATCCAGAATGACAGGTGAATTCAGAGTTACAACTAAGATTTGTTTATCAAGATCTACTGAAGCCATAAACTGGAAGAAACAGTGACATGATAAATTTGACAATGTTTTATAGGCTACATACAAAATAGTCTGAAAATGAGAAATGCAGGGACCTACAATTTAGGAGAGTTCTCACAAATTCCTGAGTTTTCCACAATGCAACCTCCAGGTTCTCACAATGAAGAGTCAGGAAAGATGACCTGTGACTTGGGTACAAGGAGAGGAAAATAACCATTTAGAAATATGCTCAGAGCCTCCTATATAACCAGGCTTAATCTTTACTAGGAATATTTTTATACAGTAATGTCTGACCTTGGGGAGGGGAGTTTCCTCCAAATAGCCCCTACTATCCTTTCACCTAAGTGAAGAAAAGAAGCCAAAGAAATACTTGTGAAGGGCACACACAGTCAAATAAATGACAGCAATGCAATCATAAGATTAGAAAATATATTCCATCCTCTACTCTTTATTACCATGGAAAAGACATTGGATTAGTAGCCCAAAAGACCTGGAAGACATAATGTCTAGGAAAGATTCCTTAGGGAAGTCTAAAGACAGGAGGAGGAACAAACATAGAATAAAACTAGAGGAATCTGAAGTCTCTGGCGCCCACAACAAATATGGAACCCAGTCAAACTCCCAGCCAAGCTAACTTAAACATTGCAGAAAAGATTTCTATTTCCTTTAGTTACTATTATCGGATATATTTTATCAGGCTTTCAACAACAAACACGATAAAAAGTTATATTAGAAGAAAGAAAATGTCACCCAGAAATACAAAGCAAGCCTTGGAACTAGACTCAGCTATGACACAAATATTGGAATTATCAGGTGGAAGTCTGAAATAAGGATTATGACTCTATTAAGGACTCTGGTGGAAAAAGATACACAGCATATGAAATTAGATGGGAAATGCAAGAAGGGAGACTACAACAAAATCTAACTCTACTAAAAATCCAGGGAATAACCTCGTGTGAGTAGGCTGGGTAAGTTTGGTGACTTAAGTAATGTGGTATTAATGGAACTTGTATAATTAAGTGCAAAATAATTGGATGAATATTTCTCTCTAGTTGATAATATGTTTCTAGTGGGCTAGGGCTTTGCAATTCTGATATTCTAGAAAGTAATACTAATGGAACAATTAAGTAAACAGATGCAGGTGGTAGAAGCAAGGTTCTTCCATGCAGTTGAAAATTAGAGATAAGAGAAGAGGCTGAAAGAGTCACATGGTAACAGATTAGAATTGGAACTGTCATTAGGAACTCATGCTTGGCTTAATATAAAGTTGGTTCCAAGTAGAAATATTTACAGATATACAGATACACACACACACACAACACACACACACACACACAAACACACACATACAGAGGTTAATATGTACACTTATACTTTTCTGCCCATTCACTAAGCATGCAAAGATTTAATGACGTTCCACTAGCTACAAGCATTGCCTGAGTCCAAATTTTGATTTCTAATACCATCATCAATAAAAGCAACAAGGAGTCCTGAAAGAAATGGTTGATTTTACGAGGCAGGAGAAAATATAAACGATAGTCCTTGTGTGGAAAATACCAAAAGGAAGAAGAAAGAAAACCTATATGAGAGTATGTCATCGGATACAGGAGCCAAATAAAAACTCTCAATGGCCAAAGATGGGTTAATTTATGCAAAAATTATAACTCAAAGGATGACATAGTAGCAATAAATTCATACTGACATTATTATTATTATAATTAATTATTATTATTTTACAGAAGAATATCAACCATGCATCATGATTGCAAATATTTGGTAAAGGTACTGTCTGGCCAAGAAGTGGAGCACATGTTAAGTGCTGGATGTTCATAGTAACTTCTTTTGAAAGACTACAATATGAAAAAAAACGAAAACAGTAGTGTTATGGTAAAGAAACCTGACAAGGTTTTCAAGATGATTAAGGTCAACACCAACACTTATAAATTACATTGATGACATGAAATCTTAAAGTCAAGGGATGAAAGTGATGCTTTATAGTACACAAGCCAAAACTTATAATGCCAATATAATAATGAAAAAAGTCAGAAAAATCTCAATAAAGGAACAATTTACAAAATACATGATCAATACTCAAAACCATCAAGTTGATCAAAAACAAAAAGGTCTGAGAAAATGTCACAGCCAAGAGAAATGTAGAGAAATAATAGGGCAACCTGTACAGGCTCCCAGAAAAGGAAGAGAACAGTAGGCAAAAAATAAGAAAATCTAAATAAATTATGGACTTTAGATAGTATATATTGATACTAGGTCATTAATTACAACTAATGAAGCACATTAAAATAAAATATTATAATTGGAGGATTTTGTTGAAGAATGTATGAGAACTTCTTTACCATTACCATAAATTTTCTGTAAGTCTAAGACTATTCTTTTAAAATGTTATTTTTTATAAAAAGGTCATATGTTAATTTAAAACTCAGGAAATATATTTGCCTTTTTTTAGGTTATAAGGTAAATGGAGATTTTGTGCAGCAAAATTGTTACGTGATTACTTTCAGTATTCATAAAGGGTAAGTTAAAATCCTTGCTCTAGTGCTTGCAAGATATATTGGCTTCAGTGTCTATACTAGTTATATGTAATATTCATTTAACAATAACCCCCTACATTTGAATGGTTCAGAGAAGAATTTGCCATTGAAACTTTGAGGGGAAGGCATTTCCTTTTACAAAATATTAGATTGGTTAAATTTAAGATCCCCAGGAGAAACTGATTGTCTGGATACATGGGGATCTGTAGTCAATGTGTGTGATTGGAAAGCAGCAGGATTCTAGAAATGGAATTTCAGAGCATTCAGCATCAACAGTTTGTTCATCCCAGTTCTGAGAATGGCCAACTAAGAACTAGCATGGCTACTGTATTATCAGGAGAGCTGGATTTATGAAGTACATTAGATGGATGTGAACCATTAAAATCACCAAGTTGACTTCTCTTGTGTTATAATCAGTTCCTCAGGCTAACTTTTGATTACATTCAGCATTTCCATGTATATTTATACAACAAAATTACACTGACGAGAACAATTGGAATATACGTCTCCCTCCCATTGTTCTAAAATAGTCTCATTAAAATGTAAAGATCAGGTGTTTGATTTTTATGAACCTATTCTGAGCTTAGTTGACCTGTTTCATCCTTGAGGTGGATCCACTTACAGTGTTTAAGGACTTCTAAATGATATTCAACCCAAAGCATACACTTCCCTTCAAGCTTTCACCCCATTCTTTAATCCATCAAATTAAGAAGCATTTTTTAATCCATTTAAACATGTAACTAAACTACTTATATTGTAAATATAAATATCAATATTAGTGTTATTAATATCATGGACAAGATAATATCAGTAAGCCAAAATTATAATATCAGTGTTGCTTCATTTATTAAAGGAATATTATGAGATGAATATCCCAATTGACTCAAGGACATAAAATTAAAAAAATAATGAGTAGGAGACTAGGTACGAATATATTAGAATAGGGGAAAGTGGAAAGCTCTTTACTTTGTAAGGAAAAAAAATTCTAGACTAATATACATTAGGTTAAGTCTTTGTCCATTAATTTGAGTTTAAATATGAAGATAGATATACAGTGCTCATTGGCATTCAGCTACATGATGATTTTATCTGGGCAGAACATCTATTTCAAAAAGTAAAATTCTCTTTGAACATCAATGAAAACCAAATATTCTGTATATATGCATGTTGGTATATGTGTGTTTATTAAAAGCACTATATGTCAGTTGATCGATTTGAGTTCTCTTTTCTTTTATTAAAAAATGGTAATAAACTAAAGAGAAAAAACAGATGGGAGAACAACATTCATGGGATGACTATTCTAAGCAGTCTGGTGCCATAGTTAAAAGCAAAAGCTTTGTAGCCAGATGTATATAAATTGAAGCCCAGGCTATTCTTAGTAGTTGGTAACCTTGGGCAAAATTTCTAATTTCTTGAGGTTTCTAATTATTTTTTATAAAATACAGAAAATAATAATGCAATTATGACTTATCTCACCATAAAATTACTTGCTATAATATTTATATTTTTATTTCCTTTTTATTATGGTAATTATAACTATATTGATTGTTCTGTGCCATAAACACAAGATTTGATTTATGAATTGGTTATGATACTCAAAACAGAGCTCCTTTATCTGTAGAGGAAATGTTCAAGGCACTGAGTAGATGCCTGAAATTTCATATAGTACCAAGTATTTCTTAATCCATTTGAACATGTAATTGAACTATTTATATTGTAAGCATAAACATCAACATTACTGTTATTAATATCAGTGACAGGGTAATATCAGTAAGCCAAAATTATAATATCAGTGTTGCTTCATTTATTAAAGGAATATTATGAGATGAATGTCCCAATTGACTCAAGGACATAAAAAAATTTATATATATATAATATATATATATATATATATATATATATATTATATATATGATAAAGTTGAATTTATAAATAATGCACAGGAAGAAATCAACAATAATCAATAATAAAATGGAATAATTATAAAAAATATGGTAACAAACATTATGTGGTTTATCTAAAAATATTTTCCTGTACTCTATGCATCCTTCTTCATGTGATGATGTGAGATGATATAATGCCCACCTGATAAGACAAACTGAGATAGATGCTTTAGGTTTGTGATGTAGTCTTTGTCTACTACATAATGGTTAATTGAACAAAAATTAATTTTTGTTCAATTGTGGTACCACAACAGATGATTTCATAAGCATGATAGCTTCTAAGTAATAAAGGAGAGACTTGCATATAGAGTGTGTATACATTAGACAAAGGGAAAATCCACATCCCAGGTAAGACAGAGAGAAAAGGAAGGTGATTTCATCTTGCTATTAAGAAAAAACATACAATTTAAAGCTTATGAAATGTTTATTTCTGGAATTTTCCATGTAATATTTCTGGACCAATAACAAAAAAAAAGTCAAATAACAAATAAGGAGGAGCAACTACATCAAATAGTGATTCTATTTAGCCAGAAAGTCAACCAATTACTTTATGAATCTACATAGGAAACCAATCAAGTCCCTGATTTTTATCATTTTTTCCATACAGAAGTCAAAACTGCAATAGAATGATTGGGACATAAAACATGAAAGTATGAGTTTTATTTTAGAGACTGTGTCAACTAACTCTTTAATTTCTCTTACATTTTCAGTCTGTCTTGCAGTTTATCTATTGCCATATTACTAAATCTAGCCAATGGCCCGAGAGCAGAAATGACATATATGTAACGTTGGGACTGTAACATTTGACGGTATACATGCTTTGTTTTTTTTTTCTTTTCCTGTCTTAGAAATATTGATGATTACAGAGTCCACACAAAGACTGGGTTTTCTGTGACAATGACGCTGAGATCCAGCTGAGTGAAAAGGATGTTTCTTTGCAGTCTACACATGGGTGGGAAGAAAAGGAATGGAAAATGGGTTAAGCAGAGACAGACTGAAGCTAAGATTCTGGCACTTAATAAACCTTTCTGGCAGATGAAGATATTTAAATATATATGGCATATTCATTCATTTCACATTATACCAAAAGAACAGTACTTCAATCTTTAGAAGACACAACCTTCCTTGAAGGGACATATGGGAAGGGTATCACCACATCTACCACCTTCCAGAACCACAGCTAAAAGATGCACAGAGGTTACAGTGGCATTAGAACTAAGCCACTGAGCTTTCAGGACTTTTGTATTGGTTAAACTGCTTTGATATGCTCCTAATAAAAGTATAACTTATAATGTATTTTCCTTCTGAATGAATTCTAATATGTACTGAGTCATTTTTAAAATCAAGTCAGTTTTATTTGGGTCTATTCTTGCAAGAACACATTAAATAAAATATTGTTAAAGAAAGATAGAAAAGCTGTTAGCATCTGAATTTTATCATAGCTAAAGCTCAAGCTGAGACTTCTCACAAAGATGTATTTTCCCAGGGTAGATCTTTTATTTGGTATGGCAAAAGAAATGACTACTGCTTAACGAAAATCACACGATTATCATACAATAACTAATGGCCATTCACTTTGCCTGTGTAATAGAATTCAGTTTCCAGTTTAAACAATACAGAGCTATAGGATTAAGAACATTCGTGCACATTAAAAATAGCTAAAACAGATATTGGAAGGTAAATCCATTCAAATTGAGTACTGTTAGCAGATCTCCAATTACTGGTAGTTAGATGCTGACTTTAGTTGTTAACTAAGCAACAGTAGTATGAGATGATTTCAATCTTAAAATGGCCACATAGCCAGAGTGCCTAGTGTGGATAATATTTCCCAAAACAATAAGAAGAAATTTGGGGTGCAGTGACTTTTAAACAATGGCTAAATAAGGTTATGATAAAATAAATCAGAGAAGTAAGATGGTTTAATGGCTTTTTAATGAGCCTAATGTTTTCCATTTTAATGAGCCCTCTTACATCAGTTTTAATCATTTTATGAGAATGAGAATGAGAAATGATTGAGAAATGGCTTGCATTAATTCAATTTTCCGTTTGGTCTTCCCACAAGCCATTATGGCACAGTGGCTAATGGGAGTCAACTTGGATAAGTAGGAACTTAGATAAAAGGACAAGTCTCAGCTAAATTTAGCTAGACACTTGATATGTTACCTGGTGATAAGGCTATATTTCCTCATTTTTCAAAGTGAGCATACCAAATGCCTGCATGGTGTTTTCACACTATATGCCACAAGCAAAAATTAATTAGGATAGTTGAAATGATCTATAATTTGTTCTAATGAATTCTACAGAATTGTGTTAAAATACCTACTTTTTTTTTATTAGTGGTGTATTTGTATTACCAAACTGTGTAATAAATACTTTTGAGAAAAAAAATGGTGCTTACAATCACATTAAGCCTTTGTATTATAGAACACAGGACACAATTTATCTACTATCTATATCAATGGTATGGAAATTCTTTAGCTATATGAAATTATATATGCAGAACACCCTGAATTCTTATGAATATTCATGAAGAAGTAGTCAGTAAATACAAAAATATAAAATTAAAAATGATGGCAGGCTCTGATCTGTCAATGAGAGTTATTTAAAATGAGCCAAGAATCCACCTCTAATTCAGGTTAAAATATTTATTTTTAAAAATATAAGCAACACTGTATGACTCATAGAACTAAAAGGTAAATTCAAGAATTAAATATCGATAGTGATAATTTACTGTACCTTTTTCAGAAAGGTTAAAAGAAAATATTTTGAATAGTTTTACCAAAAGGAAATTATAATTATTCAAATGTAAATTATTATTTATTTGAACACTACATAATATGTAAATGTATAGGAACATCAAAAGGTGTGCCATAAATACATATCATTTTTTGTACATCAGTTAAAAAATTCAAGAACAAGATTGAAATGCATAAGAAAAATTAAAAAAAAATACACAGAAAAAATCATACCCAACACCTATTCCATGAGGACATCCCATCCAATAGAAGTCTGGACTCTAAAAATTCTGACTGTTCTGGGCAGCAGTCACTACTGGTAGACCATAGCAACAGAAGTGCCTAGAACCTAGAGGTTGCACCATCATTACTACCCCAACTGTCAGAATAGATTCTCTGCATTCATATCACTTAATACATTTTTTTACATGATATGTGATTACAGTAGGTTCTTTCTGAAAATTTCTTCCTAGGCTAGATAAAAGACAACTGCAAACATAGGCATTTGCAACCTAGTTCATCAGAGGCAGATTCTCCTCCCACACAAATTTATGAGGCAGAAAATACTGCCAGAGACAAGAAAAGAGATGATTTAGAAACTTGGAAAAAAATTGATGGATAGACAGATTATAGGATGCAGATAAATAGCAAAAGGTTAATATATAGCAATTTTAAGAGGCAAACTTTCAAAAATCTAAAGAAAAAAAAACTTTATCAACTGAATTCAAATGGAGTGTACCAGCACCATTATGTAATAGATATCGTGTTTAGCCCTATATGATGAAGCAAATGGAAGGAACGTAGAACTAATACTTTTTAAAATCTATTAAGTGATAATTATTTACTTTATCTTTTCCAAAAGCATTTGTCTTCAATGATTTGACAATTTTGTTGGGAGACAAAATTGCTCTAGTCTTCTAAAAGCAAAGAAAAATTATAATGTAATATCTTCTAAACTCTCATAAAAATAAAAATAGACTGTGTTCAAGGCAGGTGATACATATATATTTGTGGACATGTAAGTAAAAGTTGTTTGGGTACATAATAAAATGCAAGAGACAATAAAGATATTAAAGCTATAATAAAAAAATTATTTTAAAGATAATTAAAAATATTTGTTATATGAAAACCTTACCTCCTAAGAACTCTTCACCATGTACATCCCTATCTTCACATATGTGTTAAATGTTTATCCTAGTAGCCAGCTACATATGAAGAATCACAGCAAAGACAAGTAAGAAAAAACAAAACAAACCAATCAAATGAAATAAAAAGCAAAATGAAGGCAATGAAGACAAATAGCAAGGCAAAGAAATTGCAAAGCACCTGAGAAAAGTTGGCAAAATACTGCAATAGATGACTTTCTTTTCCAAATGCAAAATGTTTGAATCAATCAAAAATTAATCAATAAAAGTATTCCCTTCCCATTCTCCTCAACAATAATTCCAAATATTTATTACTCTTTATAGCCCAGAGCTTTTTCAATTACAATATAGAATTTGCCCCCTATTTCACATGAAAATTCACCCTAAAATGTTGCATGCTACTACTTTGATCTAGTCTTCTAAAAGTTCCTTTCAATGTTTCAATCCCATCCACTCCTTTTTCCCTTAGGACTCATTATTCCGGCCTCCTGCATTGCCTCCTAAAAACAGTGCCTATAAACAAACTTAACTGCTTGCATTCATTCTCCACTTTCCCATTTCAAACTCTCAGTACCGGTTTTCTCCTCAGTTCTTAAAATTTGACTTCACTGACCACAGGTTTTTGAAAATAGAATCATTAAATCTTCTAATCTGCTCTCAAATACCAAGTTCAGTAGCAATTGTTTCATATTTCTCCCATGGGGCTTGCTTGACACATCTAGGAAATGTCTATAACACCATCTCTAGTTGCTTAGTAAGCTTGAACTGACATGGGTTTCCTCATTGACATTAGTATGTTTTCATTGCTTTCCTGACTTCTCTTAAGTTCCTTTTCCTGTCTACCACCACTTGACACTGTTTTTATTTGCTGTGATTTCATACTCCATTTGTTGTTCTTATTAAAGACTTACTGAATGATTCTGATTCCATATATAAGTTTTATATTCTCAGCTGCTCCTTTTTCTGAACGTTTTATATTATACTTAATTGCTATTTCACCTCTGTTCCTGATTTTTACAGAGATGATACAATTATTCCATGTCACAAACAAAAGTCACCACCTATTTCTACATCCTCCTCCTTCTTCATTTATGTTTGCATTAGTGCCACCAATGAACATACAATCACAAGTCATCTCTCTGCATCCTTTCCACACTGTTTAGTCCACAAGTCCAATAGAGTTGTCTAATAAAAACTTTTTAATATTTTTTTTAGTTGTAGTTTGACACAATACTTTTATTTATTTATTTTTATGTGGTGCTGAGGATTGAACCCAGTGCCTTGCATGTGCTAGTTGAGCACTCCACCACTGAGCCACAACACCAGCCCCTAAATATTTTCAAATCCATCTTTTCCATCCTCACAACCCTGTTATATTCTATTCCCTCATTACTTCTCTCACTGTCATACAAAAAGATTCCAAAAGTTAACAGTGAATAATTTAATTTATAGTTGTCTATCCTACTCTATAGGCAACAGAACATATAAAACATAGTAAATGTAAATAGCAAATTCTTTTTAACTGTGTAAAAATTGTTTACTACAAGTTTAAATTTTATAAAATCTGAATTTGTATTAATGTATTAAAATAAATGAGGCATTTATATTTTAAAACTCTGCTCTTTTAATTAAGAAGCTTTTTAAGGAACATTTTTGAAATTAAGATCTATGAATATTAGTGACCTGAAATAAATTAATATCCATTTTTTAAAAAATGTTAAAAAATTAAATAAACTTGAGAAATAACCAGATAAATGAAATTTCTTTCCTACAAAACCTAGTAGAAACTTTATTATGCTAACATGTATTAAGACTTCTAAGAGGAATATATCATCTTTATTATTTCATAAGTATATTTCACCAAGGAGTCTCTTTATCATAGTATAGTTATTAACAGAAAAATAACACCTTTTAAAAATTTTAAAAACTAAAGTGTTAATAAAAACAAATTATGCTTACATATAAACAATATGAAATTTTAGGTTGTATAAATCAAAATTAATTTTATATTATTAGGTTCTTCGCTGAAAACAAGTTTCCAGTCTTTTCTAAATATACTGATTTATGAACAGCAAATTAAGACACAGAGTATGGAGAGAAATTGAGTTTGAAATCATTTTGCATATAAAGTGTGATTCCCTTTGGAATTTATTTAAATCCTTCTGAGATATGCATCCACAATATTGCTAAGAAATACAGGATTAGGCTGGAATAAATTAGCAAGATGATTAATTAAACCAGAAATATTTATCATTATTAAAAAGTGATATCTCAAGGAATCTAAAAACCTATCTTATTGGACTCTTGCTAAATCTAGACTAAATTCAATATACTTTGTATATTAAACTCTAGTTTCTTTGTAAAATACAGGAACAGGAGTTTAAAAAAGTATATGATGTGGTTTAGAAAATGGCATGTGTGGATTTCTGAATTCATGTATAATCTCTCATTTTGTCCTTCATTTACAGAAACAAAATGATCATGTGAAGTCTCCAGGAGTCTTTGAAAGGTGCAGAAAATTACCAGATAAGTGAGTCTGGTTTGCTTGATGTTCCTGTAGATATCATCTGAACCTACACTTCTGAATGTTTCCTATCATTTTGGTAAAGATGGAGAACAGTTCAGGTGACTACATATACATTATTCCTTTACATCCAGATAACTTTTTTTGAAAGATAGAGACCTGTTGATTTTCTTTTGGAATAAATTAGGCCCAAGCTATACATCAAAAAGTATAGAATTAGTAATAATGCAATGGTAGGAACATCTCAACTCTTCAAAAAAAATTACATGGGACAAATTCCTTAAATATCAAAATTTTCATGGTAAAAGTGTACTGATGACTTTCATTATAAAAAATTCCAAACATGTGTAATAATAGAAATGGTATAATAAACTCCCAAGTACCCACCTGAAAAAACTTGTGGTAAATTTTATTTCAAGAATGTCTCTGATCCTTTCTGGAATCTGAATTTTCTGGGGTAAATATAACACATTTTATCAATTTGCCTGTAAATATTTTAAGCCAATTTCTAAAGAACAGAATAATTTTATAAATGTAAACAATACATTAAGTGCTTCATATCTGTGAATTCCACATTGATAGGTTCAGAGATACAAGATGGCAACCAATCATGGATGGGAAATATTTAAAAAATAAAAAGTGTCTGTACTAAACTTTTTAAAAATATTTTTTTAGTTGCAGATGGACACAATACCTTTATCTTATTTACTTATTTTTATGTAGTGCCTCACATGTGCAAGGCAAGCACTCTGCCACTGAGCCACAATCCCAGCCCCATGACTGAACTAAACTTGTAGAGGTTTTCTTGTCATTAAACCCTAAACAATACATTGTAACAACTATTTGCATAGTGTTAAGTATTTTAAGTAGTGTGGAGAGGAATTAATGAATACAATAGAATATGTATAGTTATATTCAAATACTACTTTTTTCATTTTATATAAAGAACTTGAATATCTGTAGATTTTGGTAATGTCAGGGGGTCTGAGAAGCAATCCCTTATGAATACACAGGGAAGACTTTACTACTGCCCCTCTTTTAAAAAATAAATAAATAAACATAAAGATTCTTCACTATCATGAAATACGAAACAAGTGTTCAGATTTCATGATTATGTTTCAAATGCATATATTTAATATTATAGTTTGCTTAGAATTAAATTTTAAAAGTTCATAAATTGCAAATGGCTAATGTGTCCATTAATTACTTTGTTTCTTTACCAATGCTCTTTTTCACTAAAGCCTCCACAATAAACTGAGGAGGATTGGAATGAAAGCCATTTATAAAGATGGGGAGAACTGAGAACAGAAAGCCATTATTTGGTATCCAACTTCACCATCTGCTTAAGCACTCATTTTGCTGTGCTAATTCTGTGACTATAAGAGCAAGGAAGAAGAGAACTGGAAAAGGGGTGTTGGGAGATGGGGAGTCAGAGCTGTTGAGCAGCTGAATTTTATTTATTTGTTTGTTTGTTTGTTTATACTGTTTGGAGGACTCAAGGTATGTATTTCCCAGGAATCAAGAAGACCATGTAGGAGGAACAGAACTAAAGTTCCTCAGTCATTGTTATGCACAAAATGGTTACGCACTGGGACAGAGAGCTCTACTGGCAAGAAAGCTAGAGAGATGGTTCCTTATGAAGGTATGGAGCTCCTGTTGGAGCTGAGGGAAGTATGGAATTCCACCATGACCCTTCTACATTTCTAACCTATGCACTATTAGAGCAAATCAGCAACTGGGAAGGGAGGAAGAAGTGGTGGACCATACTACAGTCAAACAGATCATACATTTGTCTCTTTCCCTCTCCTTTCTCAGGCTGCAAGCACATTAAAATAAGGAGGTCTTGAAAAGAAAGGAGGAGTGTTTCTGGAGCAGAAGACATCTCCCTCTTTCCCCACCCTCCAACACTCCAGCAGGACATGGCTCTCAGCTCAAGTCTATGTGCAGAGGTGATATTCAAATGAGATGATACAAAAAAAGTCTTATAATGAAGTGGATTTTAAATAACCAGAGTGAATGAAAAGTTGTGAAATCTGTCAGAGATGTCAATAAGAACATTTTGACAGATTGCAGTGGAAGGCAGTGATTGTAGAAACACAAATTGCTTCATGTTTACACCCCCCACTGAGTTGAGACTACTGAAAAAAACAGTTTGATGTGAATTTCATAGCACATGGTCCCTAAACACAAGTTAATTCCTTCTGGGGCTTACCAGAGAAAGAGCAATCTGTTTTAGTTTTGGGAGGAAACTGCCGGTGTCAGCCTTGCTGAGAGACACTAAGTCTGTCTGCAACCTGGAACCCTCCTAAGGAATTTTCAATAGCAGTTTTGACCCCAAACGATGTTTTCCTGCATGCTTTCTTGTACCATGCATACCATTTGAAAAAAGCACACTCATGCATTGCTAGTGGGACTGTAAATTGGTGCAGCCAACATGGAAAGCAGTATGGATATTCCTTGGAAAACTGGGAATGGAACCACCATTTGACCCAACTATCCCTCTCCTCTGTCTATACTGAAAGGACTTAAAAACAGCATACTAAAGGGACACAGCCACATCAATATTTATAGCAGCACAATTCACCACTTGAAAATTGCAGTTTCTTGAGGACACTCTGTACATGATTCTCAATTTTTTCAGGAAAATTAAATTCATAGTATCCTGGCTTTTACTTGCCTGACACATTGAACTTCCACAACAGAGAATATTCAGAGCCAAGGTAGTTAAAAACTAAGAATCATCATCAGTGTAGCATTTCCTCAGAGAATGTTTTAAACTTTATTCCCATTTATTTGATATATTCTGGTCATTTGTTAAGAAACTGTTTTCACAAAGATATTATGCCCAGAAAATTAAAGATATATTCTTCCTTCTTACTCAATGATGAGCTTTAACATACTTTCCTTCAACTCACCTTCTTCACACTGAGAGTTGAAGTGCTGGTAGCTGGATATTTTGGGGAAGGGCTCAATATCATAGTAACTGGTCTTAAAACCCTAGAAAATTCCCAAGGACGTATAAGAAAATTGTTAAATTTCATGTTCTCCTTCAACGGTCCACTTATCCATTAAGTAAGCATGGGACGATAAGGTCATGCAAGGTGTCTCAGCAAAAGATAAGTCCATTGTGGGAGGATTGAGTAATCTTGGTTAAACCTGAGTGCACAAGGTTTAAGGTAGACTAATATGGTTTCAAAGTCCTCACAAAACAAGGGAAATTAGTATACTTGCAGATGAGTCCTAACCATTCAACTCATACGGTTATTGCAAGGTCTTAATTGGGGGATGATACTTTGAAATATTTTGTGTAGCGCATGAGATCTCATTTAATTCTCTTTGGGACTTAATGCAATGCAAAGTAAGCAATAATGGCTTCTAAACTGTTTTATCGAATTGTGCTATATTGCCATTACCTTTCCTATAAAAGAGCCTAACGTGCCTAGTTTAACTTTCTAATTAATTTGCTACAATGATAAGAACAAATACTACACTTGATCTTAGCCAAAAGGCCAAGAAGCTATCGATAATCTATTCACTACTAATGGGAATTAACAAACTGAGACAACCTGACATGTTAGAAGTACTTTTCCTTAGTATTTCTTTCAATGTTATAAAATATCTCAATATTTTATGCAATTAGGATAGGATTGAAAATCCATTTCAAAACTTTTTCATTGAATTTGCAGAAGACGCATACCCTATTCCGCAATTCAAAGAGCATCTGAGTTTTTTAATCTTTTTAAATTTTTTCCTGTGGAGGGGGTACTGGTAAATGAACTCAAGGACACTCAACCCCTGAACCACATCCCCAGCCCTATTTTGAATTTTATTTAGAGATAGGGACTCACTGAATTGCTTAGGACCTCACTGTTGCTGAGAGTGGCTTTGAATCTGTAATATTCTGCCTCAGCCTCTAGAGCCATTTGGATTATAGGCATGTATCTCAATGCCCAGCTAGTTTTTTTTTTCTGCTCTATTTTATATATTTTTTTTATTTTTTATTTATTTTTTAATTAATTTTTATTGTTGGTTGTTCAAAACATTACATAGTTCTTGATATATCATATTTCACACTTTGATTCAAATGGGTTATGAACTCCCATTTTTACCCCGTGTACAGATTACAGAATCACATCAGTTACACTTCCATTGATTTATATATTGCCATACTAGTGTCTGTTGTATTCTGCTGCCTTTCCTATCCTTTACTATCCCCCCTCCCCTCCTCTCCCCTCCCCTCTTCTCTCTCTACCCCCTCTACTGCAGTTCATATCTCCCCCTTGTATTATTTTTCCCTTTCCCCTCGCTTCCTCTTGTATGTAATTTTGTATAACCCTGAGGGTCTCCTTCCATTTCCATGCAATTTCCCTTCTCCCTCCCTTTCCCTCCCACCTCTCATCCCTGTTTAATGTTAATCTTCTTCTCATGCTCTTCGTCCCTACTCTGTTCTTAGTTACTCTCCTTATATCTAAGAAGACATTTGGCATTTGTTTTCTGGGGATTGGCTGGCTTCACTTAGCATAATGTGCTCTAATGCCATCCATTTCCCTCCAAATTCTATGATTTTGTCATTTTTTAATGCAGAGTAATACTCCATTGTGTATAAATGCCACATTTTTTTTTTATCCATTCGTCTATTGAAGGGCATCTAGGTTGGTTCCACAGTCTTGCTATTGTGAATTGTGCTGTTATGAACATCGATGTAGCAGTGTTCCTGTAGCATGCTCTTTTTAGGTCTTTAGGGAATAGACCGAGAAGGGGAATAGCTGGGTCAAATGATGGTTCCATTCCCAGCTTTCCAATAAATCTCCATACTGCTTTCCAGATTGGCTGCACCAATTTGCAGTCCCACCAACAATGAACAAGTGTACCCTTTTCCCCACATCCTCACCAGCACTTGTTGTTGTTTGACTTTCTAATGGCTGCCAATCTTACTGGAGTGAGATGGTATCTTACGGTGGTTTTGATTTGCATTTCTTTGACTGCTAGAGATGGTGAGCATTTTTTCATGTACTCGTTGATTGATTGTATGTCCTCCTCTGAGAAGTGTCTATTAAGGTCCTTGGCCCATTTGTTGATTGGGTTATTTGTTATCTAGTTGTCTAATTTTTTGAGTTCTTTGTATACTCTGGATATTAGGGCTCTATCTGAAGTGTGAGGAGCAAAGATTTGTTCCCTCTTTACCTCTCTTATTGTTTCTTTTGCTGAGAAAATCTTTTTAGTTTGAGTAAGTCCCATTTGTTGATTCTAGTTATTAACTCTTGTCCTATGGGTGTCCTATTGAGGATTTTGGAGCCCGACCCCACAGTATGTAGATCGTAGCCAACTTTTTCTTCTATCAGATGCTGTGTCTCTGATTTGATATCAAGCTCCTTGATCCATTTTGAGTTAACTTTTGTGCATGGCGAGAGAAAGGGATTTAGTTTCATTTTGTTGCATATGGATTTCCAGTTTTCCCAACACCATTTGTTGAAGATGCTATCCTTTCTCCATTGCATGCTTTTAGCCCCTTTATCAAATATAATATAGTTGTAGTTTTGTGGATTGGTTTCTGTGTCCTCTATTCTGTACCATTGGTCCACCCGCCTGTTTTTGTACCAGTACCATGCTGTTTTTGTTACTATTGCTCTGTAGTATAGTTTGAAGTCTGGTATCGCTATACCACCTGATTCACACTTCCTGCTTAGTATTGTTTTTGCTATTCTGGGTCTTTTATTTTTCCATATGAATTTCATGATTGCTTTCTCTATTTCTATAAGAAATGCCATTGGGATTTTGATTGGCATTGCATTAAACCTATAGAGAACTTTTGGTAATATCGCCATTTTGATGATGTTAGTTCTGCCTATCCATGAACAGGGTATATTTTTCCATCTTCTAAGATCTTCTACTATTTCTCTATTTAGGGTTCTGTAGTTTTCATTGTATAATTCTTTCACCTCTTTTGTTAGGTTGATTCCCAAGTATTTTATTTTTTTTTAGGATATTGTGAATGGAGTGGTTGTCCTCATTTCCATTTCAGAGAATTTGTCACTGATATACAGGAATGCCTTTGATTTATACGTGTTGATTTTATATCCTGCCACTTTGCTGAATTCATTTATTAATCTTTCCAGGTCCCAAGTATGGTTTACTGAGTTCTGGGTATCTGAACTTGGACAGAATATTAAAATATGACAATATGTGTCATAATATTTTCTATACAAAAGAACATTTTTCAAAATCTTAAAAGAAGTCTCCAAATTAAGCCCATATGATATTAACATAGACAGACCATATGAAGGAACCTGGTATATTAACCTAATTTGGCCCCAAAGAGGTGACATTAAATACTACCTTGTTGGAGGCTGTGAACGTCTTGGGTAGAGTAGGAAAAGGAGTCCAGGAAGGACACCTTGATACTATCTCCTGCTCCCAGCTTGGTTCCTTATGTGTTGATTCTCCATTTCATTGTTTGAGAACATCTCTAGAACCAGACTTTACACTGCTCTTTCTGTTCCTAGTCAATACAATGCTGATGATATTTTGGTATGTGCTCCGTGAGCAGGGCCTGTCTGCTTGTGACATGGCTCCTGGAGGCCACGGCATTCTGAAAAGTGGCAAAGTCCCAGATTCCTGTGCCAGGTCTGAACCATCTGCACAACCCTAAGGAAATACCATCATTGTGACCTTAGTCGGCCACAGTGGAATTACACACAACCAAATGAGGAAATCCCTGTATATGCAAGAGATTCTTTAAGTAAATTAAGATTCTTAACTGTAATTTTATTTTTATTAATGGAAATAACAACAACCAATAAGACTCTTGATTATCTGTAACTTAGTCTAAAAATTGAGCAAAAGACAAAGAGTCTATAAAAATCTTTCCTGATCTCATTTTAACCTAAATCCACACCTTTGAAAAAACTTAATGAATCAAATAATCAGCAAAACAACTCACATAAAGTAATGTAAAAGCTGCTGGTACAGAATGCTTATGGTTGGGTAGGAATTATCAGCATCAGAATCTATCACCATATAAAAATAAAATAGGCTTAATTCCTAGGAATAAAATGCATTAAGTTGTTGAGATACAGAGAAAATAGAAGAAATGGGAGAAGGCCGCAAAGAACCACATTCTAAAGATCAAGACTCCAATTTAAATTTGATGCCAAATAACAGAGGCTCTGACTAAGGCTAAATAAGCTGGCACTCCAACCATTCCCAGGGAAGGAAAACTTCTGTGAGTCATGTTGGAATGAGAAAAGCCATGTGTTATAAGTAAATGTATCCCACTGGGATGAAATTAAAAGGGGATGGACCAGGATTAAAAATACAAGAACTCAATAAACCTTTTAGAAACTAAAAGCTTCTTATTTTTCCAGATCTGATTGTGCAATCAGCTAGAGGTTTGTAGACCCACTAATATCAGAGTGGGCTGTACTTATCTCTAAGAAGAAAAACTATGGGATTAAGAAATGGTAGAGTTAATTTTCTAGCACTAGTGGTTTTTGCTATATGGAATGCCTTACCAAATACTCGGGGAATTATTTTGTTTATCTTGTCTGCCTTAAGTTGTCACTGAGAAATGTCAAGCCTAAATCCCCAAAATAGAAATCAGAGTCAATGTCCAAACTACTAAAGGAAAATTATTTCTCTTGGAAGGCCAAGTCATAGAAAGATTCTAATAAGCTCATTTCCTCTTAATAATCCAATGTTGATATTTTGCCTGATCACATAAATTTTCAGTGAGAAGACATGTATAATTGAACAACAATACTTATCTATTTATACTCTCCAAATGTGGTTTGTGTTAGGTTTTAGTTGCTACTATATAAGAGATCTTAAGAATAAAGAGAAAGGTGATAACTCCTTTCATTCTAACACTGATATAAGTAATCCCTCAAATTATTCCTGAAAGGGTTAACTTTTTCCTAGTTTTATTCATGCTTAAATACATTTTTCACATGACGTTTATGAGGGATCATCTATGGCAATCATCAGGTAATACAAGAACACAGCCCTCCCTTTTCAAGTTGCATACATATGGGTAAAATGACAAGTGCTTAGAGTGATTCAGTTAATGGTCCATGGCCTTAAAATTTGTGAAATATAATCACCTCATTCATCATTTGCAAAAATAAAATTTTTATCTTCTGTAACAGGAAATTAGGTGGCTAAAGGCTGAAAGTACAAATCCATCTTCAACTAATAAGGTATTAAGCGGCACTAGCAGACAGTACACTAGCTTCTCCCAGACTAGGGACACAGAGAAGTGATAAGCCACATGAAATATTCACCATCAGGACTTTCGAGGTAGGCAGATTCACAACAACAGCACACAAGCTTTGTCAGGAATTGTTGAGAGATTGAAAGCATACTTAAAGGATTTATTAAAGCAATAGAGACAACCTCGACTCCAGTTACCGTGATTGCAGGGATTTTTATGGCCATGTGTTTAATCTTCCTGTGTTGTAACAGATAAGTTATGCTTTCCGCTGATTTATGTACAAAGAGTTTTCTCAATCTTTTCTAGTACTATATAGTACTGAGGTATAGCTTTTTGACTTGCTAAGTGAAGCATTAATAGGACTGTCAGCAACAAGATAGAACAGGCAATAAATATTAAGGTTTAATGTTAAAATGATTTATGCTGTAGGGAATATCATCCTAGATTATAAGGTATGATTATTATCTTTCATAATAAGAAATGATGGGAGAAATAGAATGTTGGCAAAGGAAACTTTCTTAAGCTCCCTTCTCATGAAAATATTTTTTACAGGAATATATATGAGATAAGATCTAAATCTTCCAAGAGTAAAGTTGATTCAAATAGGTGCTTAATAAAATATTGCTGTTCTACTATAGGATTTTTGTAAAGGTTGACACTGGTCTTTTAATACTTGACCAATTCATTCACTGAAACTATTTCATAGGAAAAATAATTTGTAGAATGTTTTATGAATGAACTACAGATAGTAGAAAATCCTTCAGGGAATGAAGACCTGAATAAAGGCCCATGATCCTATTCAAGACACCAATGTAATGACAGGTTGATTTATAGACTTAAGTGAGCTCCAGCATCTTTCCCTCCCTGTGTACTTGCATGCTATTTTCTTCTGCCTTGAGTGTTAGTTGCCTATGGGTGTCAAACAAATTGTAGTATCCTGAGATTTATATTAATCTCACAATTACTATGTATCAAAAATACAAGCCTAGCTGAGTAGATTGGCACATGCTGTAACCCCAGTGACTTAGGAGGCCGAGGCAGTAGAAGGGCAAGTTCAAGGTCAGTCTCAGCAACTTAGACTTAGCAGGGCCTTAAGCAACTAAGTGAGACCCTATCTCAAAATAAAATAAAATAATAAGAAGGGATGGGGATATAGCCCAATGGCTGAATATCACTGGCTTCAAACCCTGGTACCAAAAAAAAAAAAATCCAGACTTAATCATGAAACTGCTTATGATATGGCAGTTTTCATCCCCTAGTAAAAGATATCTGACAGGGGGAGGATGACAAAGAGAGTATCCATGATGTGTACTCCAACCTTCACATATCTCAAGGTGCAAGTGGCATCCCATGGCTTTTACAGAGTTCGATTGAACAGAGCAGCCTATGCGGAGAACAGCCCATGTTTTCAAGGGCTAACTCACCCTATGAAGACCAAGAGGTACTGATCATTTGGGATCCCACTTGGATGCCCTATTCTGCCTTGCAGTTTACCCTTACTATATCCTTCCAGTTATATTGAACTTGTAGTAAAGGGATGTTAAAATCTGGAAAGATTTGGCTTCACCCAAATAGTCATTCCAAGTTATCTGAAGCAGTACAAAACAATCCCTACTTTAGGGAGGTCCCTTTATGTTCTGGGCACAGTATCTGTAAAACATTAAGAAAAACAAGGTATGGATAAACATGTTGTTCTGATTTCCTAAGTGGTTACAATATTCACTCTTTTGCCCATTTTTCCTCCTAAGTATTCATGTTTGTAACCCTCTGATCTATTTTGGATTTAAAAATATATTCAGCAGAGTTACCTTTAGGAATGCCACCCAAAACAGTAAGCTTTTGAGGAGAGTGGGTCTTCTTTTTTAAAAAGCTCTAAAGTTAATTTGGAAGGGCATAGAAATAAATGGAGTGCAACAGTTGGTGTCGCCAAGAATCCCAAAGGGAAGGGTTGTGTGATAAAAGACAGTTCGAACTTCTAAGATGGCATTAAACAGAACTGAGAAAAACCTAGAAAGTGAGAACATGTTCCTCTGATTTTTTTCCTTTAATTTTGGATAAATGCTATTCAATACATAGATTTTCAACTAGGGAGGCACTTTTTTGACTGTTTACTACATTATTCTTTGATCACTAAAATGCATATCAACAATCAATAAAACTGTAACTTTCTCAATTCTTTAAGAGATAAGATCATTTATTAATCTGTTTGTAGGGCATGGAGGTCTGGAATTCATTGCTTTTCTGTTATATTTCCCCATTAGAACAAGATTGTGGAATCTTGTCTATTAGAAGTAAATAAATGCTACTTAATTATTTTATTATAGAGAACCTCCTATTCACTTCAGTTTGCTATAAATTTAATCCAATTTTATTTAATATTGAATGCCTTAGAATTTTGCCACAAAAATTAAATACAAATATTTAGTGTCCCATGTCATTAGAATTAATTATGAATATAAAGCTGTATTAAAATTCATCTATGTACAGAGACACACATATTTTATACTCTCTCTATAAAAATATATATATGGCTATATATACTTAATGGATATAAAATATCATTAAGATATACAAAATTGCAAAACAGCACAGGAGATTAAGTGGTGGAGGCTTAATATGCTTTTTATTTAATAAATAAACTTTTCCATCTTGTACTTGGAATCCATATGTTGATAAGTTTTACATCAAAACAGAAATTCTGTACCTAGAAAAGAAACAGTCACATAAAGACAAGTTTTCATGCTAAATGAATAATAAATTATAGGTTTTGTATTCCTTTGATTTTAGAAGATGCATAATTTAAAATGATAAATAATTAACATATCAAAGCATTCTAATTTAACTGATGAACAAGAACAGCTAAGGCATAAAGTCGGCTTGCCACTTTCAACACATCTTTATAGTAGAGAAATGTAACAGCTTTTTATTACCAACAATTATGCTTCCAAAGGGTAATTTCAGTTTATCACTTTAAAATATTAGGAAATGTCAAAAAGTTCCATTTCTTATTTGGGGTGTGTAAGTACACCGTGGTGAAAGACAGAAAGAGAGGCATAATTAGCTGTGTGGTATTAACAACCAGCATTTAACTTGGCCTACTTCACTGAAGCATGATTTCTGAGTGGCATTCTCATTTTCATTTCCACACATATTCCTCCTCCAATTTGAGTCTACTCTGTAAACATTAAAAAAACACTAACCCTGGCTTTGTTACCGTCCATTTGGTAGATACTAAAACAGTGCTCTATGGATGTGGTGTGGATGGACATCAATACATTTGTTTATATTTACTCTGGGGACAATCAATAGAAAAACTTCTGTGCTTTTGCAAACCAGGGATGAAGGTCAGCAAGCTAGAAACCAGGCAGACTCTCAGAATTTTTAGCTTGAAGGTGCTAACTAACATTGATTTACCTGGTGTTCTTTATATGGAAATCTCTGTGTTATTCTGAAATATAAATGTTGCTGCTACTAATTCATGCAGATTCTTTTGAGATTAAAGCAGTAATCATGAAATAGTTTTCTTTTTAACTTTTGCTGAAATACTGTTTCCTACCCTTTAAACAAAGAGCTGGTAGAGAAAATAATAATTATTAAAACTCAAAGAGGTAATTATTAGTGATAATGCTGTCCATCATAGCGCAAATGAAAGTTAGAAGAACAGGACAAAACTGACCAGGTACTATTTTCCAGGCTTAGACCAAATCTGTCAATAGTTTGGTTTTTGCATGTAGAAATACAATTTGAAGTAGAGCTCTTCTAGCTCTGATTTGTCACATCAGCAGAAATTCAAGACCTTCTATCAAAGGTCCAGATGGTAACTCTGAATAAACATATCATACCTTACAGTAGCACATGTCAGTTTAGATAAGCCACCTCGGGAAAATGAAGCTTAATGTATCATAAGAAATATAGAAAAAATGGCACCGAAAAGCAATAGATTTCAAAATAAACTGTGCATTTAAAATATTTTCTTCTTTCCACACTTTGATGCCATTTTAAATTCAGAATTATTAACAAGTTGGAAAAAAATAATATGAGTAATTTTACCAAACACATATAGAGTAAACCAATCCTAAAATTCCATTTATCAGTTTTAAAAGCCCAAAGGAATTCAGAAACAGCTAGGGTTACTGGTACGTAAGTTCTCTGATCATAATGGAATAGAACCAAGGATTAATAATATGAATTCAGTAACTTAAAAATTAATTATATCTTTCTAGGTAACTAAAACACATTCTCAAGGCTTGAAATTATAGGCAATTCTTAGGAAATTTGAAAATACTGCGTTAGAATTTCTGAATGTGTCCAAAGCTTCAATTAGAGGAAAATTCATAGTGTCAAATCCTTCCAAATCAACACATAATGTAATTTTAGAAAACACACACACACCAAAAAAATAAGGCAAACAAAAATAAAATAAGAAAAAGAAGATGGGGAATTACAGTGCAAAAGAAAAAGGGAAACTGATGACACTATGAATTTTTTTTTAAATTTACAAATCTAATTAACAAAAGAAAAAAAACACAAGTATAATAGCTTTCGAAAGATAAAGTGAAATAACAACTCTAGATTTAAAAAAAGTATCATATTTAACTTAATGCTAATATACTTAATGCTTAGAAAATCCTAAATGAAAGACTTGGGTAGAATAATTGACATTACTAAAATCAATTCAGATTGAGTACAAAACTAATGTATAATATCAATAGCTTTGTCAGAATCACAATAAAATAGTTTTCTTTCCTATAGAGTTTTTTATAAATATTCTTAGGGAAAAAGTCCACTGATAACTCATTCCTATAATATAGAATAATATTTCAAAGCACGAGGAAAATGTAATAGTGTTCTTTATTTTAAAGATAACAATGTCATCATAAAAATTTTTGATGTTCACATGACACAAAAAGTAAATAATCTGATTTTCATTCATAATTTAAGTACAGATGTCCTAAGTAACTCCTTTCAAATGAATTTGTCATCATATTAAAAACACAAAAATGGGATCAAGTAGGTTTATCCCAGCAAAGTAGAGTGATGTTTAAAGACTTTAAAATAAAAGTACATGTATAAAGACATGCATTGGCATGAACATACTTTATATACAAAGATATGAAAAATTGTGCTCTATATGTGTAATAAGAATTGTAATGCATTCCACTGTCATATATTTAAAAAAAAGAAAATCAATTAAATAAAAAAAGAAAATATATATTTATCATATCCAAACTTTAAAACAAACAATCCATGTCACAATCTTGCTAGACAGTTAAGCCTGTAATATTAAAATGTATATATGACTTTATAAATAAGTAAAATCATTTTTTAAGAACTAGAAAGACCTTTATTTAAAAGAATGGGATAATTAGCTGCAGTTATGGCTCAGTGGTTAAGCACTCAACCAGCACCTATGTGGCACTGGGTTTGATCCTCAGCAAAAGAAAATAAAAGAAAAGAAAAAGAAAAGAAAAGAAAAGAGAGAGAGAAAGAAAGAAAGAAAGAAAGAAGGAAGGAAGGAAGGAAGGAAGGAAGGAGGAAGGAAATAAGGTTACTGTGTACATCTACAATTAAAATATATAAAAAAAAAGATCAAATAAAAAATTATATTCTTCCTCATTAGCCTTCTATCTTCATCTTAAATCCCCTCTGTTTTTCATAAAATATAATATCTAACAAAATATGATACATATAATCTGGACAGTTATTCATAACATTGTGTAGAAGAAATGTATGATTCCTGTTTATCAAGTGTGTCCAAAGTTGAAAGCACTGTGCCTGACCCCAGCATACTGTGAGGTTAACACAGGCATCTGACCTAGGTCTCAAATTGTTTTAAACAAACTGTTTCCAGAAAGACAAACAGTTTTAGTTTTTTATAGCATTTTAGGTTCACAGAAAAGCTAGGCAGTAAATTCAAACTTCCTCCACACCTTCTGCACAATCACAGCCTCCTGCCCAAATTTGACAATTTACACTGAGCTTCACACTTGTTGCTGTACCTTCTATGTTTTTTGACAAATATATAATGACATGTGTTCAACACTGATCCTACAGGATGGTTGCATTGTGCCAAACATCCTCCATGCTTAGTTCATCCCCCTCTCCATGTTTCCCCTGGTAACCACGATCATTTTACTGATCCAAAGATTTGCCTGTTCCAGACTGTCATATCACTGGAATCATACAGTGTTCAGCTTTTCAGATTGGATTTTTTTTCACTAAATAATTTCTTACCTGTCTTTTGGGAACATGGATAGCTCATTTCTTTTGAGCACTGAATAATATTTTATTGTCTAAATGTATCACAGTTTACCTATTTACCTACTTCAGGACATCTTGATTGCTTCCAAGATTTGCAATTAGAAATAAAGTTGTTATAAACACCTGTGTGCTGTTTTTGTGCAAATAAAAGTTTTGAATTTATTTAGGTCAATACAAAAAAGCGCGATTGCTGGGTCATGTGTAAAAGCATGATTAGTTTCTTAAGAAAGTGCCACATGATTCCAAAGGTGGTTGGACCATTTTATATTTCCAACACTGATTGAAATTTCCTGTAGTTCCACATCCTTGTCAGTATTTAATGCTGTCTATGTTTGGAAGTTTAACCATTCTGGAGTGGATATAGTGGTATATTATTGTTTAAGTTTCAATTCTTTAATAAGATGTCAAACATTTTTTCATTTGTCATCTGTATGTATCTGTGTTAAGGCACTTGCTCAGATGTTTGCCCATTTTTTAGGCTGTTTTCTTATTGTTGAATTTTAAGAGTTCTTATATAGTTTACATAATAGTCCTTATTGAAATACGTTCTTTGCAAATGTTTTCTATCAGTCTGTGGTTTGTCTTCTCTGTTTTCTGATAGTATCTTTCAAAAATACTGAATTCTTTTTTTTTATTTTAATTAAACCCAGATTATCAATTATTTCTTTTATGGATTGTGTCTTTGGTGGTGATCTTAAAAAGTAACCAACAAACCTAAGGTTATCTAGATTTTTCTCTTATTATTCTACAAGTTTCACATTTTTAAAATTTTATATTCAGATTAAGCAAATTTTTGTGGAAGATGTAATGTCTGTATCTATTTAGAGCTATATATTTCTGCATGTGGATATTGTTACACCTGAAGCATTTGTTGAAACAGTCTTTTCTAGTTTGTCAAAGATCAGTTGACTATATATACAAGCTAGTCTATTTCTGCACTTTCTATCCTACTTCAATGATCTATTTGCTGTTTCATAAGTATCACCATTGCTCTAATAGTATAGCTTCAAAGGAGGTGTTAAAGTCAGGTTGTGTCAGTATTCCAACTTTTTTTTTTACAAAAAAATCTAGTATTAGCTCTTGTATTTTCCTCTCAATACAAACTTTCCATTGAGTTTGTCAACATTCATGTAATGACTTGCTGGGATTTTGGATTTTGCACTAAATCAATACATCAATTTGAAAGGAACTAATATCTTGGCAATATATCTTTCCATATGGTTATTTCTTCTTTGATTTTTTTTCATCAGTTTTATGGATTTATCACACAGATTTTGTACATTTTGGCTTTAAAAAATTATTTCTTATAAACACGTACTAATTATGCTTATTAATAGGGTCCAGTGTTATATCAATACTTTCATAAAACTTGCATTGATCTAACCAAAAAATCATTTATTTAACTTCCATAAAACACACCCTTCCCACATCCTAGTAATTACTATTCTTCTTTCAGTATAAGAGAGTACTTAGAATACATGTCTTCCAGTGTCTGACTTACTTAAGTGTCCTATAGTTTCATGTGTGTAGATACAAATGATGTGCTTTCATTTTTCTTGTATGGGAGAATAATATTCCCTTGTGTATATATATAGCATCTTTTCTTTGTTCCCTCATCTTTTAATGGGCAACTAAGTTGATTCCATATTTTAGCTATTTTGAGTAGTTTCCCAATAAACATGGGTGTGAGGTAACTCTTTCATATGCTGATTTCATTTCTTTTTGATATATACACACAAGTCGCATAGCTAAATAACATAGTAGAACTATTTTTAGATTTTTGAGACACCTATACTAATCTGCCAGTGTTTCTTTTTACTCTATACCTTTGCATGTTTTGTACACACACGTATGTTTACAATGGCCATTATAACTGGGGTAAGAGGTTAGATAATATTGTAGTTTCATTTCTGCTTCCCTGACAATTAATTGTATTGGGTATTGATTAGATATATTTGTTAGTTATTTGGGCTTTTTTTCTCTTGAGATGTGTTCATTCAGGTCATTTGTTCATGTAATTATACATCCATCTCTTATTCTATTAGATATATACCTGTGCATTTCAATTTGGGGAGCAAATGTATATTGTATTATACTTTCATTTCAATATCCACATGGTCATTGTTGGTATTTAAGAAAGTGATTGGCTATTACTTGTTAACTTTATAGCCTGCCTTCTTGCCACAATAACATGATGGTTCCAGGAGGCTTCTATTGTTGTTGTTTGGTAAATTCTTTTTGATATTTTACATTGATAATCATGTCACCTAAAACAATTTTCTCTTTGTCCCAGTTTATGTCCCTTTTATTTCCTTTTCTTTACTTTTACATTAGCTAAGATTTATAGTACAACGTTGAAAAAGTGTGGTGGGAAGGGACATTTTTGTCTTCATCCTGTTTCATTGTAAAGTAGGATTTAGCTGTATTTTGGGGGATACGTTCATTAACACATTGAGGAAGTTCCCTTCTCAAAGTAGCTAGATTTTAAACAAGGACATGGATAAATAGAATATAACAGGTATATCAGGCATTAAAAAACATAAATTCAAAAGGTTCCAAAAGTATATGTTTAAAAATCTCCTGAATCAGAGAGATATGGAAGGAAAAGTGTTAGTAGGAAACAGCAAGGCACTCAATGAACTTTACTTCCCCAAAATCCAGTTGTTTACATGTACCTTAAAAAAATCAGTAAATAATATTTACTTCACTATTTATGCAGGCTAGTGAGTCAGGAAATTTTAGATTGGCCTTAATTATGTTCATAATGTTTTGCTTTATAAACAATTTTGTAATTTATATAACATTTATCCTGTGTATATTTTACTGTAAATGAGTCCTAGAAAGGTAAATAAAACATTAGGATATGTCTACCTAGAGTATCATATCACACTGAAAGAGGGATAATATTTCATTCCAAATATTTTCTTGCTATTTTCTTCCTTGAATTTCAACAAAATTGCACTCTTTCAGATATCTCATAAAAAGCTAAAGAAACTACTCATTGTACAAATTCACATCAGAAAAGAACAGAAAACATCACATTATGCATAAGATTGAAAGTAGAAGTCATTGTTATCTCTATCTATACCAGTCCCTCAAATTTTTGTTAGTCCACCTGTACATCGCTGCTCATTTCTATCATTGATGCTCCTTTGACTTCCCATCCATTCTTTTATTGTTGTTGTTGTTTTGTCTAAAGAATCAAAAATAACTTGTGACTCTGCCCTCTTCCTCTCCTGTCTCTGCTCTCTTTCTTCTCATGCTCTCTGCTCTGTTTTTCTCTCTCTCTCTTCCTCTCCCTCTCCGTCTCCCTCTCTGATCTCTCGCTCTTCTTCTCTGATCTCTCCCTCTGCCTCTCTGTTCTCTTCCTTTCCCTCTCTGCCCTCCTCCTCTCCTCTCTCTCATCTTTTCCTCTTCTTTTCTTCTCCTTTGGGCAGCCTCCCCTCAAAATCATGTTGAGTTGATTTTCTTTCAAGAAATGGATGACCAGATCCCATGATTTTAGAGACTGTCTCCTTTTTAACTATCTGCTAAAATATTCCCAAAACTTCAAAACATCATCAGAAGGAAAGCAATGTCTGGTAGGTAAAAAATAGTTTTTAATACTCTTCAGTGGCTTCCCTTTCCACCTGGAATAAATCTACATTTTACTATGTCCTAAACATTTCTTTCAATCCTTCCATCATTGCCTCATTTGTTCACAATTCTTCAAACATATTGGCCTATTTCATCTTGATGAACATACTGTACCTGTTCTCATCTTGAGAGTCTCCTACACATGATTTTTTTTGCCTGAGTCACTTTTTCATATTCCTCATGACTCAGTCCATCTTCTCTGTCTAGTCTTAGCACAGGTTTCAATTTCACTTCTTCTTTCTCTTTAAAAAGTTCAGCTTAATGGCTCAGGAAAGGCTGGATAAGAGCGTGAGCTCCATAATAAAATAACCAAACTAATGTTATTCTGTCCTCAATCATTGTGTGGTTTGAGCAACTTATTTACCTTTTCTGTACCTCAGTTTCATGATCTATAAAGTGAATATAATAATACTTTATATAGTTTTTATTTGTCATTAACTATTTAATAAATAAGAGTACTTAAAACTGTCTAGGACAGAAGAAACATCCAATAAATCTTTATTATTAGTATCTTAGCCCTCATTTGTTTCTTCCAAATTTGTTATAACTACATGAGTTTCTCTTTCAAAATCAATTTTTTGACTGCATATCATGATATATTTTAGGGTTTCTGAGAGTGGGGATTTTATTAATCTTCTTGCATGCTTGTTTGTCAATACTAGTAAGGCACATGGCATTAAATAAGGTTGATTCACTCTTCAGAATAATGATGAATGACATAATTGGGAGGTATGTCTTGTCGATGAATGATATAAGCTGGTGAATACCTTCTCTTTTGCCTCTAACCAATTAACATTTCTATTATCATTCAGCAGCATTGTTCTTTATATAAGAAATTTTATAGAAAATTACTCATCAAAATAAAATGGGTAAGGCAGTTCTTTTTTAACACAACTAGCATTTTTTACTGCATGGAAACACATGCTTTTCTGTCTCCATATATTGGGCCAGGTATATGACTAATGCTTCTAAGTGGCATAGCAAAATTCATGTCAAAATGGCATTACACAGTGCTATATCTAAAGAAAGGAAACAGTTGCCATAATAAGGAAACAGTTGCCATAATATCCATTAATGACTTAGAAAATGAACCAGGTGGGCCATGGAACTAAGTGGTAGGGATTATCTTAGCCTTTATTGTGTCCCTCTTAACCAATGTTTGTTAAGTTCTTCAAAACAAAGGAACTGATACTTGAGCAAACTGCTATAAAAGCAGAAATGGAAGGACAGTCTACTTCTTGCCCTCATTCTGCAATCTATGTTGACAGATGTCCCATGATTAGGAATCTTACCAGCCTCAAAACCCAACTGCTTTTGGACTCTAAATCTTAATGGTTGTATAGCTCAACTTTAACATGACAGCAGATTCAACTGGAAATAAATTTGGTATCCTGCCTTCTAGCAAGAAACAAGCAGCCTTCTACCCACTGAAGCTATTGTTTTCAGAGTCAATGGATTAAAACAGAATCTCAAAATGAAGCTCTTGAGATAATGGATAAATTTTAGGAAAGAGAAAATAAAAGACTGATCATAACAAAAGCAGAGGTGATGGAATAGGGAGTAATAACAAATGTTCTGAAGCTTGAAGATACATCAAATGAGATCTTGGTTTTGGTGACTCAACAAAGGAATGAACTGGAAATAAAAGGAGTGGAACTAGAGTTCCACTCCAAGTCATTGGAGAAAAGAAGTATTTAAAGAGAGAAAGGGAAAAAAGAAAAAAAAAGACAATGCAAGTCTGGTTGATAGGAACCTGTGAAAAGTAATCCTTCAGTCCTGGACTTCCACCAACAGGAAGGGAAGTGTGCTTCTCCTAGGAGGGGCTTCCTCTCCAAGGCCAGGCAGGATCCAGCCTGAAGCATCAGAGACATGAAACCTGGCAAGTACAGAATTAAGGCTTCAGGATGAACAACGGGATTTATTTAGAATATATACATATAGTTTCCTACTATGCTCCTGAATATTTGATCAATTCAAAGGACTGTGATTGCTTAGCATTACCCTTTTTCCAAATGGCACTTTCACTCAGAACTGTATCATCAGTAGGTTGGGTAACTGTTTTATAGATCATTAGAATATGAGGATTGACTTGTAATGGCTTATATCATAAGGGACTCCCAAGGCCCATATGCTGAAGACTTGGTGGCCAGTTGATAGTGCTGTTGGGAAGTGGAGGAGCCTTTAGGTGGTGGAGCCTAATGGAAGGTTACTGGGGGTTGCCCTTGAGGGAATATTGGGACTCCAGTCCCTTCCTCTCTTTCTCCTTTTGCTTTCTGGCTGCCATGAGGTTAATAGACCCCCTCTACTACATGTTTCCTGCTTCACTACAGGCCCAAAGGCTATAGCGCTAAGTGTCCATGGACTAAAAATTTGAACTATGAGTATAATAAATATTTTCTACTTTTATTTTATGATCACAACAAAAAGCTGACTAAAGAAAAACAATCCAGTGCAAGATTTCCCAAGGAAAGATTTTCCCAGGAAAGATTCCCAAAATAGTCATGTCCTCTAACTGTTAGAAGATAGTAGATGAGACTTTAAGAGGGTCCCTTTTGGCCAATGATATGTGTGAATTCCACATGTGAAAATTCCACATATAATTAAACTTACATGAATTTATGTATCTATTAACCTAACCATCTATACAGATCTGTGTTCATGTATGCATAATTTATGTCATTTAATGAGTCATCTGAAAAGTTCTTTTGAGGAGATACCTCAGCAGGATTTGTACCCTTTACATTCTCTCTCTTTCCTGGGTTCTAGACTATGGATGAAAAGTTTGCAGTTGCAGTGACAAACTTATAGCCATGAAGCAACTATGTAAATGAAAGACAAAGAGAAGGATGCTGGACCCAAAAAGTTAGAATCAATCAACAAGTGTTATATAATTCTACAATTCAAGTTTTGATTTAAAAAAAATACCTACTTTATTTAAGACACTATTATTTTAAATCTCTCTATTAGACCCAAAGATATTTCCTAATTTCCATTCTTTCCAGGAGATGCCAGATGAAACTTTATGAATCACTGTTTAGAGATACACAAACTGCATTTCATAATTATCTTTTCTAGTACTTTTTAAGAATTGAAAGGTGAGAGATAAGTTGGCTAGCTTATAATAATAATGATTATACTTTCTAAAAATTCCAAATATCTAGGACAATGTAAGTAGGAATGATATTTGTTGACTTTATATCTATTATAGCAATGTTATGTCATCATTACACCATACACTAATAATTTTAAGATAATGAGTATGCCGTTATACATTTAGAATAGAATTCATTTTGTTACACCATAGTTAAATTAATGGGTGTTCACATGTGTAAATATGTCCTGAGTTTCCAACCATTGTTTAATCGACTCTTTTGTCATTGTGACCAAAAGATCTGGCAGGAACAATTTGAGAAGTTAAAGTTTGTTTGGGAGCTCTTGGTTTCAGAGGTCTCAGTGTAAACACAACCAAATTTATGGATCTGAGCCTGAGACAAGGCAGGCAATCAGGCAGAAAGGTGTGGAGGAGAAAAGAAGCTCAAGACATGGCCACCAGAAAGCAGAAGAGAGCTCTGTTTACCAGAGACAAAATATATACCTCAAAGTCACTTCCCAGTGAACTATTTCCTCCAGCCACATCCTTCCTACCTAAAGAAACCACCCCATTAATCCAGTCAATCAAATCATCGATTGGCTTACACCTCTCAAACCTAAACATTTTACCTCTTAACATTCTTGTATTGTATCACACATGAGATTTTGAGAGACAACCTAATATCTAAAATATATCACACATTCATATACATAGACCCAGACTTACATAGATGCAAGTAACTTATAAATTTGATAGCTTTGTTACAACTCCAGTTGTTTTAACAGATTTTTTCTGAAACCCTAGATTTTGCAAATTACATAAATCTATTAGGCCATCACAGCAAGTTTACTTTCTAAAGAAGTGACAGGCTTGATTAGTAAGTATGCCCTTTATCTGTAAGGTTCTTATTTGTCTACCATTTCACAGCAAGCAATTCTGATGAATAGTGCAATTAAACTTTCTGTTATTAAAACAATTAATTGCAAAAATTAAAGACATGACAGGGACAAATATTAATGCATAAATTATTAGGTTCAGAAATTATAATTATTAATCCATGTACAGTAATTGTGGCATAAACAATAAACAAATTGTATGCAAAAATTTATGATTAAATTTTTTTCTATTCATTTCTTTTATGAGCAAAGAGGTGAATTTTACATTGAGCATGTAGTTTAAAAGAGAAATGGTATTAGCTAAGTGCTATCAATAGGCAAGATATGACAATAATGAATTAATACTAATTAGCTACTAAATATAAAAATCTATACACAAATAGGTGTACTTTTTCAAAATAAACATTGAGAATATATACAAATGATGCTCTGTTAATACATTCCAAAAAAATTAGGATAATTTTTCCTGGATCTTGCCTTTTACTGTAATTTATAGCTAGAAGGATAAGAATACATATATGTTATGATAAAGCAACTACTTATGATTTAGCACTAAAAGATTGAAGTTCCTAATTTTGTCTTTACTATGTTATAGAATTACTTTTTTTGAACACTGGGCTTGGAAATAACAAAATAACACTTCCAAACTTTCTCTTTTCATTAGTTTTATAATAAATAACTAATAAATGAGAAAGAACACAAATATGAAAGTATTACATAAAAGGGAATTGATATTTTTATTTAACAAAAATATTGCTTTCAGTGAAATGTTGTATTCTTTGCTGACCACAATGGTAAACATGTGTTACTCTTAAGCTCTTGAAATATGGTTTGCCTGACTGGGAATTGAACTTCTGATTCTCGTAAAATCTAATTAATTTAAATTTAAATAACTATAGCTATTTATTTATCTATTCATTTGCTTTTGTTTGTTTATTTGGTTGGTTCTGGGGCCTGAACTGAGGAGTACTTTGCTAATGAGCTACATATTCAGCACTTTTTAAAAATTTTGAAACAGGGTCTCTCAAGTTGCCTAGGCTGGCCTTCAACATTTAATCCTCCTGCCTCAGCTTCCCAAGTAGCTGGAATTATAGGCATGGGCAGCCCTGTCCAGCTCTATTGTATGCTCTATACTTTTCTACCTCCTTAGACAAAAACTAGAATTATGGAGTTTTGTTAGAGTAGATCACTGACTGGACTATAATCCACAGGCCTGCCTGATTATCATGTTTTCAAAGGCTGTGCATTAACCAACATGCTAGTCTTTATACCATTTGTGTTCCTTTTGCACCAACAAAAACCTTATTAAAACAAAGCCAGTGTCAATAATTCCTAAGTCTCCTGTGTAGAGAATCAGATGTGACTGCGTTAATATTACTGTCCTTGATGGAGTTTGCCTGCAAACAGGATATTCTGTCGAGACATAGAAAGGCAACAGCGGACATGCTTGAAAATGAGCCGTCTACTGTCCTTGGGAGGGCCTGCTCGCAAACGAGGGGCTCCTTCAAAGTTTAGATAAAGTTACAGCGGACATGCTTGAAAACGAGATGTTTGCTGTCCTTTTGAGGGCCTGCTCGCAAACGAGAGGCTCCTTCAAGGTTTAGATAGGTAACAACAGACATGCTTGAAAACAAGGTGTCTGCTGTCCTTGGGAGAGCTTCCCTGCAAACAGGATGTTCTGCCCAGTGGGCTTGGAGGGCGCTGAGAAAAATTTTTTATCTGTTCTAACAAAGAGCAGAGCTCAGCATACTCCAGGTCGAGAGTAGATTAGCCATGAGAAGCGGGTCACTTCTGATTAGAAAGTAAAACTTCTGTGTGCTATGTTTACTTAGTTGAAAGACCTGATTTATTGATGTTGGAAGGCTGCCTTCTTTGTTCACAATACTATAGAAAGATTGCTTGTACACAATAAAGGACTTTTTTTTCTGCTGCTGCTTCGCTTGCTATGCTTCTTCTTCTTCTTTCTTTTCCCATGCTGACCTGCAAGTGAATTACTGCAACACTCCTGGGCATGATATTGTTCCTGTCTTGAAGACTTTATCTGCTATTGATTAGCACATGAAAAAAAGTTTTTCCATCCTAAAAATGTACTCTCAGGATTGGAAGTCTTAAAAGTGATCATATATATAAAGTTCAATTCCATATAGGAGCTAATTTATAATTCAACCTACTGCAAGAGAAATAACTATTTGCTATAGTACTATTCAAATACTTTACAAGACAGTCATGTCAAATTTTGATACCGTTCAAAATGATATGGCAATTTTGCAGTAATAGTGCTTGATGATTTGTTTTGTGAAAGGAAAATAGGATGAAAGAGCATTTTGAGTATGTGACTGGAAATATAATAGGCTTTATAAATAGCATTTTTAGTAGGTAAAGTGCTGAAGTATTGCTGAAATATCCAGGTAGGTAGGTAAGTAGGTAGGTAGATAGATGACAGATAGGCAGGCAGGCAGATGATAAGCTGTGTTTTCATTGATATTCTAAAAGAAAAAAATCTGTATTTTATACTGAATAATCTAACTGGATAAAGTTAGTTAATGGAAATATTTGATAATTTAACTCAACCTTTTTAATCTAGTTACATATAGGTACTCAACATTTGTATTGATTGACAAGATTAATCTTTCAAGATGATTCTCAAGTTTTCTCATTTTTTTTGGTTATTTATACAGTAGCCAATGTGCAAAATATATACAGCAATTCATCAAGTAAATCAAGAAACATCTAGATTAATAAAACAGAATATTCAACAGTCACCAAGGGTTATAAATGCAAATGATAATATTTCATTTCAGACAGGAATTATTAATTTACATCTGATGGCCTTTTTGATGTGTGATCAAAAGCAGTTGTTACTCAGTGCTTTAATTCTGGTGAAGTTTTGGTGATGCTGGGAGGAGAGACAGGTGGAATGTATGGTTCCTGGGGCTTTTTATTCAATGATGTGACTCAAACACAGAAAAACTTTGATCTGCTTGAATTGGTGAAACTATACACTGAAAAGGAATATTTGTTATTTCCTTTTAAGTGGAACATATTAACAATACACTTTTAAATCTGACAGTTCAAGAATAAATGAATTGTATCACATTTTTCCTTCTAAAACTAATTACCAAAGAGTAAATGAAAATAAAATTCACATTTCTAGTTATAAAAATAATCAAAATTATTTCTTCTACACAGTTGAAATTTTATTTAGATTAAGATTTTATTTTAGCATTAGACTGATTTAGAAATAAAATTAAATCACTCAAAATCTTCAATAGTATCTATCTTCTTGTCAGTAGTAATTCCTTCCAGCTTCCTTCCCTGCAGTGAAACTTTATCAAATACCACTTTTTATCACTAAAAGAAAACTTACTTCCATAACAAAATTATTTTTCAGAAATCATTCTCATGTAAACTCCTAGCCCATTTGTTCTTCAGAAAATGAGACTAATCATAGTAAAACTAATACCAACCTGCCTGTCACTTCCATGGCACCTTCAATGAAAAGTGAAGCAAAGTTTGCAGAATAAATCTATGGTATTGCTTAAATTCACTCTTAGTCAATGTTCTACAGAGAAACCAAATCTACAATCTACCTATCTATCTAACCATGTGTGTGTGTGTGTGTGTGTGTGTGTGTGTGTGTGTGAGAGAGAGAGAGAGAGAGAGAGAGAGAGAGAGAGAGAGAGAGAGAGAGAATTTTAAGGAATTAGATTGTATATGCAGTTGTCCATTCCTGAAATCCCAGTTACTTGGGAGGCTAAGCCAGGAGGCACTCAAATTCAAAGACAGTCTGGCAATTTAGTGAGAACCCATACAAAAATAAAATAAACACTCTGAGGATATAACTCAATGTAGTTCAGTGGTAGAGTGCCCCTGGGTTCAAATCCCAGCACTGCCTAAATAAAATAAATAAATAAATATGAGGCTTATGCTAGTGCAGAGGCTTAGCACAGCGCATACAAAATTATCAGAGTGGACTAGGAGGGTGAAGACCCAGGGAAATGCTGTTGATCAAGTACAAAAGAAGTGTATTGGCAGAATTCCCTCCTCTCTAAGAGCTCCAAGAATGGGATGAAGCCCAGCCACAGTACGGAGGATAATCAGCCTTACTCCACTTCTACTCATTTAAATGTTAACCTTATTTTTAAATATCTTCAAAGAAATATCAAGACTAAAGTTTGAACAATATCTGAGTTCTGTGGCCTATCCAAATTGACACATAAAATTGGCCATCACACATCTAGAACATTTGAACTTAAATAAATCAGAGTGCAAAAATAGCCAGATGTGGTTAATGTCACTTAAAAAGTTTTAGTTTTTAAAATACCTTCATATTCCTTAAAATAAATGTAAAAACACTGAGTTTCTATCAATAGATTATTTTCTCAAGCACAGGAAGAATTACTGGTGCTTGTATATTGTAGGTTAGATATGAAGGGTCCACCAAAAGTTCATTTGTGAGACAATGAAGAATGATCAGAGGTGAAATGATTAGGTTATGAGAAATGTAACCTAATTGATGACTTAATCCACTACTATGGATTAATTGGATGGTAACTATAGGTAAGTAGGGTATGGCTGGATGAGATGGGTACCTGGGGGTGTGCCTTTGGGGTACATATTTTGTTCTTCGTGAGCAGGGCTCTCTCTGCTTCCTGACTGCCATGTCCTCAACTACTGTCCTCCCCCAAAACCCTTCTGCATCAACTCAGGTGCAAAACAATGGAATTAATTGTCTATGGACTCAGACCTCTGAAACTGTGAGCACCAAATAAAATTTATTCCCTTCAAATAGATCCTATCAGGTCCTTTGATCACAGTAACACAACAGCTGAGTAAAAACATCACATAAGCTTTCCTTATACCCAACATGATTTGCAACATGTTTATTAATCAAATAAGGCAATGGGTCAACATTCCCAACATTGATCCTACCTTTTAAATTTAACTTAATATAGTTAAAATTCCAGGATAATTTCCCAATTTTTTAGGAATTATAAATATTCAATTTTAACATACCAGATTTACATCTAAAATAAATGATCCAGTATTATACCACCATCCTGTCAACTAAAATTTAATACTAAATTTCTCAAACATCATCCAAGTATCTTATAAATATAATTACTCATTGCATCACAGTTCTAACACCTTATTATCTTCTTGCAAAGGAAATGTCAATCATATATATTTATTCATGTGATTTTAGTTTTAAGTTCACTAATAGGATAAAGAACACTAAAGATTTTAAAGAATGTCACTCATTACAGGCAATAGTTGAAAAGTATGCCATGATTAACATTCTACAAATATGTAATCTCATTACATTGTGAAATGCTATAGGACTATGCCCTTTTCTAAAATACAGTTTACTAGAGCATGGCAAAAAGAAGGCAGGAGGCCAAGAACTAGAACAGGCAATTACATAATGTAAGTTATTTTTCTCATTTTTTAAAATAAAAATTTCTTTGACTTCTAATCTGATCTTTATCATAATATGCCATGCCCAATACCCACACTGAAGTAGAAAATTTAATAGTCATGCTTTACTGCATCCATCTATTTAATTGTTTTTCCTTGGATAGTTTCAAAAATTTAATTTATATGATTTTTCTAACTGTTAACTGAAATGAATTGAAGTTTATTTCTTGTATTTTTCTTTGTAACTTCTGAAACCTGACTGAATACAGTTGTTTTAGCAAATGTTACATAGCTGAAATAATTTCCATATTTATTGTATTTATTGCACATACCTCCAATTTGTATTTTTCATTTAGGATTGGTGGAGATTATTTATCTGATTTTATGAAAACATTCATGTTGCTTATAAAAGTAGCATTTTCTTCTTCCACTTGTCAAGCTGAAATACCTGGGCATTGTGAGCTCTGGAATGTCACTTGAAACTAGAATAGCCTCATATAAAGACTCTACTGTGCTAACTCAGTCATATCTGGAGCTCAATTAATTTTAAAGGCGATTTTTATTAAAGCTCTCCCTTTTTCATTAAATTTTGAGAAGTATTCTCTACAAACTTCAAATGTTAGTTTTTCTTAAATATTTACTTAGTGTAGCATTTAAATTACCTTGTTACAATTTTCTCATACTTAGGGACAATTTCCATTCCATCTCAGAAAAAAATTAGGTGCTTCTATATACCATGGAAAGATTGACTAGATTATGATGATACTGTTACCTGCATTAATAGAGTAGGCTATTTGTAATTAATGAAGTCATAAATAAAATCAGGTTTTTCCTTATGTCCTATATTTTATTCATGTCTTTAGTTCCTAATATGATCAATATAATGAATATAATTAATCAATTTTTAGAGAATTACACATTATACACACATATACAATATATGATGCATATATGTATGACACAGTACATATATGTATCATATATGTATGACAGTACATATATGTATGACAGAGTACATATACATGACACTTATGTATACATATGTGTTTATAGTATATACATTGCATATGCTATATAATTGTATATATGCATTGCCTAAAAGAAAGAAGGCTAGAAATCTAAAATATACTCACATTTATTCATTTTCCCTTTATTAGTAAAATATATATTAAACATACTTCTTGTGCCAGTGAGAAAAACAGGTACTAGGGTTTAAATCTTGGGTCTGCTCTCATGGGTACTGGAAAATCCCCAGTAGAGATTTCATACAAAAATCATAAGTATCAGAGTCAGATCAGATCATAAGAGCAAAAAAAAAGTATAAAAAATAAAAACAAATGTAACCATAAAGTTGTTTAGAAATCTAAAAACAATAAAAGCATATTGCATCCATGTTATATATTGCATCCATGCAATAATCTAATGAAATATTTTTGTATCTAATTATCAGTCTCTGGGAAGTAGGGTAAGCACAGCATCTTTTCCCTCATCTGTGTCATGTCCTTTAGCTTCTCTACGTGTGTTTATAATGTCTTATTACATGGTTTCTCCCTAAAACATATAATTCATCATGCTAAATGATGCTTTCTAGTAAATTGTTTTTGCTTTGGGTGGGTTGTTTTGCAAACTATTAGCAGAAGTGCCAATTTTCACTTCCACATGATCTTCTTTGAACACTTACCCCAATCTTCTCTGCCCATTGTAATGCTGAGGAGGTGGTTCTATTGTTGTGGAGCTTGCACTGGAAACTATACATCACAGAATCCCCTTCTCTACTTGGTTCCAAGTCTGAGATTGATCAAGTGAAGCTGCCTATGACTTGCAATGTTGTAGAGAAATAGCAGACATGACCTTGGTGGTCAGAGGTGGTAAAGAGGCACAGAGATGCTAGCAGGTTCAATGTCTTCAGCATTTCTTGCTCTATGCCCAGGTATTCCCAAATGTAGTCCCTATGAACCAATAGTGACCGCAATTCACCATCCCAACAGCATGGTTATGAACTCAAGGCAGTAGCAGCTAGGAAGCCCAGCAACCTTCCCTAGACTTCCAGGAAAAGATTGAAATAAGGAAGTGAAAATACTTGAATTCTCCCTGGGCCTTACTAAAGCAGAGAAGAAAATTCTACCTTAAGATTATTAGTCAGAGTTTTAGGGAAAGTAGTTGAGAGAATACAAGCCCAAATGAAGGATCTTCTTAAATGAGGAAGTCTGGACAAAAACAAGACCACATTTGGGTTTATTTTGAGCCTGAACCAGAGACTCACAGTATGATCCTAACAAGGAAGGGAGTGCACAGAAGGATTAGTTATTCACAGCTCACCAAGACCAGATTTTGCCTTTTCAGTGCAATGAACAACTTAGTTTTAATACAGAATAGTTATTAATTAGAGGCATAGAATTTAAAAACCTTAAAGTTCTATCTTGACTATGACTAAGTAACTCACTATAGCCGCCAGTAGCAGAAGGAGAACATTATAATCACTCAGCCAGAGAGACACAGAGGGGTGGGAAAGCTTTAGGAGCCTTTGATGAATAGACATTTTATTTTACATATCCTCTCTGTAAAGAGTTGAATTTGCTAAGGAAGCTGCTTAAAAACAATGACTCTATTTTGTACATAAGTCTTTGCAATTACTTAAAAATCTAGCTTGACTGTGACAATAACAATATGGAGGAAATTATTCTGGATAGTTTGCATTTAATTTACCATGCAAATGTAAAATGTTCAGAGTCAATAATCCCTAAAGGGGATTTATTTGATTTTTAAAAATCAATTCAAAACAAGTTATAAGTGGCATTTAAGTACATTATGGTTAATAATCCTTACAAAAATTATGCTATATTTATGCAATACTGTAGGTCCTAGAAATTTTGTTAACTACTAAACAAATTGTAAGATAACATATTTATGTTTCACAACTGATAATGATTACATCAGTATGTTCTATCTAAATTCAAAAAGTGAGACATAAATTTTACTATTTTGTGTTCCGTGGTTGATACTTTCTAAATTGAATACTTAAAAGCTATAGAAGTAACTTATGTTATAAAATGATAGTCAACATCATCATAATTATTGGTTGTTTTATCTACTTCATCAACCTTTGGAATATTGGTAAAGTCTCATTATGGAAAAGTAAATATTGGTCATAATTACTTGAACTGCTGTAGCAGTGCTATCCAGGTTTACCCTTGGAATGTTCCATGATGGATAAAGTATAATTTACCATCTATTAAACTTCGGGAATATACATACAAATTTTTTTGAGCAGTGGGATATTAGATCTGATGCAATGACAGTTTAAAGTGTGCCTCTTATGGTTGTCTTGCTTATTTTCTATTTATAAGGAAAGAACATGTCCCACTGGTTTATTCATCAATATAGGCTAAGAAATTTGACCCCAGTCTGTACTGAGCCAAGCTGAGGTCACTATGTTAAGGAATACTAAATGACAGTGAGTTGTGAATTAGTAACATAGCAAGGTAACAGGGTTTCTTTGAATTGTGTTTAATAAACAATCAAGTAACTTGTAGAACAACAACAGGTGTGCTATCCCAGAGAAGAAACAGGTGGAAACAAAGGGAACTGATTAAGAATTGCATTAAGGGGCTGGGGCTGCAGCTCAGTGACAGAGCTCTTGCCTAGCATTGGTGAGGCACTGGGTTGAAGTCTTAGCATCACATAAAAATAAACAAAATAAAGGTATGCTGTTCATCTATAACTACAAAATTAATTAATTAATTAATTAATTTTTTAAAATCACATTAAGAAAGAAAGATCAATGTGGCTAATTCCTGACTGGGTCTACCTTGGTCATTACAAAGATAGCATTTATGACCATAAATTTCTCAGTACACTTCAGAAGAGAAATTTCATTGATTACATAGGTGCACCAAGAAGTCGTCTACACAGTCTTTGATCACAGCCCAGTAAAATAGGATTGACTTGTAGATGAAGCCACTCTGAACACAATGGCTCCCATGACAGCTCCAGAGAGGATGAACAAGTTTCAAAAATTCCCCAGCCTAAGGGGAAAGAGGAGTTGAACATCTGCTTGATAAAGACTGCAGAGAGTGGAACCCAGTTCTGATAAACATTAAACAGCAATGAATTTGGAAGTAGCATTGCTTCCTTTGTCATTCTTTGCTTAATGACCACATATTCTCTCTCTTGAGAGAATTCTCTACTTGAGCCTTACTTCCATTTCACTCATATTAAAATTCTCTCGCTTACTTCTCCTGTCACACCTTAGTTTATCAGGACAGAAGAACTGGAGCTTCAGTTCACTGCTTTCCTATGACAACTGCAGCCTGGATCCACCAACCCACAGCCATCCCCAACACATGTGTACAAGGATGCCAACTGAATTCTCTGCTGGTTTGTTAAATGCCATTGTTTAAATAATTTTTTCGCAAAAATTTTAAAAAATCCAAATATATGGCATTGGTTTTAGTACACATAAAAGGTAACTAGAAATAACTACTAGAAAGATAGAAGGTTGATGAAGGAACTATAACATGAAGATAGAAAAATGGTGACACATTATGCAATGTGGAAAATATTTATTTTAGTATTCAACTGAAATGATAATTGACAAGAAAGAAAATCCATCCAATTTTGGAGTTGAGGAAGGGTATTTCGAGGCTAGCTAAATTTGAGAAAATACTCCAAGAAAGCAAAAAACTTAGAAGTGAATTATTTCATGAGTCAAATTTGTCCAGCCACTTGCAAAGTTGGGTAAGGAAGAGTTCTTCACAAAATTAAAAGTATTCCTGTTGTATCAACCCTACACCTTTTCCAGTAGATGTGTGTGTGTGTCTCCACGCATGTATGTGTGTGTGTGGTGTGTTTGGCACATCTACTAAGGGAACTATGACAGGTTGTCCTGCACAGTCACTTGACTTGCTGATCAACTTTAAGCAAGTGACTTAACACATGGCTGAGTTTACTCATTTCTAAGCTTGGCAGAACCTTCTAGGATCACAAGTCTAATGGATAAAATCCCAAGTAACAAGTGGACATTGATCCTTCAACGATAAGAACTTTCCAGAGCCACCTCATGGAACCGGAGCTAAAATCATTTTCATCCAGACCACAGTTTTGACCAACACTACTCAATTATGCAGTCTTCTCAACCCTGACCCAATACCCAGAATTAGACAGCCTGTCAGTAAAGATAGGTAAATCAAGTCAGGTAGGATCAAGGAGGCCAATTTTGAGTGAGTCTGTGAAGCTGGAGACAGTCTCCTGAGAGATTGAAATGTTAATTCCATCTGAGCCCTTCCTCCACCTTTATCAAGAACGTGCCCCTGCTCCAATCTTTGCTAAGGTAACCTGTTCCAGGAATTGCCCCTCCCTTACAGGGAGCTATAAGGTTAATTGGTGTATCCTGGTCTGCACCAGCCTGCCCTTTCCCATTCAGCCAACATGTTTCCCACCTTTTGGCCATCCTACTTTGCATTCCTGGGCCTAGTCCCATGTAGGAAGCAGAGAGATAAGGGGAAGAGGGCAGGAGAACAAAGGAATCCTAGGATATATTAAAAGAGCAGAACACCTTGCTTTTGGGGATACCAGGATTCCAGCTATGGCCCCCTCTTTTATTTTATATTACCTCTTTTTATTAAACCCTGCTTTATATGCTTGTCTTGGTGTGCTTCTGTAATGTTCACACTTCAACGTGTGAGGAAGCAGAACTTGTCACTGATAACCAGCAGTATCAACAGTAACACCGGGAAAACAGGGCTGAGACATTTGATCTCACTTTCCCAATAGGGCCATATTGATTGAAGTTCTTTAGTTACTGCCACTATTACCTTTTCTGCTTGGTTTTTGGGGTGAGTGGCCTGACCTTGGTTCTTGGGACTCCAGGAGGCAGGCCTCAGGCCTAGAACTCCAATTATAAAATGGTTTGTTTTTCATCTCATAATGCCTGTACTCTACGAGGACCAATTCTGAGTGTACCCATCCCACCTGACCGTTCTTATATGCTAATAGAAAAAAATAAAACCTAATAAGTTAAGGGAAAAAAAAGAGAGCTGGGATTGTGTCAAGCACTGGGTTCAATTCTCAGCACTGCATATCAATCAATCAATCAATCAATCAAAATAAAGACTCACTGACAAAGAAAAAAAGGATACTAGTGAAAGAAATTATGAGTGCAACAACAGTCGGAAATTCTTTATGGACAGTTCCACACTTGTTAGTCATCAGAGATTTTACACTGGAGAAGAGCTTTATGAGTACAATGAAAGTAGATACAACTTGAACCTCATTAAACAAGAGAATTCACAATGGAGAAAGACTTTATGAATGGAGTTCATGTGTGAAGGTCTTTAACCAAAACTCTACCTCATTCAGAACCAAAAAATCATACCAGATAAAGAACAGATAAAGGACTTAAAAATGTTGAAAGACTTCAGACAGAAGTATGCTCTGATTTGTCAATGGGAATTTTTTTTTTAAATTCTAAAATGTCAATAACAAAATTTATCATTATTACCATGAAGAGTTCATTAATTGTTCACACTGTGCAATGAATGTCCAGAAGTCCTTTCATCTTAAAAGATGAAGACTTTATACCCTTTTAACAACTCATTTTCTATTACACTTATGCCTTGACAACTACCTCTCTCAACTTCCTTAGTACTCCCTATAAGGAAAATTGTTTTGATCTTATTATTTTATGCCATTTTTTACTTATGTCTTCAAAATTATTAGAATTTTCTTTTTTAAAGACGAATCAAATTCCATTATAGGTATTTAAAAAAAAAGAAAAAGAAAACTATGACCTGGGTGAAAATACTTGAAATTGTGACTGATGAAGTTCTTGTACATAGAATGTGCAAAGAACTCCAAAAACTTATTTAAAAAATTAACCCTCCCTGGAAAAAAATGGTAAAGATTTGAATAAGCACTTCTTGAAGTAGAGTTTTGGTTGGCAAATAAACACATGAAAAGAAGGCAAACAACATTGATCATTACAGAAATTCCTGTTAAAACCACAGTGATGGACCACCGCACATCTCTTGGTATAGCTAGGATTTTAAAAACCCAGCTGATGTTGGCAAACCAGCAGAAACCCTGAAACTTTCATTCATCACTAATGAGAATATAAAACAGCACAACTACACTAAAAGCATGTGGATAGTTTCCAAGAAATTCAAAGATACACCTGGAATACAAGCCAGATATGACCTTTCTAGGTATTTAACCAAGAAAGATGAAGGCATACATCAATACAAAGGCATGGACATGAATGTTTATAGAAGATTTATATTTAACAGGTAGAAATGAGAAACCACCTTAATGTTCATTGACGTCAATAACTTATAGCAGGTCTAAATAAAGAACTACAACTCAAAAATGAAATAAAGTGAATGCTTAATACATGCAACACTTGAGTGGATCTCAAAATAATTATTCTGAATAATAAGATCATGATAAAAATAATACATGTTTTACATACAATTCAATTTATAAAATTCTATTGAATATAAATAAAACTATAGAATTAGAATTCAGGTCAGGATTTTCCTCAGGAGGAATTAGAGTGGAAAAGAGGGAAGGGTGGCATAGGACATGGGGAATCTCAAGGGGTGATGGTTATGCTCACTGTCTTAAATATGAGAAAGGTTTCAGAGGAGGATGTCAAAACTTAACTACTTATACATTAAAATATACAATGTATTAAATGTCAATCATATCATGGTAAACTAATACACTTTAAACAAGCCCTCTATTTTTAATGCAAAGAAATATAATCGAGGTGTGATCATGAAAAATATTTTGCAGATAGAAAGCATTTGGAGTTGTTAAAAGAAATTAGAATAGAAAATTTGAATTAAAAGAGAAAAGACAATGACCATGATAGATCAATTCATAAAGCAAAAAAAAAAAAAAAAAAAAAAAAAAAAAAAAAAAAAAAACAGAAATAGTTCATACTTCTACACATGACTTAAAATTTACTCGTGAAGGTGAGTGGAATTTAAATAATGTGTATAATTCAAATAACACATACCTGGGGTACAAGCATTTTATTATTATTGTTTTTTTGTATGGTAGTAGTAGTTTGGTGAGTGAGAATATGCATTGTTGGAAAATTGAAATTATGATCAATTCCAATTATCCTCATATAATCTCATCTCTTCAATAATATAGATGACACTGGGAAACAGCTTGGGCATACCCCAGATCATAAGATCCCAGTGTCATGAGAAATCATAATCAGGCACAGGCACTTTCTTGACTCAACCTTCTCCTGACACTTTATCAAAGGGCACACTGTAGAACTAGAGGAGAGTCAAAATCAAAGAAGGTAAGGGAATTCCAGTCATGGGAGGAGAGGAAAATTATTACAAATTAGGCCAAGATCTCTTTCAGGTAAATTAAGCCATTGTTATCCAAGTCAGTAACTATTCATGCCAAGTTCTGCAAGCCCAGAGCCTTAGAGTAGTAGAAATGGGTCAAATATTTAAAACATGTGTAGAAAATTAATAACTCTGATGGTATTTTCTTCAGTAAATTGTTAAGACTTGTGGTGAGATCTTGACAATTTTTCTTTCTCCCTTCCTTCCTTCCTTCCTCCTTTCTTTCCTTTCCCTCCCTCCTTCTCCTTCTTTCTTTTTTTTTAACAGATGTTCTTTTAGTTGACTTCTGCTATGAAAATATCACAGAAGTATTTTCGTTGAGCTTTGGAAATTTTCATTGTAGCTATACCATTAGATATACTTCACATCTTTTTATGTGGAGGGGATGTGTCTATCTGAGTTAAAAGAAATGTTATAAAGACCACAAAGCAGTAATATTAATTAAACAATGACTTTTTTTTTCTACTTCAGTATTTACCTGGAGGTAGATTTTGCTTCCAAGAAGATATTTGGCAATGAAAGGAATTTTTTTATATATATACAAAAAATGACTAGAGGGTCTACTAGTATCTAGAGATGCTACTAAATATGTTGTGACACACAGAACATCCTGTCCTCTTCTCCCAAGTAATAATAATAATAATAATAATAATAATAACATCCAATGCAAATATCAATACTGTTAAAGCTGAGAAATGCTGTTCTTTTCATTGACTATTTAACACCATGTATAAAGCAGTGTAATGATAAATACAAAAAATCATCACATCCATAGAGCTGACCTATGAAGGATAATAGAAAATAAGCAATCATGCATATTAATAAATAAACCAAGTAGTGGCAAGAGCTATAAAAAAGAACATAGAAAAGGGGGATTTAAGAATGACAAGGTACAATCTGGATAAAGAATTAAAACATCTAGAAAGCAATTGCTTAATTTTAAACAAAGCTTAGATGAAGAGGGGAAATGGATCATGCAACTATTTAGAGCAAAAACATTTCCACAAAAGGACAAGAAGAAGTGCAAAGTCCCTGATCTGTAACTTGTTTGTAATGCACAGAAAGAAATGCCAGCCAAGCTGACAGAGTGAGCATGGTGGTAAAATACAATGATAGAGAGGTAGACACAGTCATATCATGTAATCCTCACTCTAAGACAAAGATTCCTTGGTCCTAGATATTTTTTCTAACTGTGAGGAAAGTCAATGGATACTTCTGAGGAGGAGAATGCTGTAGTATAACTAGCATTATTAAATGAAAATGTCCTGATTCCTTCCTGGAAATCAGATGACAGAGAGTGGGGTGGGTCAATGTTAGAAGCACGAAAGCCAAATAGGAGTCTACAGCTTCAAATGCAAGAAATGCATGCTAATGAAGAGTGTTGGGTTCCCTATTCCCTGGGAGGCACTGTTATGCACGCATGTCATGAAGACCAAGAGACAGACATGATATAACAGCAGCAGAATGATTCATTTAGTTGATGTTGCTTCTAATTAAGGAAGAGAAAAAAAAAGAAAAACACAAGAAAGAAAACCTATGAAAAAGAGAAAGATAAAAAGAAAGAGGAGAAAAAGAAGAGGAAGAAGAACTGTAGCTATCTTGCATGTGGACATATGTGCTTTGTTCTTTGTCCACATCTAAGAGAGATCCTAGCCCATTATTTCTCAAATTGAAGCCAATAAACCTGCATTTATCTGCTACTTACTACTAGACCTGCAGGTCCAGTTATCTGAAGATGCAGAGTAAACATAGCTTTATAAACAAAAAAGTCACCTTGAATTACATAAATAATGAAATTAGAAAAACAATAATTTCTTCAAAATAACAGCCTGAGCATTTTCATATAGTTTTTAAATTTAGAATCTTCATTTAAAATATTAAGATGTATTATTTAATTTTATAATGAGAATAAGTTCTAAATTTTGAAAAATAAAATTTTATACCTGAAAGAATAATCCATAACACTATGACGATATTTTAAAATTTCAAAATATTTTAGTGTTTTTTTCTCTAGGTTTTAGGTTTATATACAACATTTTTAAAGATCACGGTCATATTATACATATGTATTGTAATGCTAATTTTTCTTATATTATTAAAATGAACATTTAACATGGCTTTAAATATTTTAATATTATTTTAATCACTATAAGAAATCATATCTTTCATATATTCCACATATGTCTGTTCTCCAACATTAAATTATGTATTTTTTCAGCTGGGTTGGTGGCCACATCTTTAATACCAACTACTTGGGAGGCTGAAATAAGAAGATGCTGAGTTCAAGGCCAGGCTCAGCAATTTAACCAGACCCTGTCTCAGAATAAAAAATAAATTAAAAGGGCTGGTAATATAGTTGAGTCAGATCACCCTTTTAGCTTCAGTCTCAATATCACAAAAAATTAAAAAGAAAATACTTATACTACTTTCTAGTATAATAAGTACTTTCCAAACATACTTCTTCTAATCTCTAAATACTTCCTAAGGATAAGAATCCATAAATAGGGGGCATTTTTAAGAGTTTTGATGAATACTGACAAATTCTTACCTGAGAAATGTTACAATTCAGACACTCACCACAGTGAATTAAGTGCTTTCATGCTGGTTCTATGAAAATACTAATTGTTATTTTATTTTGTTCCTTGTCAATTTCATCCAAATTATTTCCAATAAATTTTTACAAATGCTTAATATTTTTAGAGCATGAAAGCATTATTTTTCTTGATTACAAGATCTAAGTCCAAACATAACATTAGACACATATTTTGATGTCATTAGAAAAAGGAATTTTAGTAGATTTCAAAGTTTGAAAAACAGAACAATGGATATTAGAACTTTTCTACAACAAAAAGCAGGGTATACATTTAACTATAAAATAGGGCACCTTTGATTCATACCAGAAAAGGTGACAGGAACATTAAACTAATGCATACATGGGCCAATGTTACCTAAGCACTAGTTTACACTGAGAGCACAATGAAAGTATGAATTTTCATTGTAGAGGACTATATTTTAATCTTGACATGAGCATATTAAAAAGGAGAATCAATATACCTGAAGAAAATCTTAATCATTTAGGTAACTCAAAATCTCACTATGTCTATTTCCAGCTATAATCTCTCCTAAAACTTTTTACAGATTGTTGGAGGCTTACTGCCTAAGAGAGAGACTGCCCTGAGATACTTCTCCCTATTTTTGTGACTAAATTGCTGACTCTTACCTTATATATAGTAAGCTTATATGTGTATTCACACACACACACACACACACACACACACACACACACACACACATATATATATATATATACACACACACTATATATAGCAAGCATATATATATAATCTATAAAATTGTAAATATATGTGTAGATTTTATACTATACATGTGTGTTTATATAAATTTATATAAATTATGCATGTATGTTTATAAATTTGCACTATATATACATATTCATTGAGTCATAAAATAAATTAGTTTAGAACAAAAAAGAGCATTAAAAACTTCATAAATTTTCATAATTTTTGATTTCCTCTCTGTTTTTTTGGTTAACAAAGCCTTTTATTCAAATTAAGTCTTAAAGGAAGTCCTTTTTATACTAACATAATAGCTGAGAAAGTAGTAGAAATAGGTAAATGGGATCTTGTAGGACCCTCGCTTCCCCATCCTAGGCTGAGCAAGAATTCCCTTACAGAACCATTGTACATATTTGAAAAACATGTCCTTCCTTGGAAACAACTATTCTATTGGTGGGAAACTTGTGTAAGATGCTGCTTTTGTTATAAAATTACCTAATATTATCTCAAATATAGGCAATGTATGATAAATAGTGGCCCTGATGTGCACTGTGAAGACTGCTACTAGGTTTGGGGATCAATGGGGTTCTTGGTTGTATGTCAAGAGCTGCAGACCTGGTTAAGCTTGCATATTTTTTTATGATGGAGACAGTTCAGTTCCACAGATATAAGTGTCACTTCCTTGATAGGACTGCACTGGGAAGGCACATACTCTGGATCTTTACTTAATTTGTGTTCCATAATATCTCTGTAGATTTTCACAGAATAAAACAACTTCAACATACACAACAATAACCTTCAACAGGGCTAAATTTCATTTTGGGGTGAACTGCCATGAGAATCACTGATGAGGCACACGGGCTTTTTTGGCTCAAGCGAAAGATTGGGGTACTTGAAAACTGAGTGGTTGGACTGCTAGGAAGGAAACAGAAAGTGCACAACTGTCCTGAGTTAAAGGCTATGCATTCGAACACTAGCAGTTGAAGAGCTATCATGAAAAAGAACCATCATGGATGTACAGTTCAGGAACCAGTGAGTAGAACACTGGAAACGTAGCAGACACAGCAATACCTGCACTTCAAGGCATTGTGCTTTTCTGAAAGAGAGTAACTGTAATTGGAGCAAAAATGTAAATAAATTACTTAGTCTATTCACTGTGGAGATGGTGAGAAAATGATAATGTTTAACAGAAGAAATGGCCAGGTCCACATTTTAGTCAATAATGTCACAGCCTTTTCTATGATTGCAAAATAAATGCAAAGGTAACTGGTGAAAACAGGTAAGTACAAATGGGGAAAAAAAGGAAAGAAATCAGCAATAAAGACCAAAACAAAATAAATAAACAGAAGCCCTAAAAAGTAATGGAGATGTTTGAGATTACTCATGACCATGGTATATAATCCAGAAAGATTCTGTAAAAAATAAATTCTTGCTCAGGGGGAAAACAATGAGACTGTGAAGAGCACAGGAAGCAGAAGAGGACAGAGATTTTCAGAAAAGCACCAGCAATCAAGGGCCCCACTAGAGGGAAACCTGTCTAAAACAAAGGGAAGTGAAGAGACAAAGTAGAAGAAAATATACTGGAATATTGATGAGGAAAAGACACAGAGGAAGGAATCCAGAGACTGAAAAGGGGAAGCTCATTAAACTATATACAGAAAATCCGAGCACCCAAATAAGAAGTAACAATTAGTCTTTGAGAGGAGTTTTAGATTCACGAAAGGAAGGAAGAAAGAATAAAAAAGAAAAGGAGGAATAAAATGAGGGAGACAAGGAGGGAAAGGATGAATGCAAGGAGGGATGGAGGGAAAGAGGAGAGTAGAGAACACATGGATGAATAACAATCAAAACAAGAGTCCTGAAAATGACCTCACTAAATAATCTGTCCCCATGCCCTCCCTCTGTGAAGGAGGCTGGGTGGCCAAAGCAAAACTTATTATTCAATGGAATGTTGGTAATTAGTTGAAATGTTTAATTTAACGGTTTAGTAAATTCAGCTAATAGTTTATCTCAAGTGTGTTATTAAGTTATTCTCAAGGAAATTCTTTTTTGTTCTAAATCTCAATTAAGATTTCCAACATGGGTTAATTCAAAAATAACTTAAATCCCCCCCCCGCAAAAAAAAAAAAAAAAAAAAAAACCAAACATGGATCTGTATCTTAATCCTTGCTAAAAAATGCACTTCAGATAGATAAAAGATTCAAGTTAGAGAAATAAAATCAGAAAAGTACAAAAAGCAGCAGAACATATTGTCTTAAATTATCTTTGAATAGGAAGGAACTTAAACATAAATTCAGAGCCATAAAAGAGAATCCTGATAAATTTGTCTACTTAAAATTTTAAAAAGTCTCATTTACAAGAAAAACCTTGAATAAATAAAAAAGACAACTGAAATTTAGAAGTATGTGTAATGTATAATAGACAACATCCTACTTTGTTAGTACTGAAAGAACTCAAAATAATCAAAGAAACAAATAGAAAAATGGGGAAAGTCAGATTATGACTACAGAGAAAATTATATATCAAAAGCTCTTTAGTCCTTGAGTTAATATTTAGACTCACTCACTGTGAAAATACAAATTAAAACTAAAATCCAATATCATTTTCACTTACCAAGTTGGCAAATATCAAACATTAGATAACACAATTGGAGGAAGAGAAATATATGTGTGTGTGTGTGTGTGTGTGTGTGTGTGTGTGTGTGTGTGTGTAAATACGGATAACTTTAATATTAAAATTTATTTAAAATGCATATTTGTCTCCATCTCTAGAAATTTTTCCTTAGACTATGAAATATCTGAAATTGTTTACTACTTTTGGTGTAGTAATTATCCTGTCTTTATACAAGCAGAATATTAGAGACTCCAAGGGCAAGAGATACAGAATACTATTGCTCATGAGATATCAAGCAGCCTGAGATTCATGTGTTCCTTAGTTTCTTTTATCTCATCAAGTTCCACATGGGCAACATGGAGGGATGCACATGTAATGAGTTTTCTTCACAACTGGGCAACCCTGAGCCCAGGAAATTGGTTATCTTTTCCACTTGCTAGTAAATAAATCAGCTTTCTTTCTAAAAGGGGACACCATCTCTGTCTTCAGCTTTGGTGGCTGAAAAACCTTAACTATGTGCTTAAGATCTAATATTTGACTTCTATTTTGTAGTCTAGTTGAGAGAGTAGATGGATAGATTAACAAGAAAGTCAAATAGCTTAACGGGTTAGTTTAAGTCTCTTAAGAGAATGATCCAAATACAAAAGGATCATAATAATAGTTTGTATTGGTTTATTCTTGTAAATTAGAACCACAGAATCTAATTGCCTAGATGTTTTATATTCCAGAACAAAAGTTGACTATAATCCAGAGGCTTATTTTATAATTTTTTTTATCAGAACATGACCACAATCTTCACTTACATATTATCTGTGGCTTTAATAGTCTAAAGTATTTAGAATCTAACTTTCTACAGAAAAAGTTGGCTGACACATGTTCTAGAGATTCTTTGTGAAGTTACAAAGAATGAAAAAAAAACAGGATGTTTCTGTGAGCAATACAGAGGAGTTGGATAACTCTCAGTATCAGGACAACAAATTACTATAAGTCTTTTGTCAGGAAAGAAATACAATTTTTATCTGAAAATATATTCCTCGAAAGAGTAACTACTTACTCTAAGGTTAAGTTAAGGCACAACACCTGGACTAAGAAACATCTATTCCTTCTCAGAGACAATCACTTGAGATAATATCTTATTTATTCAAGAAGTCATTTTCCAATCGGACACAATTCAGACTCTAAAAATAGAAGGAGACTGCAATTTGCCTGTTCTCGGTTATCTTTAAGTTATTAAAGCTTAATAGTCAGATCCTCCTTGGCAGAATATCTCCTATTAAGTACTGATTATCAACCAGAACTGTCATATGCCTCACTTAATGATGGAGCCATAATTTTGAGAGATACACTGGTAAGACATCAATGAGATTACATCTATACAAACTATGGTATAACTGGGCTATATAACCTCATGAGATGGAAACTGTTTTTGTGGTACCATTGACCTAAATGCCATTACGTGGTACACAACATACATTGATGCTTCTACAGCCAAAGCAACATAATATGTTTTTCAGGTCCCATAGACTCACTACAAATCAAGGTAAACTCAGACTGTGATACTGATATAACCACTCTAACTATAAATGAAGGTTCCACTTTTCTAGTGTGTTGAGTGTGTAGCTACCCATCTACTAAAATCACAACTCAGGTTTACAGCTCATTCATTTGGTTTGCTCTGGGAGAGCTGTGAAAAAAAAAGAATTTTAATCAATAACAACTTGGCTGTTTTTTTATAAAAATGACTCAAAGGTAAAATATTCTTTTGAAATTTATTTTATTCATACCATACATCCCTCAGCCTGATTGTAACTCATACACTTCTTGTCTCTGTTTTATGAAATGATAATATTCCAGGCAGTGGCTCAGAAATGCTTATTTGCCCCTGGGTCACACATCAGAGGTTACATACATACTGATGGGTAGAAGAGTAAGCTTCAATTTGCTTTAAAAGAATATGATAAAAAGAGAAAGGAAAGCGAATGGCATTCTCAGTTGATCAGTTTGATCACTTTTATAGATTGCTTCTCAATGGGGAAAAATATCATAGACATTACTTCAAGTTTTCAAAGAATTAATATTGGACTAAGTGGTTCCCTAAACCCCTCACCATTCTACCTCCATTATTAGACTTTTCTGCTCACAAATGCCTATCACTCCCAGGAGTTGTTCATTATCAAGTCAAAGCATTTTTCTTTCCAAACCTCAGATGGCAGCATTTCCCAAGGCTTATTGATAGTTTTGAGGGGAACCAAACTTTCCAGATAAGATATTTTATACTTTGAAAATCCTTTTGAGAACAGCATGCTGTAAGTGTTTGAGATGAACTCTCTCTCCATCACATGCAGATAAACTTTGGAAAGCTTTTCTACTCTCACCAGGACAGCTTTCTCTGACAGTAACCCTTTCTGTGACCTAGAAGTCTGACTATTGTAAAATTAGGGGGGGAAATGAACTTCAGTGCTACAAGTCAAATCTATTGTGCATTATTAAAATGGTAATTGTGGTATCTGAGGTGACTCCTTAAATTAATTCTACATTAAATTATCTAGATTTTTCTCATTTCAGATGGACATCAACACATACAACTTTTTCAATCTGGCATCCTATAATATGTAACTCCAAGTACTGTGAAGCAGACAGAAAGAGCTAGTGTTTGGTCACCGCTATCTAGAAAAGTAAATATTTCTGGGTAAATATCCACACATCAATGCAGGCTAATCAGGCATCTTTATCAAATGGTAAAACTGCATTTTACTCAGAGTTTAAATGGAATGGTTAAAGGCAAGGACAACTTGCAGATGCCCTTATCAACATATTAGCCCCAATTGCATTTTCCAAATATGTTATCAAAATGGTAATTCTATGCTTTCCTTTCTGTAGCTAGACTAGGTTTCATAAAGGTAGAATTATTACTATAAATATATTGGGGGAAAACTATTTCAATTACTGGAAGAATATGTAACTCCAACTCTATTTATTTCAATTTATTCAACTGTCTTGATATATTCGCGAACAGAACTTTATAAAGAATGCATAAATTCACCTTGAAATTGTACCAATTGACTTTGGCTGGGCTAGACTGTGAGAGGAATCAGAGTCCCTTTTTCAAATAAACCTTGACAATGCTGATCAAAACAAAGAGGCTCTTCATTTATTAAACTGACAGCTCAACCCAAGCTGCGGGCCTATGGGATGATGGGGCCTGGGATGTTCATCATGGCCTGGGGTGCTGGCCTCTTCTGCACACATTTTTGCTACACATACACTCAGAGCCTATATCTGATGGTGTGACATTTCCTAGGGCACTGGCAGCTGTTCATATGTCGAGCAGCTGGTGTGAGAACTGTCATCCACACCAGGTGATTATTCCATGAGTAACATGTTAGCACAGAGAATTTTTTCATAAAACCACCTTGGTTTCCCTTTACTTACTTACAGTCTATCAGAAATTTCAGCAGAGATGTTTCTGGGTTAACATCTGTATTAAAACAAAATTGAGCATGCAATGGTCACACTAGGTAACTGGTTTTTATTACAGGGTTGTGATGTGTGCATTATGTAAATTGTTACCAGTACAGTTAATGTACCAAATTCTTTGGAACAACATATTTTCTAAGTGAAAGTAAATTCAACTTTTTATTTACTTATTTAATAGATACAGCACCATAATGCCATTTTTGATTCTGTCAAAATGCCATGTACACTGGGAAAATCTTGTATATGATGATGGGTTTGGTGCAAAGAGCATTGCCATCCATGTGTTCCTTGTCCATCCAAATCCAGTAAATCACCATTCTAATGAATAGAGCTGGACACTGAGCCAAACAGGAGCAACATGGCAAGAGCACATGAGTGTTGCAATCATCTACAGAACTATCATGGCCTCTTAAGTATATTTCTCCATATTTTAGTGTAAGTGTTCTCTCTCAGAACACTACTATATGTTAAACAAAAGGATTTTTCTTCTAACAATGCATTCTCTTGTAAAGTCAATACTCATGTAGTAAACCCAACCATAAGAAATGTCAGAATTAGATCACTGTTCAGAGAAAGAGGAGAGTGCCATTTCTAAAGAAAGAAATTAGTCTGAAAAGCATGAGACTGAGTAAGAGTACAGTGGTCTGAAGCTTTTAATGAAGAGACTGAAGCACAATAACTCCCACAAGAGGCTGCATATTCCCAAAGCTGCAAGGAAGAAGCTGCATATTCTGCAAAGACAAGTATGCTCAGGTGTACTTAAGATCGCAAAAACGAATCTGTGAATTTTATAACCATTTTTTTGTAAAACAAGTATATGTGCACTGATAAAAAAAATTGTGGCATCCCATTAATTTTTGATTCTTTCATTTCTCCTTGAATATTTACACATACTCACTATACATAATGATCATATATAACTATTATTGCTTATCATTTTCCCCATAATTCATTTGCAAATTGTTCTAACATTAAAATTTGCCTAAGAAACAACTCCTTTTGAATATTTACTCACATAATTAGGTAGAGATGAAGCAACTTCCAGAACTAGGAGGAGATGTAACCTGGGCCTAAGTCAATCACTGTCTTTACTCACTCCCAGATGTGCAAATGACTTCGCCAGGCTCCTAACCCGCCCACTTATCTGTGAGTTTCATATTCTGCAGTTTCAGTTAACCGTGATCCAAAATAATGGAAAATTCTAGAAAAAAATCAATTCAGAAGTTTTAAATTGTACACCACCCTGAGTAAGGGGATAAAATCTTAGCACTGTCCTACTCCATTTCACATGGAATCTTAGTCTAGTTTATACAAGCTGTATATGCTACCTGGCCCTTAGTCACTTAGTAGCTTTCCTGAATGGTAAATCAACTGTTGTGTTTGTATGGTGCTTGTTGTATTCAAGTGTGTTTTTTTTTAATTTTACTTGGAAATGGTTCCAAGAATGGTAATACTGGCAATTTATTATATGGTGTTGTTATTAGTTGTTATTATTATTATTAATAATTTACCATGTCTAATTTATAAATTCAATTTTATTATGGGTCTGCATGAATAGGATAAAAAACAGTATATGTAAGGTTTGGTACTCTCTGTGGTTTCAGACATTCTATGTTTATAGGATATGAACATATTCTAAGGAGTATATACTCAAGTATAAGGAGAGACATCTGGACTCCTGAAATTCCATTCTGAATTCTTGGTGAAAGTTTTGAGTCTATAAATCACCCAACTTATGGTACTATAAAGAAAACTTCTGTAAAAAATTGACCATTACAGAAGATAAATAAACACAACTATGGAGAGAACCTGTGAACTTATATGGAGACCATGAATGTATCCATATCTGAATCCAGCACAACCCACTGACCTTTCAGAAATATAAGCAAATAAATGCCTTTCACTAAGCTAATTTGCAGTGACTTAGTTACTTGCACCTGAGAAAATGCTAACTTATATATGTTTTAAAATTTTGTTTAAGTCCTCTTTTCTTTTATGTTTGTAAAGACATCATCAAAATTATTTCTGTCACCTTTTGGCAGACTTCATTAAGATTTTTGGCTATATTTTAAAGAAAAAATACCCATATATACTGAATACACATAAAAATACATTTTTTATAGGAAAATTACCATCATAATATGTGGTGTCCAGCCAACAGAGAATCTGGATCATCTGGAAATCCTTACTCCTGATTGCCTTTTAGACTGTAACATTATCTTAGTGACATCTATTTGAAGTCATACAAGATTAAAAAAAAAAAGAGGATCTGACATTTCCCTGGTTTCCTAGAATGGCCAGTATACTCTATACATAGATAAAGTACATAAGCATATACACAAAATGTAGGATAATTGGAACTCACTGAAATTTTGGCATTTTAATGTAAATATAGATCATGTAAAATAAAATACTAAATGAAATATTCTCAGACAAAACACAAAGTTATAAATAAGAGCAAATAACTAAATATTTGCATATACCCATATATGAATTAAATGTAATCAAATAAATGTTGCATATGTGTACATGTATGCTTGTATATATGTGTACTTATTTTTTCAAATTTTTATAAGTTTTTCTTAACATCTTGATTCTGCATTTTCCATTAATTTTTCAATTTGCTTCCTTAACTATGACAAACTGTAGCTTAAGTAGTTTTTATTATGTTTGCTGGATGCTTAGTCACTTTGAATATTTAATAGTGATATTTAGAGCAAATATTTATTTATTTGGTTTTTTCAACTTTTATGATTCATTCTCAGATTTTTAATATTGTGCATTCAATGCTATATATATATATATATATATATATATATATATATATATTTGTATGTTGTGTGTACATGTGTGTGTGTGTGTGTGTGTGTGTGTGTGTGTATATATATATATATATATATATATATATATATATATATATATATATATATATATTTAAAGTCTATCCTTGTGGGAACACAAGAAACCAAGGCAGAAAGAGAGAACAACAAAAATTGACTTTTGTTTTAAACACAGACTTTAGAGCTTCCTTCTTTTCTTTTAAAAAATATTTTCTGGATACTTCTATAGGTTTGGATGTTACATTGTATTTATAATCATTGAATTTACCTAAAACTAATATCAAATTAATGTATATATATATATATATATATATATATATATATATATATATATATGTGTGTGTGTGTGTGTGTGTGTGTGTGTGTGTGTGTGTGTGTGTATTTTTTTTAACTTGGTTAAAAACAATAATCCAGGCCAGCCCTATGCCATTTCAAATTTCATATAGTCTTCTTCATATAGTTTTCATATAGTCAGATTGATAGAAGTTCTTAGTATTGTAAGAAATCCTTTCATTTTCTAAGATAAAACAAGGCCAATACATATTTGGATTAAAAATCAAATCAAGATAATATATATCTGATGATTTTATTTGTTCATGGAAAACTGCATAAATTCTATGAATATCTTTTTAATAAATGGATCCTCTGGAATGAGGACCAGCTTGGTGTTTTCTATATCCCCTTTTAGCCTGTATTTGATGTCATCCTGAAATTTTCTAATTCTAGAAATCAACATGAGGATCAATGTAAAAGTCTTTCCTCATCATAATAAAAACAACTCAATGAATTAAAAAAAACATTTTGTATGCATGCACAAAGCACTCAATGAGAGAATAAATAATAAAACTGGGTAGAGAATATGCTTTTAAAGAATATTTTATATATTTGAACAGTTTTTTTTACATATCACATAGAAAGTTTTATGCATCTGCTTTAGGAAAGAAGGAGTGTAACTTTTTTTCATTATTTGTTATTATCAATTGAGTGGTTTTGATTCAGACTATTTAATATTATGGGCTTCCTGTTTACCCTTCTCTATTTTACTTCTTTATGTTTGCTTTTGTTTTGTTTTGTTTTGTTTTAGAAAGAAGAAATTTTAGTGTTTGAAATGTGTTTGTAACATTGAGTAGCTAACCGGTGGTCCTGCTTTTGTCTCCTGTCACTGTCAAGAGAGAACAAAATTTCTGAAGTCTTCAAGCAGAGAGCTTTTCCTTTCATTTTGGTGACTTTTCTTCCCCTCTCCTAAGCAAAATTGCTGATCAAGTGTCAGACTCCATTTAGATGACTTAACAGCACATCTTGTCAGTTTTTACAGCTTTGGAAAATGTCCCAATTTACTCTAATTGTCTTCTCTCAGGTGGCAGCCATCAAATGACAGTTACGGAGGTGTTTCCTGTTAGAGCAATGCCTCCAGTCTCCAGCCCTCTCTGCCATAACCACATACAAGTCACAACGGAACAACCTGACAATTACACAGATGCCATTTTTGATCTGCTATATAAATGGAGGGACATTTGTATTACTTAATTACCAGAATGCCAATTGATACAAGAAGCCCACATTTCCTCCTAATGTGTGGCATCCAGAAGGGTCTCCTCAGAATTGATTTCTTTATCTCCTCACTTAAAGACTGTCTTGGTGAAATGAAGAACACCCTCCTTATCCTTAACCTAACATTCGTTTCCTTTTTGTTCCTTATAAAACAGACATTAATTAATTATCATTCCTTTACCAGTAACTAAAGATTGAAATACCTCCTTATAGTTTCATAGTGGCTAGTCTTGATGGGAAAAGAAAATATATTTTTGCTTTAAATTGTATTTCATTCATTTACACTAATTTTATTTCTCCTCTGAATGTAGTATAACTGACACTGGTATATTGTTAGTGAGGACATTGAAGAAAACGATAATTCCAAAGAGATCATGACTTATATCAACATCCAAATTAACTTGTGAAACAAATATTATTATCTTGTTCAAATACCTTACTGCTGTCTGGTAGATGGTTGGTCTATGCAGAACTAGTATATATCATAATTTCTTACACGTACGATCTAAGTCAGACTTCTTTAGATTCTGTTTTTAACTCTTTATCAGAACTTTAAATCCCCCCAAAATCTGCATTAGTACCACAGTTGGATCTTATGCCTTTAAAGCATCCTGCCCGGTAGTGAATTACAAAGTAAGAAGTTCTTCCTCACTTATTTTGACACCAGGACAACTAATTTACTTGAGAGAAAATAGCTGAGTCTTATTTTCTTCACAACCTTTCAAATTGGTTAGGCTACTCAGATAAAGTCTATAGGCAAAGAATGTATAGTTAGAAAGTTCCAACACCTTTTATATGGTTCATATTTTTATTTATTTATTTTTTCATTCAAGAAGTATTTATATAGATAATATTAAGAAGAAAAGATGAATTTGTTAACATCTCAAAAGCATTGGGAATACAAAAAAAATAATCAAAGGTCAATATAAACAAACAGCCTGGAAAGAACTAAAATTAAAATGTGTCACAGAGACTGGTGTGTTAGTTGTAGGAGGACCCTGATGAGAGGGACTAAAGAACCATTGGGAGTATCCCAGCAATAATCCCTGTACTAAGACACTTGAGATTTTAAAAAAAGAATTCTTCTTCTATGGCAAATGTTACATCCTTGCTTTACAGCATGAAAATTGGTTCAACAAGATGATGTAATCAACTTAGCAACTTAGGAATGGTGGCTAAGAATTTAGACTAGGTCTCTTTGGCTTTAGAGTCCAAGTCCTTGGTGAGGCCATATTTTAACACAGAATTGTATATTGTAAGATAAATTCTTATTTCCCCACCTTTAATTAAAAATAGACAAAAGAGTTGACTGTTGTGGAATAAATTAAACAGTATTTTTAGTAACATGATAAAATAGAATCACTCCTACCTACAAAAAATAAAAAAATAAAAAGCTATCTTATTTTCTTACTTCAATACCATAGGCTAGAATTTAAATACATCTCTGCAGTAAAGATAGAGACTATTGAGATTAAAAAATATCCCTTAATAATCTGAAAGCTCTCATTAAGTGGAACCTTGCTTTTCTTTCATAGGCTTCATCACCCATTTCTCTTTATTCTTTAATAATACATTTTTTAAAAAATTCTGACTGATCCACCTATTTTCAGTGTAAATTTTCAAAGTTTTAAAATTAGTGGGCTGAAGAGTTAGCTAAGTGGTACAGTGAGAAATGCAGTGTTTTGCAAAACAGTCTTGGGTTTGAAAGATTGTGTTTCATTCAGTTTAAATACTTCTAATAAATACTGATGATAAAGAAAGGTAACAGTGAGCATAAACCTGACAAGAAGATGTGCATTTCTAGTTTTGTTCTTTTTAGTTGCCCACAAAATTTCAATATTTAAAAAAAAAGGATGAAATTTAAAATTTGGACATTTGTTGACAAAAATTGAATATTTCACATAAAGAGAATATGTTTTGAACAATGATTTCTTCTTACTTGAGGGTAAAAATGCCTAGACTTCATTAACAATTATAAAGATATGGACATATCAAAATCAGATTTCTTCAACTATGATTATGCATACTAAAAACCTGATAAAATATGGTGGTCCTACAGGATGGCTCTTCCAATAAGTACAACATTTCAAGAGAAATGGTTTCATTATAGAGTACCTTGTTTGGACATATGTTAATTTTCTATTCTTTCACTAATTTTCCTTGAAAATAATATATAAAATTTTGTTTAGAACAGCATATAGATTTTTTTTTTCATCCTAATCATAAAAAGTTCCTCTCATACCAATCTCTGGTTGGTCTCATAGATTTTCAGAAAAGGTAGAATTTCATGATGTCAATAAACAATTGAATCTGTGAAATATTTGCAAGATAAATACACAATACAATATACTAAATAAATTTTTGCTCTAATTTTTCTACTGAAAAGACCATTTGTTTTCATGGGGGGAAATGGCTTGGAACCAATCTCTATTAGTCAGCTCATATTGTTGTGGACAAAATACACTGGGTGGCTTAAACAATAGGCATTACTTCTGAGAATGCTAGAGGTGGGAAGGCCAGGAGCAAGGCAGATGTGGGTTTTGGTGAGAGTCTCTATTCTTATCTGCAAATGGTCCTCTCATAGTGTTCTCCCAGGGTAGAGAGAAGCATCCCTGAAGCTTTTTTTAAAGTGCACCACTTCAAGGGCCAAGTAAAACAAATCCCCAAAGGCTCAGCTCCTCATATTATTAGAGCTGTGAGAATAGCTAACCCTGGTTAGGGCCTCCACATATGAATTTTTGAAGGACACAAATGTTCAGTCCACAACATTGCACAACTGAATAACAAGGTGACAGGAGTCCTATGAATGCATTTTAAAAGATCATTATCATCCTTTGAAGACTGAAAGTATATTAGATCAATTTTACCTCACATTCCTCAGATTCCTTATATGGCCTATGAAAGTTAATCTATAAACTAAATGGTTGCATCAAATAAAGCAACTTGAAGAGCTACATTTTTGTTTTAAAATACGCATTTTCTAAGCTTGACCATTTGGGGATTTTAGTAGACACAACTTTACAGTGTAATTTGGATTTTTTAATTGTAAAAGTTGAGTTCTACAGAGTTAAGGTCAATTATATAATAGAAATTATGACTCATTTGAAAGAGAACTAGGTACCCTGTGCCAAAAGAGTCTGTATATTATCTGAGAGTGTTTGTGTGTGTTTACAAGTGTGTATTCACACTTATCTTTCTCCTGAACCTAAATTTGATTAATAGACTCTGTATCAATGCTACACATGTATTTAAATCTTTTATATAAGGGGTTAGAATTTTTCTTTCCCTTAGCATATTTGTTCATTAGACACTTGTTTGAAACTTTTGAGCTCATCATTGCAACACCTGTGATATTAAGTTGCATAAACAGCTTGTGATTTTTAGATTATATTTTTTGTCTGAGAGAGGGATGCATAATAAACCCTTTAAAAAGTGCCAAATGTTAAAAATATAAATGAAGTAAAGTGAGCAATGAAGAAAATTGTTTATCAAATGGCATAATTATTTACTAATTATTCACTTTATGCTTTCAAAATACAGCACAGTGTTTGTGTTTATAATAGCTCTTTCATTTTTCATATGAAAGCATATCCATAAATATTTGTCTAAGTAAAGGCCTGTTCTGTGTACAAATGATTGTTGAAACTGAGTGCTTGGAAAGAAGATCTTCAAAGTTTTCACTGAGAAATAATAAAAACATATTTGATAATTCATTTACACCTGCTGTGCATAATAATCACTCAGGATGTTGGAGTTCATTCTGGAATAGTTCTCCAAATAAGTTGTCCTTTGCACAGTGTTGTTTCCAGTGAGGAGACTTGCGAATGTGTGATATTTCAGTAAGTATGTTGTTCTAGAAATTAATACAATAAAATTGGTCCCTGAAGCTTTGTATAAATGATTTATCTTAAATGTGCAAATAGTTTGGTTAAGGTTTAAATGAGAATTTTGTGAAAGGGATAACATTATGCAAATTCTAATTCAAGCTCTACTTTTTAATTTCTTCAAGTGTGTGTAAATGTAGTATATTAAACTTGTAGAGTGTTTTAAAACAGGTGTGAAGGAAAGTATCAGTAACATTTGTTTTTGCTTCCCAATGTATGTTCTTCCAAGGAGTAGGAACTTTCTAGAAATGCAAATCCTCAGCTCCCCTCCCCAGTGTCCAAACCTACCTATCAAATTCTCTGAGTTTAACAAAACTTTCAGGGGATTCTGATGCTTTTTCTAGTTTAAAACACCCAGGTATAAGAGGGCAACATACAAAATACAAATATTTAGATACTATTAAAAAGTATGTTGAAGCTGGGCACAATAGTTCATGCCTATAATTCCAGCAACTCAGGAGACTGAGGCAGGAGGATCTCTAGTTAGAGGCCATCCTCAACAATTAAGCAAGATAAAAGGGTTGAGGATTTAGATCATTGGTAGAATGAACACCCATGGGTTCAATCCCCAGTGTGGTGTTTAAAGAGTATACTATTAAGGGTTAGCATGTACTAAAAACATTAGGAATTATGAAACTAAAATAGTATACCAATATTTCCATTCACATTTGGATATGAAAAATGCTTTTTTCTTTCCACTTTTTAGATAATTCTCATGTACATGAAGTCTGTTTTTACTGCCTTTTCAGAACTTTCTGCATTGCCTGTTTCAAAATCTATAGATCAAGAAAATATACTATGAACATTTTTAAAAGAAATACAAATATACACCTTTTTACAGTAGAAAAAGAACATCATTCTTTTCTGTGTTCAAGACATTTTATGTATATATAATATAATGCCTTTGTAATCATAACCATAGTTAATGGTATTCACACAAGGATCTCAGACTGTAAAATTTACTGTACCAATAATTTTTAATAAAGAGAATAATGACTGGTACATTGGAAGCAATGGGCTTTCTGGTAGAAATCACATTGAGCTGACATTTGAGGAAATGCCAACAAGTTCAAATAAATTTGACTTTTTTAAAGAGGGATTATTACTTTTTCTGATCCTTGACACTGGATATTACCAAAGAATTTGGAACTTTTGGATTCCTAAAAACACTGACATAGTCGGAATTATTTCTTCCCACCTGAAGGTGCTTTACCATATCCTAGATTCCCTGTGAAGGTCTCCTCCCATGACAGATTGTGCACAACAAATGTTAGGATAAATAAGTGAAAGAGGTTGCCCCCAAAAGGTCAAATTGAGACTGTGTTACTGCAACTCTAGTGGTCTGAGAGCCCTCTGGGATTTGCATACTGACTAGGTAACTAGGATTAATAAATGGTAATTAAAATCCATGATGTGATTGAGACTCCAGAATAGAAGTTTAAGTCTAAAACTACATCTTGGGGTTCATATATCTGGAAAATGGAAAACAAAATTAGAAAATCAGAAGAGTATTGTGATACAAAAAATTACATTAAGGATTATTGACATATTGCAAAAATTCTAGCTCTATTACTTTAACAAAAGCATAAGAAAGTAAAAGGCTGAGAAAATTAGAGTTGCCAAAATTAAAGATAACAGGAAGAGGGATTTGAAAACAGAAAAGAGCAAAACGCTGTGCAGACGCTAAAGAACAATTGTCAAAATAATTTATTTTTATGCAGGAGATCATTTTAGGATTTTAGAAACTTAAAAGACAAAATAGAGAAAATGCATCTCCATAGCAGCAGGAAAGCCTTGCAGGTAGAGAAACAGGGCCTGAATTAAAGGCTGATGTAATATTGAAAAGCCTGGCATTGTAGAGCTGAGCTTTTGGATAAATTTCACCATTAAGTGCAACATGCTTTCTAATGAACTTATTGGACTTGACCAAATATTTCAAATATGCTCATTATAGAAAATTTAAATATAATCTTCCCTAATAGCTGAAATTTGTACCAGATATTCAGCTAAGACCACAAGTTTTGAAGGATTCTGAACAACAAGAAACAGAAGATTTTATTTGACCTTAAAAATATCTATGCATTTCTTTTGCCAACAGTACTTTTATTTTAAGTGGTGCTAGCAAGCAGGGAAACTTTCCCAATTAGTTTAGAAAGTAATTTATTCACAGCTACCCCACTTGTGGCACAGTCTTAGCAATCAAGTATTGGCCACTGAAGTCAATTAATTCCACTTCTGAAAGCTCTGTTTGCTGCTACAAAATGAGGCATTAGAGTTGGTCACTTGGAGGGACCAGGTCATGGAAAGAGGCTTGCAGCCCTGTAAGGACATCTCCTGATGAAATGTAAAGCTTCAATATGCCTCACAAACTTTACTTCTCTCTTTTTTTTAAAGTAGTTCTGTCCAGAGAAGCAGTTCTGGAAGAGCTGCCGCTGTGAATGTTTGTTTCTGCAGAATTGCACACCTGAATGACATCTCTTGATTCTAGTAATTTGCCTCTGTGTGCTACATTGCCACTCATGGAGGTAACCTTGACCAGAGCTCCGGAATCCTGGTAGGTACACGTTTACAGGTTCAGTCTCCAACCCACACCTGCCCCTAGCCACACACAATCTCTTGGGTGTTTCTGAAAAAAAAAAAAGTTGAAACGGAATTATTTTCTTTAACCCTTTGTATTGGGAAATAGCTCACATACAAGGGTAAGAAAAAAACATACAGCACAGTTTATCATGAATACTGGTCTAATCACCGCACAAGCTAAGATTCAGATCATTGCTAGCACCGTTGGAAACCAATCCTTATCCTTCCTCTCAATACCTACTTACTGTCAATTTTTAAAAAGTATCTGAATTTCACAGTAATCATCGTCTTGATTTTCTTTATATTATTTATAGATTGAGAATAATTTTGTAAAAATTATTCTATTCTTGAAATATTTATAAGTATTAGTATATAACAATAGTCTACTCTGTCAAATACCATTCACTCATTGTTATATTTGCAAGATCAGTGGTTTTTTTCCTTGTAGTTATATTTCTTTCATTTTCATTGATATATGACATTCCATTATTTACATATGTAATAATTCAATGTATCTAAATATCCTACATAAGAGTCATATACATATTTTTGTACTGGTCTCTTACATACATTCCTATTTGCTATGTAACTTGGAATATAATTGTTAAGATATGTAATCTGTATATTTTATTTTCAGGAATTATGTCAAATCTGACTCTCAAACTTACTCTCTCTGCTGCAATGTAACATAAGTCAGTGTTGCACAGCTTTGCCAACACTTGGGATTATAAGTCCTTTTAATTTTAACAGTCTGATGGGCACACAGTGGTGCTTCCTCATGTTTGCATTTCCATGAATAGCAATATGGTTCCTAATTTTTTAATTTATATTTCTTATGTGCATCTTTTATTCAAGCCTCTTGCCCATTTTTCTCTTGGGTCTCTTTATCTTTTTCTTATTGACTAATAGGAGTTCTTTATCTGTTCTGAACATCAATCATTTACTGATGCACTGAAAATATATTCCCTCTCTCCATGATATATTTTTAACATTCTTCTAATGAAATCTTTTGAAACTAGGTTCTTAAAATCGTGTTAGCAGCATTTTCTCTTATGGCTAAGGATTTGTGTGTCCTCTTAAGAAATACTACTCACTTCATTATAAAGATAAGATCTTATCATCTAAAATGTGATATTTCTCACCTATAGTTCTTTCTCATGACACTATTTTCATTAAGGATGATCAGTTGTTCTAGCATCCTTTGCTAAGGGTAGTAGGTAGCATTGTCCCTAATACCCTACACTGCCCCTGATGTTGGACTGTGTCCATACATGCATGGATCTACTTATTTCTGTGTTCTTCTATCTATTTTTGAAATTACCTCTTTTTAATTGTTTTTTTAGTTGTAGATGGCACAATACCTGTATTTTATTGTTTTATTTTTATGTGGAACCGGGGATCAAATCCACCTCACACATGCTAGGCAAGCACTCTACCACTGAGCCACAACCCTAGCCCCTATATTACCTCTTTATAGCAATGTGATATAAAGACTTGATAACACATAAGGCAGAGTATAAGGTCTATTATTAGCATTTGGTATTTCATATCAATTTTAGTTGGGATTTTCATGAAAACTGCAGTGAACTGGTAAGTTCAGGTTGTTAGAATCTTATTTTTTTGCACTCAGTCATTCACTTCATAAACATGATATACATATCAATATTATTACATTTTAGAAATTTTGCTGAAAAAAATATCTGCATTATCTTGTTAATTTGAACCTTGTTAGATTTACCATTTGGTAATTTTGATACTAATTTAAATGACACTGCTTTAGAATTTAATTTTTTTTTTGTAACCGTAAATTAGTCAAGTTGATTTTTATTTTTTTTATTTGCATCCAAATTAGTTGCTAAGATCCTTTATTTTTTTAACACTTCATTTGTGCTCCCTTAGTTTTTATCTATATATTCTATCAGCAAATAATCATTTCTTTTGTTTCTTGTTATTTTTTACTGCACTTTTAAGAACTCCAGTAAAACGTTGAAGAGTGGTGGTAGCTGCCATCCATGTCCTCATTTTAAATGGAAAACTTTTAAAATGTCAAGATTAAACATTATTTTTGTTATAGGACTGGTTTGGGGGAGTACTTACCAGACTGAGGCCACTCGTTTTGTTTGTTTTCTGACATACAAAAAGTATTAATACTTCTATACTTATCACTTCAGTTTGCTAATATTTGAATTAGAATTGTGAACTCTATATTCATTATTTAATATCAGTATAGAATATCCTTTCTTGAAATGTCCTATCCACATAATATAATTAGCAAGATTTATACTTTTACTTACTTAATTTCTTTTTTTCACAAGCATTTGTGCAAAAGTATTTATTATATCCTTATCATTTTTATGTCTTTAAAGATATTTAGAGTCATTGATTTTAACTTTTGATATTGGCTGATTATATATATATATATATATATATATATATATATATATATATATATATAGAGAGAGAGAGAGAGAGAGAGAGAGAGAGAGAGAGATCAATAAAACAGACAAACCCTGAGGAGAAATAGAAAGAGCTTCTAATCAGCCAATATCAAAAGTTAAATACTTTTGAAAATAATGATATGAAAATATAACATATTTAGAGTAATAGAAATTTGAACAATCCTATGGGTATCAATTAAATTTATTCCCTAGTTAGAAGCCTTTCTATACTCAAATTTCTAAAAATTTAAAGAAAACATCACAAATCAACACAAAACAAACCTATAGGCTTAGATATCATCATTGGTGAATATTTCTACATATGTAAGCAATGGCTAACCATCTTGCACAACTGCATGGTGATGGTTAATTTCTGTGCCAATTTGACTGGGCTGATGGTATAACATTTCTGATTGCAGGTATAGCTGGTAAAACTTTTCTGATTGTGCCTTTAAGGGTGTTTCTAGAAGAGTTTAGCATTTGAATCAGAAGAATGAGTAAAAATGGTAGCCTCACCAACCTGCGTGGACATCATCCAATCCACAGAGCGCCCAAATCCAGGAAAGAGCAAGAACTCAACTCATTCTGTCTGCCTAAGCTAGGACCTCCATCTTCTGTTCTTAGATATTCCAGCTCCTAGTTCTTTGGCCTTAGAACTCTATTGTCTGTCTGTTTACATGTCTATCTTCCTCAAGCTGAATGTTTCTCTTGAATCACAAAGAGTACAAACACGTGATATTGTGATTTTTTTTTCTTTTGAGCTTTGAGATATTTTAGAAGTGTTACATCTTTCTGATGAATAAGAAGTTTTATACAATTCTCATGCTTACCTTTATTCTTTTTAATATTAAATTTCTGTTCCTGTACTGGGGATGTAGCTCAGTGGGTACAGTGCTTGCCTTTTATACATAAGGCCCTGGGTTCAATCCCTAGCACCACTAAAAAAATAAATAAAAAAATAAAAAATAAAAATATAAATTCCTGTTCCTATCATTCATATAAGATCTATAAACTTTTTATAGAGTTAGTATTTATATGGCCTAGGTTTTCTTTTCTTTCCTTTGATATGTTTGTCCTTATCTTTTTAAACAAATATACTAAGATAATTTATATTACATCTTGGTAGCATGACTACTAAAACAAAAAATAACATAGGCTGAGTGGCTTATAAACAATATATATATATATATATATATATATATATATATATATATATATATACATGTATATGTATGTATGTATACATATATAACATATATATTTTTACTATATATATATATATATATATATATATATATATATATATATATAACAACTTCCCACAGTATAAGGCCACAGCATTGGCAGATTCAGCATCTGCGTCCTAGTTCATAGTTTAACATCTTTCATGCTATGCTTATCTGATGGAGGAGGTGGCAAAGAACCTCTCTGGGGGTCCTTTTATGAGGGCCCACTTCAATTTGTAAGGGTGTTCCCTTCATGACCTAATCTCCTCTCAAATACTTCAAATCCTAATACTTCATTTTGGTGGTTCACATTTCAACGTGAATTTCAGAAGGCAGTTGGATGTTTTTAACATAGACACTTGATCTGTTACATATATTGTTCAATACACTAATTCAAATTGTATTTTTTCCTTTGCAGTATTTTACCTTAGATATCATTTTGTTATTTTATCCAACCTGAAAATCTTTGCCTTTCAACTGAAATATTTAACACATTTTTGTTTATATTTAGATATATGTGAGTTTAAATATGCCACATTCTTCAGTCTTCTGTAATTTTGTAATTTGTTATGTTTTTTATTTTCTTTTTATCTTAAGTCTTAAGTCTCCTTTTTATATTTTAGTTGAACAATTTACTATTTTTCTCTTACAGTTTTTAAGTTTTATATTCTACATTTTAAAAAATTTACTGAATCCCTTATATAATATAATTGGGTTATACATGTTGTTATACATGTTATTTTGTACAATGTTGTTATCATTGCTTGATGAAATTAACATTTATCTGATATTTCCCAATATTAATCTCCTTGTTTTCCAATTTAATTCCAATTACTTTCTTGTGTATTTATTTTTCTTCTCCTGAAATACCATATTTCTTTTATTGTGAATCTCCCTGTGATAAATCCTCCCTATTCTTATTTTGCCGAAAACATCTTTATTTTCATTTAATTTTTGAATTACAGTTCTACTGAGTCTAAAACTATAACTTGATATTCATTTTTTACATTAAAGATGTCAGTTCATTATATCTTAGTTTTTATCATTTTTGTTGAAACCCAATTGATAATCTTGCTTTTTGAAAGACAGCATATCTCTAATCTCTAGCAACTTTCGACATATCTTTGTGTTATATATCATCTTTGTCTCGAACCATTATTCTGAAATTTTCATTCTTTGACTCTTTTATTCTAGATATTTATTTGTAATCTATTTCATATTTGATCAATTCTCTTTTCAACTGTGTCGAGTATGTGTTAAGCACATTGATTGATTTCTTAATTTTAGTCATTTAACCCTACTATTTCTATTTAGAATTTTAAAATTTCCAGCCTTTTACAAATAATCTTTGACTTTTTTTGAAAAAAATGAATATCATTATTTCAAAATCTGTTCCCAATCATTTAGAACTAAGTGGATATATTTCTATCCTCTATGGTTTTTATTACTGCTTTTCCCATGTTGTATTCTAGACTTCTAGTTTTTCTTATTGATAGATGATTTTTTTTAAAAAAAATGCTTGTTTGAAGAAATTATTTGACTCTTTGAATGATGAAATCTTACCATAGAGTGTAATAATATTTGTCTCCCCCAAATGCCTAGGGTCAAAAGGCAACTAAGATGACTTTAATCTAATTTCAGGTATTGAGAGAACACAAAATAGACCTGCAGCATAATCTTTTCTGTTTATCCTTATTTCTGTGATGTCATCCCTGGACATCTACTAGTCCCTTGTCCTTAGCCCTACATGACTGTCAGAAGAAACACTCAGCTCACCTACCAATCCATTTAGGAACTGGAAAATACTCACAGGAGAAAATATTTTGTCATGAATCCTACCCTTGGTAATTGTTTGTTGCTTTTGATAACATTTCTCCAGTCTAATTTTTCTAGTTGTCCTCAACAGGAAAGCTTGATTAGGATTATTTATTCCAACATTACTTGAAGCTCTAGTGCACATTTTTTTGTCTTCTAGTCAATGACACTGGCAGGATTCCAAAGAGAACCATAAGGCAGGCAATAAGAAAATGTAGGTGTTACAAAAACTGCAAAGAACGTTGGTGTGGGGAAGTGAAATTTCTCAGTTGAGACTATTATCCTCATTTGAATCAGACTACTAGTCTCTCAGCCAAAACATACAAATATCAAAAATAGCAATACAAAGAAGATTTCTTATAAACTCCCAAGCTTTCACATTCTACAATTAAATGTTTAAACTTAAAAAATACAAAGTGCTTACTATAAATTTAAAAATCAAAATTTCATGAGAAAAATCAAATTCATTATATTATTTTAGGATGATACATGTTTATTTATTTTTTATTACTCCTTTGACTAATGCTCATCAAATAATGTATTGACAAATTGAAACATTTGAATAATTTTGTTTCCAAAACTAAAATTTACACTTATAAAGCAAATTTTATTCAAATGATCCATCCATAAACCAGGCTCCTAGTTGTACCTCCTAATTCTGCTGCTCTCTAATTACTAATCATTTAGAGCAACATGCACAAGGAGTGTTCATATTATTCATAGACAAAGGTAAATAAGGAAAATAGAACTGAACAAGGAGATATTTAAAGCTTTGTTCAAAAGACAAATAAGTAACACATGAAATATTTTGATAACTTTTTAGTCTTAATGCAGTGGCTTAACCTACTCAACCAACTTATTTTCAGTGCAATATGATGCAGAAGTGCTTGGAATCAGAAGTCAGGCAAACATCACTTGAATTCTGGCTTTTCAAAGTTATCTGGGCAGTGGCTGACTTCCTAAGAAAACCCTATTATTCTCAGCAATAAAATGGGGATAAAATGCTACCCACTTTCAGCATTTTCTCTAGCTCATCAACATCTTCATTCCATGAAGGCAAGTTTTGTTGTCACTTTCACTCCTATATTGCAAGCATCAAGAACTTTATCTATTAAATGGTATGCAATCAACAAATAATCATTACTCAATATGCAAGAAGCTCAGTACACTGTGTAGCATTAATAAGAGTTTAAAAAATGATAGCTATTATACTACTATTGTTATAGATTCCAATATAATTATAATCATATATTTTCCATTTGGTAAAACCAATTGGTGTGCACAATTTCTAATATGTTTAAAATAGTTAATCTAACAAGCCCTGGGTATAAATATTTAGATGGAAGTATAAAATTGATATCAGAATAATTTTTTTTTCAATTCCTATCTGACCAGAGATAGTTCTAATTTACTCTGCAACTGTGCATTATAATGTAAATTTGGCAACTTTATTTAACTATAAGAATATTTTTAAGTTATGAAGAAACTTTTAAGGACATGGTTAATATATATACTATTACCACCTGAGTAAATATAAAAGTGAAACAATTTAAGGCTTAATGTTCAGATGTATCATTTCATTGTAGTTGTTTTATCACAGAATTCGGAGACCTTTTTAAAATGATACCATCAGTCAAAATAGCCTTGAAAATCATTTTTAAGAGTCACTGATCAGTGCAAATTCTGACTGATCTCTAAAATTTACATGGCCTCCTTGTACATTTTATACATATGATAGTTTAAAATTAATCAGTGCAATAATTATTGATTAGCATTCATGCATTTACAAAGATCTACATTAAAAAACTGAGGAATATGTATGTGCTTTGCATGTGAGAAACTTAAAGCATTAGAGATTCAAGAAACAAAGATATATGGGTATTATTCTAAACAGGAAGTTAACACAAAACTCAGATCTTGAAGCTCTTTCATTTATTTAATTTGTACAATTTACATTCTTTAAGTCTTAATTTCCTTATCTAATAATTGAATACTTATGAATTAATCAAATAAAATAGTGGAAGCAAGTTGCTTTGTTTATTTCCTAGCAAAATAAAAACTCAATACAAGCCAATTCTTACCTTTTGTTTAAATGTAAGGCAGATTACAAATATATATGTGTGTTCATTATATAGGAATTGAATTTAGTGGTAACATCCTAATGGAAAAAGCATAGTTCATAAAGTGTTCTTTTATAATCTAATAAGAGATATGCTTTTACCAGCAATCTATCAATCCAACAATTCCAGTACAAATTCCCAAAAATGGCAAATAGAGATATACAACAAAAGGAAAAGAAGAATAAATCTTCCTTAAGGACTTACAACTTCTCAGGAGACTTTTCCTCTACTGAGAATGTTTATTTTAACACAACAAATAACAAATACTTAGTTTTCAGATCAAATTTTAAACACTCAGATTAATTAAATGTTATTTTATATGTTGTCTGAGTCTTTGCAATCATCTTGGATCATATAGAATTAAATACACTAAGACTTTAAGAATAAGATAAGCAAGTTCATATTAAGGGCTATTTTACTTTTCTTTTCAAATCCCACTTGAAAAGCCATTCACATATTCAACTTATTTCTTCTGAAAATATTCAAGCCACTTTTAATTAAACCGTACTGCTTTTCATGTGACCGGTCAATTCCCTTCTGTCCTTTGTGAATGGGTCACCTGGCTTTTTAATAATAGCGTTAGAAATGAATGTGGACAACTTTATTTCTTGGTTTATAATCATTATTAAATCATTTACTACTAAGTATAAAGATTAGGTTTCTCATAACATCATTCACCAGTCTAAACTATACAACACTTCTTAACATGTCACTATCCCCTACATAAAGAGTTCCCATTTCTCTATTTAGCATTTATTCAAAGCTGAAACTGAACTGTTTATCATGAACATTATCATAGAGAACTTCTCACCTGAGTCTACATTTTTAATATAATCTTTACTCATCTTGATAAGATACATAAAATAGACTTTTTTCTGATAGGTTAGGCTGAGAAAGGAAGACTGTAATAGCATTTTGTGACTCTGGATACAAGATTTTTTCCCCATGAACTTGACCTACTAAGTGAATGGAATTCCATTCTGGTCCTGGTCCTCTTCTGATCTCATTCCCAGTAATGTTGCTATACAATTTTAATTTTACCGACATAAAATATGCTAAAGGCTAGAACCCACCAGAACCCAAGGTCCCTGCTCCATTCCCTTCATCCATGTAACTGCTCTCCACTGCCACATGAGGAGATTCTTTCCAGATGCTAGTGGGTTTTATTCAACTTTCTGCACATAGGACTTTAATATTTTATGCTGCAGTGCAAACATTATATTCCTTTAGGTCATCCAATTTATCTCTTTTCCCTTTTCCTAAAACTTAGTTTTTCTACACTATGCTTTCATTTATGTATCTGTTATCATTGTAACAATTATATTCCACGTGCTTACTATACTGGGGAAGGAATGCAGTACAGTGAAGAACATAAGGTTTGTCATCAGATGGGCACAGTCCTGCTTCTCTTGAATCATTTTCCACTAGGCATTTTCACTTGTCTTAATACAAGTTTTTCTTCCTCTAAATGGGGATAAACAAAAGCTAATTCTTAACAGTACTATAAATACAAACCCAACTCTAACCATTTTTACCTAGATTATGGAGGTCCTTTAATGAGTTATTAAAAAAAATTAAAAAGAGAGGCTTGTTAAAAAGAGCTGCTGAGGGGAATGAAGTAAGGGGAGAGATAAGCGGGCAGGAAGGATAGTAGAATGAATCTGACATTATCACCCTGTGTACATATATGACTCTACAACTGGTGTGATTCTACATTATGTACAACCAGAAGAATGAGAGATGATACTTCATTTATGTATGATGTGTCAAAATGCATCCAATTGTCATGTATAACTAATTAGAACAATTTTTTTTTAAAAAAAGAAAGTTTTCAAAAAGAAAAAAAAAGTACTTTGGAATGTGACTGGCAAAGAATGAGCTTTTAATAAATGTTATGGCTTGTATCACAGTATCTAGTGGTACTACTTTCTGTAGTTTAAATCTGCCACGTAATCAATAGCCAAGTCTGATATCTGTTAGAATAACTGCAATCTAACTGAATATAATATTCACTCTTCATTATAAACTAGTTATTCCTCTCCCAAAAGAATTCTCAATATTTTTGCTCCACTATTTGTTTATGTTGTTTCTCAGTCTGTAATGTCTTCCTATCACTTTTAAATATTAGTTTAAGGAAAATAAAGGGAATGAACAGAACACTCCATGGACCATACTGTCCTTGGAAAGACTTGCATGGGTTCATATAGGATAGGACCGAGCATAACTTAGAGATTGTAACAGATCAGAGGTAAAGAAGCTATTGTGGAAACATGTTCAAATCAAAGGCGTAGAGGGCTTGGGCTAAGTTCATGGTAATCAAAGTGGAAAGATAAAGGGTTTGTGAGATATTGCTAATAAGGAATAAATAAAATTGAGAGCCAATCACATTTACTTAGTTGAAATTTTCAATCAATTTAAACATGAGTTGGATAAGAATATTTAAGTTTCGGGACTGGGGTTATGTCTCAGCAGAGGAGTGCTCGCCTCGCACATGCAAGGCCCTGGGTTCGATCCTCAGCACCACATAATAATAAAAAATAAATAAAATTATAAAAAATAATATGTAAATTTCATAAACAAGCAATATATATACATATATCTTTTATATACACGGGTTTTAAACACTGGAGACATGTGCCTTGTGTGTATGTGTGCGTTTGTGTGCATGTATGTATGTAAGTATGTGTATGCACATGTGTATTAGTAATGATGAAGAAAAAAGGATTACCAAAATGTATATTTTTGTATACTTAATTTATACATGAAGTGTTACAAGAGTGAGGAAAAAAATGAATTCCATTACTGGTGAATACATATTACTGCCAATAGTAATGTTTTAGGTACTAATTATATTCCAGGTAATAATAATAATATATTATTATTACTAATAATAGATAAGCAACAGAAATCAAGACACTATATATGCCTGAATTCATTGTATCTATATACTTCTGGGTTGATAGGGATGAAAAATCTGTAAAACATAATATACTTTTAGGTATGAGCATTAAATATTTGGATAAGTACATTGATTGACAGTTGTGAATAGGGACTTTGCATGTGGATTGCAAATGTGCTCTATATCACCATGTATAAAGAGATATTTAATACTTGTTTACAATATATTAGCAGTAAATATCACATTTTATTTGAAACTCAGTCTGGGCAACCTCATGTAACTACTGCACTGCGTACAACCCGAATATCATCATTACCCACAATAACAATAATAGTTTTGGAAGCTACAAGGAGACTCTCGAGTGTGCATATGGTCTAAAGGATAAGGTAACTCATATGGCACTGAAAGTGCTAGATGTGTATTATGCACTATAAATCTATTATCTTCTTGAATTTTCAAGAAAGCCTTACCAATTATGTAACATTATTATTCTTTATATATTAGAGTGAAGAAAACTAAAAAAGAAATAAAGAAAGAAAGAGTAAGAAAATAACAAAATGGAGAAAACAAATTAAATTTTATAATTTATAGTTATGAATAAAATTTGTGAGGTGAATTTCTCACTTTCCTTATTTTTTCCATACTATGAATAATTAATAATGGCCACCCATGGAAAATAAATCATTAAATATTTTCAGGTTGTGTCCACATTTCATTCATGTATTAGTTTTTTATAATACATCCTGACAGATTATTAATCCTAAATAGGAAAAGATAGTATATTTTTCTCTTTAATTCCATTTAATAAACAGCATAAGTCCTGACATACTCAGGGACTCATCGCAAGAGTCATTTTTCATTTTGGGCTTTCAGTCTGCTTCCACATTCAGCTCCACCCATTTTCTGTCATCACATCTCATTTGGGGATTTCCAATCATGCATAGACTTGGTGGGCAGCAGTTCAATTTCTACCAGTAAAGAAACCAACAAAGCCACACACAGTGGCCCACACCTGTAATCCAGCTCAGGAGGCCAAGGCTGGAGGATCATGGGTTCAAAGCCAGCCTCAGCAAAAGCAAGGCACTAAGCAACTCAGTGAGACCCTGTCTCTAAATACAAAATAGGGCTGGGGATGTGGCTTAGTGAGCGAGTGCCCCTGAGTTCAATCCCTGGTACCAAAAATGAAACCAACAAAATTAGATTTTCCTTCTCATTTCACTAAGACAACACATATGCCTCTAGTTCTATCACACACTCTGTTGCTAGAAACTATGGAGAGCGTAAGATAATCTTCATAGAAAAATATTGAAAGCCTGACCTAGGAGAGGACATGAAGTCACTCACTGTAGCAACAATAACAGCTTCCAGAGGACAAGAACCTCTCAGGTATGAACTGTGACCTGTTTCCTTCTGCCTCGGCCAATGGGCTAGGCTCCAATTTGAAGATAAGTAATTCAGATTAAATCTAGCTGACCCTGGGAATACATCTTTTGTATCTAAGAAAGGAGACATGGATTAACTGATAATATGAAGGGTAACAGAATATGCTACCCCATAAAGAAGCCCTTTAGTCAAAGGATACTTGTGAGTTAAAGGCATTTAAAAATCAGCAGATACAAGAAGGGCAAGCTGACCACTTCTCTTCTCTTTGAAAGCAGACCACTCCCTGCTCCCAACCCAATATGGAAGTGTCCTTCCATCCCAGCAGAAAAAAGAAAAGCAACTTTCCCATCCAGAGACAGGATGGGAAACCTTTCCTACTCATTACATTTGTCTTGTATTTTTTTTTTTCACAATTTACTGCCATTTGTATACTCAGCATTTATGTGTTCAACTACTTTTCTTTGTGTTTTCATTTTCTTATCAGGGCCCTTGAGCCATGTAAAACTTGTGTTCAACATATTTGTATGCCTTTTTCCTCATAGCCTGGTTTATGTCAATTTAAATTTTAGATCCAGATGAATAACCTAAGAGGATAGAAGTACAATTTTTCCAAATTCCAAACCATCATAGATTCATGGTTTAAACAGTTATATACTGTATCAAATTTCCCTTTGTATTCAAAATAGGGAATGTTTATGATCCAATATCTTCCCTTTTAACATTGTTTAGAATAAAAAGAGTGTATTTATTCTCAAGTATTGTTGCCATTGGTATTTGTGTGTTACATTCTCATCTCTGGGTGTGGAAACAGACACCAGAAAAGTGATTCTAAAAACTTAGATCCTGCACATCTACTGTATTGATATTTATTTTATATGAGAATCCCTAAACTCATTCTTTAGTATGCATTTAGTTAAAAAAAAATCAGAGTAAAGCAGGCAAGCACTGCTATAAGCTAAAGAGAACAATACCCATCATTAATCCATTCAAATTCTGTATCTGAGACATTTTCTATCAATATGTTAAGTTGCTTCCTAGTATTTCCTGTTACTAGTCTATGGCTCTTCCACTGCATTTCTTTGACTAATTTTTATTGCAGTTTGGTTATGCTTCAATCTACTTTTCACATACTGTTTCAATTTTTTTTGCATTTGAATTCAGATTAGTTGAGTGCTAAGGCCACATGATAATCAATATCTAATATATTTCTGAATGCAGTTCTCAGCATTTTTATCTTGAATTAAAACAACTTGACGTGTTCACAGTACCACCTTTAATCAAGTGTAACCATAAACTACAAAGAATTGAAAATGAAATGAGTCTAAGACATTTCACACTCCAAGCAGTCAGATGATAATAAGTTTCCACCTGTTAACATATTAATAGCAGTGTTAAAGAGCACAATGTGCCAGAGGTATTACAAGCCTGTGCAATTTTACATGTGTCAAGAAATGGTTTGCTTGTTAGCAACTGGTTATAGTATCAAAGCAGAATGAATTCCATAGGGAATGCTGGTTGTGTGATTAAAAAAAATAAAAAAGGAAATCTTGGTTTCTTGAGTTATTTAAAATAACCCATGGAAAGCCCTGGATAACACAGCAAGAAGGACATGACTCTGGAGGGTATTAGATGACCTACAGGAATAGATCGTTTCCATCCCTAATGTCTGTGATTAATATGTCATAATTTTGAAAGGTGCACTCAGGAAGAGCAGTAATACAAAGAGACAAGGCATGGCACAGAGGAGGGGCATCCAGTACCCGTGACTGAGGTAATAAAGTCAGGTAAAGCATATGGTTAGACCTTCTCAGGAGCATCTGGGGCTTGTTAAAAAATGATGTTCATAAGGGTTACTTTGTTTTCATCAGTGATTTTTTTTATATTGGGTAAATTAAAGAGTGTTTTAGTATAAAACTGAAAGTCTGAATATGCAAGAAAATAAAGCAGGATAAACACATTTAGAAAGTGCCAGTATGCCCAGGAAAGGTTTTTATGGTTGGAGAATTGAAAACAAAACACCCACAAAAAGCTCCTCACTAGGTTCTCAATTAATACCTAACTTAATTCCTAGAATAACTGTTCCTGTTTGTTATCTGCTTTTCTAGACATAACATTAAGAAAACCAGGGCTGGTGTAGCTAAGTGGTAGAGCACTTGCCTAGCAAGTTTGAGGCACTGAGTTCAATCCTCTGCCCAAAACGAAAATGAATTTAAAAAAGGTGTTGGGTCCAACTACAACTGAATAAAAATAAAATAAATGAAATGAAATGAAATACTATTTTTCCATACATAACTGGATGGAAAAAAAGTTACAGAAGTAAATCGTTTGAAGTCTTTTTGAGATCCAATAGAGGAGATCCCAAAAAAGAATAAATTTCCAAGAAGAGGAAAATATTCTTGAGGGGAAAATCAAGTTATTTTAAAAAAAATCTTACATAAAAATCGTAACAATTGAATTCAGCACTTTTTTCAACATTTTCTTTTACATAATCTCATGTTTGCCAGATAGTCTTACACACATCTTCCCTCAGTGAACCCTAAGAATAATATCAATGCCAATCAGTTCACAATTCATAAATGCTCATCTATTTGCTGATCATCTTGTTGATTTTTCATTTGGCCTATCATGTAGTTTCTAATTAATATACAAGATGACATTTCTTGGCCAAGGAGAAATGGAGCTGCTTATGCATTATGGCTGTGTTTTTTTGGTAGTTGTTTTATTTTTGTTATGTTTGGTCTTTCAAGATAATATAAAATTGCACAAAATCGTGGTATGAGTAAGATAATGCAAGTATAAATTTGCATAGTAAACAGTAAAGAAAATGCTCTGAAAAGTAATCATGGCTTCCTTGAAAGCAGTAAGGTGCCCTTAACCAGCCTCCTGTTGTGACACAAGACTGAATCTAAACTCTTCTGAACCAATAGGAGGCAGTCCACAAAGCCCACAGGGAGAACCTTCCCAGCAGCCAGATAATCAAGGAGGCCCCAGAACACCATTATGCTCACCACACGCAGGGAATATCCATATAGAAGCATTTTGATTATTTATTTAGCATACCAGGTTTCACATTTTAGATTGGGAAGAACTAATAGAAGCATGCTGATAGCATGCCTGCTACAGAATAGGAAAAATTTGTAGTTTGCATCTCCTACTGAGCATAAACAGAAAGCATGCTCTTCAATCAGTGGAAAACAGTTCACATAAAGCCACATGTACAAAATGGACACTAATATATATATTTTACAAACAAGATTACAAGTATAGCACAATACCTGTACAATTTTAAGAACAAAAGCTCAGTGATCATAAAGGTAACCATACCTAAATTAATTACTGAAATCATAAGCCTTCTCAAAATGTATTCCACTGTATATGTTTGGATAGCTGATGTTTGAAAAGCAAAAAAGATCCCAAATGCAGGGTAAAAATGGAAAGTTTTGCTTTCTTTTATAAATGTACAATGAACTATGTTATCTCACTAAAGACTCAACTGATTTAAAATGAGAGAACATGGGGCCCATACTATTAATACTTTTTGAAACAGTATTTCCTCAAACAAATCTGAAGAGCTCTTTCTAATCAATTACAGTACAGAAGGTGTATCGGTTCAGACTTAGAATTGGTATTTTTCTGTCACCAAGAGAAAAAAAGGGGAAACTTTAATATTTTTTAATATGTTTGAAAGTTTCTAAAATAAGTAAAAAAAAAACCCTACTATGCTTATATTTAAATTTATTTCATAAATCACTAGTTCTTAGTGGTTATATGTATGTCTGAATGTGTGTGTGTGCTTTCTCTGGGGATTGAATCCATAAATATACATGGATTCTTCTACCACTGAGCTACATCTCGAGCCCATAAATCACTTTTTCTAAAAAAAGCTTAACAAATTTATACTTGTCACCGATTTATCTCTTACTTTATTTTATCAACCTGAAAAACTAATGTCAAAACAATGGATATGACACAGATTAAACATATCATTCTAACTATTTGGAACTAAAAGAAAAAAAATATTCAAATTGATCTCTCTCCTGAGGATTTTTCCCCCCACCAAATTAAAAAAAAATAACTTTGCCAGAGACTCTTTAACAAAAAATCATAGCATTTGGAGTTATTGCAAATACATTCTGTCAAAACCACTGTAATAATCTGTAATTGATGTCTATGATTCTCTTTATACAAAACATGAGTGCATTTTAACTTATATCATCTGAATGCTTTCATATTATTTTGTGAATACAATTCAAAATTGCTACATGTCCTAAAGGATTCTTTGTTAACTGGTCCATACTAACTTCTTAGGTTTTGTATTCTAACAGTCTTCTCTTAGTGTTTTTAGATTCAGAAACACTGGCCTCATGATGTGTCTTCAGAAACACCTGGATTAGGGTTTGCACACCTCTTATCCTGTTCCAGGAAAGCTCTTCTCCAGACCTTGGTGTAACTAGCTTCTTTAAGGACAGGGTTCTGCTCATGCAACTGTCTCATCTAGAAAAGGAACCTCTTAACCACAGCATCCAAAAAAGTTGACCTGTAGGCATATCATTATATAAGAATTTATCACAGTATTTGGAATTGTAAGAATAATCTTAGTTATTCACTTTTCCTCTTTCCACTAGAGTATAAACTGTATGAGAGATGACTTTCGGCCCTTTTTGCAACATTACCTCTAATATCGAGGAAAGCATCTGGCCCATAAAATATACTCAAAAAGTACTTTGAAAATGAATAAACAATCAATTTATATATGATGAAACAAATCTGGACTTATTTAAAATCTCCTGGAATGCATGTAATCATACAGAAATCTATAGCAATTTTATTTTTATTAATTGCAATACCAGTTAACTCCAAAGAACAATTGTATTCTTTAAGTTACATAAATATTTCCAATAGAAGTTTATATAATTTGATGGTCCTAATAAAAATCCAATTTGTTTCTTAATCAGTTTTATTTGCAAGTATTGTTTCCTACTAATGGAATGCAATATAATTAATGAAGTATGCAATTTTTAAATTAGAATTATGATTTGGAAATCAAAATTTGTGTTGTTGGAATACATATATTACTATTCATATGTGTAACAGAAACATATATATGTGTACATGTATGTTATATTATGTTTATATTACATATATATGTATATATACACTCACACATATATATATATATGTGTGAATATGAATATATATGTGTGAATATGAATATATATATATATATATATATATATATATATAGGTTTTATCAATTGTATGGCAATAGGACAAGTGAACTTGCTGGATTCCTATAAAAGGTCATGCCCATGGTGATCTAGCAAACCCTCATTGTATGGCATTGCCAATGAATGATATATTTTTATGTTAAATATTTAGCTCCTGGTTAAGAATTTAAAAATTACCTCTGCATATCATGTTCTAATTATATAACACTCCTTTCTCAATATGGAATATGCTTATTTTATGTCAGTGCCAACCACTAATATTCAGGATATTGCAGACCTATTTATACAGCAATCTCTTTCCTTTGAGATTCTTCCTGTGTTGGCTAACATGTACAATTTCAAATAACTGTTACCAAATGACTTTAAAGGAAGAAAATAATATTTTGCATGGATCCTCACACTTTAGAAAACTCCCTACTTTTTCTTTCTGGGTGACTGAAATATCATGAATTTCAATAGCTTTGTTCACTGCACTTCAAATAACTAAATGATTCTGTTAATGGAACTTGAGCCACCTGAGAGTGGTAATCATAAAAAATGTTTTGAAGTTATCATCCATTAAATTTTTTATTAACTTATAATTGATCAAGTTAACTGGATGTGGCATCCTCTACCACATCTTGAAAAATGATACTTTATCTAGGAATTGGATATTGATCCTTCTTTCAATACAGACTAATGACTCTTATGAAGCTAAAGTATAGTTATAGCACACATACCTCTCAAATCCAGGAAAAACTAAACCTGTATTTGCTATTTTTAAGCAAAACTATGCTTTTATTAATAATCCACCAGTGGAATTTTCATGATGGTATAGGAGCTGAAAGAATATTGTGAATTGCAAAATACATAATCAATTAAGCATTTTTGTCACTGTTTCCAAATTGATTTAAAAACCATAAATTTACTTTTAAAGTGATAGGTACAGCAACATATTTTAAATTTACCCCCCATTTTTTGTAGTTGCAGATGGACAGGATGCCTTTATTTATTTTTGTATGTAGTGCTAAGGATTAAACCCAGTGCCTCACACATTGGAGGCAAGTGCTCTGCCACTGAGCCACAGTCAGTGGCTTAAACTTGCTGATTTTTAAAACCAAACGCTGTTTAGTCATAAAAATTCCTTGAAAGACAATACAGGTGCTTGTAACTAAATACAGACATTGTGAAAATATATAAATTAAGTATAATCAAGTTTGAGATTTGTTTCCCCCCCCCCCAGACAACACAAATTTAACTCAAGCTCTCTTTCCTTAAGGTACAAAAGTGTTTGTTTAAAAAAAAATCATTTTACCATGAATCTTAAAGTCTCAAAATAATACTTGTATGCTACTTGATCATTTTCTGTTGGCACCTTACAGCAGAAAAACACAATTTTAAAAAAGAATCAAAGAAAGCAACTTTTTGTAGGACACCTTTCATACAATTAATTACCAAGCCCTTGGAAATGATGGAGTTTTTTTTTTTTTTCTTTGGTTTGCTTTTCTGCCTACCTTCATACCACTGCCTTTCCAAACTTCCTGAAGTTCAAGCTATTTTTTTAAACTTTATATTATACAATCACATAGGTAAAAGAAGTTTCATAAATCAGAAATTATTAACATGACACATTATAAAGAGATCAACATGATATGATCCCAGCCAAGATACCTGCTGTTCAGAGAATCCCCTCCTCTTTCCTACTCCACCTCTTCTCAAGCCTGACACTATATCTTCTTAAACAATATACTGATTTGAATTTAATTTTCTTGATCCCCCTTTTATAATTCTGCTAGCTGAATCTAAAAATATACATGCGTTAAATGATATTATTTTTGTTCTGAACTCTAGAACAGTTTTATTGGACTCCTATGTATGTCACATGGAGATATAATTCATCAATATTTGCTACAATAGGGTATTCTATGTATATAGCATGTAATATTTCAATCAGAAAGGTTGCTGAAAAATTTTATTAATTCTAATAAGAATACTTGTAAACTTTTTAGTTTCTTAGAACACACATATATCCCTGAAGAAATGAAGGTTGCTATATTTTCCGTAATGCTTCTTCACAAATTGTAATTTTTATTTTAATTTTTTTTTTGCTTGACTGAACTCTCCAGAACTTTCAAAAAACAATTAAGTGGCAGGAATTAATGCCAGTCCCTCTTTTAGCTTTATCTTGAAGAAAATGGTATATATATATATATATATATATATATACACACACACACACACACACACATACATGCATTTAATATTTATATATTAAGTATATAATATTTCAGTATATATATATATATTTTATTCCATACTGAAATATTGAGAATGGTGTGTTCTCCGATTTGTTTGTAGGTATATTTTTTTATTTTCAAATGATTAAGAAAATATCCTTTTTTATATTTTACTGTTTTCTTCCCTTTTTATTGTGAACAGTTTATATTTAACCAGTGTTTTCTTTTTAATCTTTTGAGCTAATGTGAAGTTCCTTCTTTATCATGAGATATTACCATTTTGTCAAAAGATAAATGAATCATGAATTCTCCAAGTGGGCACAAATGCCTGAAATGAGTATATTTTATTTTTTACAGATAAGACTTTCTTTATTTCACTTAATAGTTTTGTATGCAGGAATTTGATTAAAAATGACGTAACAATAGTCATTTCTTTTTTTTTCTTTTTCTTTTTTTTACTTTCTTAGCCTTTTACTTGAATACACAAACACAGTAACTACACATCATGTTCAACCTCAAGAATAGAATCCTAATTAGAATAAGTTATAATTCCTGTATGTATAATATGCCAAAGTACATTCTTTGTTATGTTTATATAAAAAAGAACAAATAAATTTAAAAAAAGAAAATGTGATCTTAAATAACACTTCTTAAAAAAAAAGAGAGACAGAAAAATTAAAAGCAAAGCACACTATCAATAAAATTTGTAAGAACAAGTTCTAATTAAAACTGGTCAGCATAGGCCAAAGGGACAATAGTCATCTCTTACCTCTCCTTGCTAGGTTGTAGTGTTTAGTCAAAGTTTGGGGGAATTAAGTGCTCCATCATTATTTCTTTTATATAGAACAGTTTGTGAAGCACCACTGGTTTCTTGGCACCTATTTAGAAATGGGTAATCATAAAAATTAGGTTTGAACCTTTTATGTGTGAAAATTGGAAAAAAACATTTAATTTCTGTAATAAGTATAATAACATTAAGGTATTTTATTTCTATTTTTGAGAATTCTGGAAAGGTGTTTATTTCTATAAATTGTGAAATAGTTTTCACTCAAATTCTCATTTTAGCATAAGTGTGCTTATAACTTATACATTGTTAATGACTGTCCTAGCGTACCTATAGCAATGTTTTCCATTTCATTTCTAAAATTTTTGTCATCTTTTATTTTGTTCATTTATAAATGACTTATTATGTCTATTAATATATTTGATGAATTTTAGAAAGGATATGAATAGATTTTGTTCCTTCTAGTTTGACTGTTTTAAGTTGGATAATCTATTTAACTTATGGAATTATTGATATTTTATTTTATGTTGAGTTACATGTTACATTCTATTTTTCTTGCCTATTCTTCTCCTTTTATCTTTGGCTACTTACCTTTTTTGTGATCACCAAAAGATACAAAGAAAAAATGTTCTTCAATTTTTTGCTTTGATATTTTAGAACAAGTATACTCTTACTATTTTCTTTTAGTGGGTAATCAAAAAAATTACAATAGTCTTGGTTTTATCTCATGGACTCTTGAATCTTCCTGGTTTTTGCTCCCTGTGATCACATCCTAGTTTGCTAAATTTAAAAAGAAAATGACCTGAAGAGATATTTTGAGATTAATTAATGTGTTACCTTTATCCAAAGGTGATTGTTTCTATTTGTTTTCTTGCTTTTGCAAGATGTTTGGGAAAACCAGAAACCCAGAATTCTTATAATTTTTGTAAGTGCTTGAGAATTTTCAAATTACCAACATGGCATAAAGCTAGAAAGCAATACTTTTGGGGGTGGGTGCTTTGACTTTAAGTGTAAGGCCCTCTGTAGCTTCATTTTAAGATTTGGTCAAGAGAGCTAGGGAAGTTTTCTGGAAGTTTTCAAAAAACCCAGCTCAGCTTTCAGCCACCTCTTATGCATTGGCAAATGTCTCTAGAAAATTTCTGGAATGTTGAAAAAATAATTTATGGTTTTGGTATTTTTAACAAGAAATTCTTGTGGCATTTTCATTATCTTCAATGAGAAGATGAACTACCTAATTCACCTTTACTGGAAGAGAGATCTCTTGAGTCTGAGGTGTTCTTATGATATATATAATTTGAAAATATATTTTATGGTTAAGATTTTTCTGTTATTTCTTTCTAAATCATGTTTTTTCCTCCTCCTCCTAGTGTAACTTAGAATTAATTTGCATTAGTAAAATCCTGCAATTACATTTTATGAGCCTGGTTTCACATGCCATGATGCCTCTTTATACCACTCAAAATTCTCAGAAAATATAATGATTACATTTTGGCTGTAGCTCCCTTATTCTCTCAGCCATTTACAGAGTTGGTAGTTGGACAACTGGCAATCTGGGACTGTTCTTTGCACTAAGCAATAGCTCTCTGACAGAGGTACTCACATGTTTTTAAAGCATTTTATATTATCTATTCAAAGAATCAGTAGATATCCAAAAATTATGGAAAACCACGTCCCTTAAATGTGTGGTACACATAGCAATTTTCTCTCCAGTGCCCAGTACAAGACAGTATGCTCTAAACCATTTTCTTTCTCTGATTAAAGTATGGTTCAGAAAGAAACTAAACATAACTTACAATTTTCCAAGCAATCCCTTATGTAGCATTAGTAGTTGCTAAAAATGTTGTTCATATCAAAACATTTAACGTTGCGATTTCTCATTTGATAATATGTATCTCCTATACTGAAAGCATGCCCTAATGATTATAAAATTAAACCTCAGATAGTAAAAATAATTAACTTGACTTCTTCAATGAGATATATAAATATTTAATATAGACTCTAATTTTTATTTTCAAATACATCAGAAACCCAAAGTATGATGAAGCATAATACTATGTTCCTACAAGTAAGTACAAATAAATATTGGTATTAGACTATATACTTTTTTAAACATAAGAAAGGAATAAAAATTTATAGGAAAGTTAGAGTTTAATTTCTTTCTTACCCATAATTTCATTAAAATTCACCTGTTCCCTAACCACAAGTAATGAATTTGCGCCGTATATTCTTCTAGTTTTGTTTTTTACAAATGTATATGTTGTTGTATTTATTATTGTTGTTTTTATATTCATGATCTCATTTCACAACTTAGTTTTTTCACTTGTTTTTTGATACATTTATCATGTAAACATACCAAATCACTGCCAAAAAAATAAGTTTTAGGGGCTTAGAAATAAAGAGAAAAAAATTTGACATTTACCACTCTTCCTAATAAATGAATTTAATGTTGTTATTAAAATCATGTTATAAAAATTTTAAAGACTTCATGTGTAGAGACAATAAAACATGCAAACACTGAAAAATGTGATCTTAGTGACAAATAAGTGTTTAATAAATTTTATTTCCAGGCTATTGCTTGATACATAGTAAATTTCTCAAAAACATATCTATTTAAACAATTTTTAAAGAATATCAGAGTTAAAAACAAAATAGAAAGAAAAAGTTTGCCATAAGGGAAATCCTGCATTCTTCCAAAACTCTGTTTAATTTTTTTGAGGGGAAATGAATAACTAAAGTAGACTCATAGATTTTTCAGTATAATGTAAAAGGCAAAATAAATATCGTACTCTAACACAAAATTTTCCAAGTGTTAGTAACAGACAACAGTAATTTTACAATAATTTATAGATAAATGATTTATTTAAACTATGAGGATAATCTACATCTGATTTTCTGGACTGAAATCCTTTCAGGTAAGCCCTATAAATATGTGTGTCTATATACAGAGTGTTATTTGAGGAGTTTAGATAAAATTGCATTTACAGAAAATGCCAATGGAACAATTAACTTACAGAGAAGTAGTACAAGTTTGTTCAATGAGGTTTACAACTACATAGAGAAAGAACAGGAAGTAGTTTAGCAGGCTTTTCAAAATCTTCACATGGAAACATCATATTAGAGTTTCCAAAAAAAAGTGTGATTCCTTGTATTTAATACATTTGAACTTAGAACCCATACTCAGTGTAGTTTTAATTTGCTTTTCCCTAATTGCTAATGATGTGGAACATTTTCTTATATATTTCTTGGCCATTTATATTTCTTCTCATTTGAGTTTCAATGCCAGACATTGAGAATATAAACAATAATAAATGCTTAAAAAGATATGAGAAACAGGAACACATTTACAGTGTAGGAGGAATGGTCAATTAGTACAACTACTATGGAAATCAGTATGGAAATTCCTCAGAATATGAGGAAAGGAACCACCACATTATCCAGCTATACCACTCCTTGGTATTTATCCTAAGGAATTAAAGTCAGCATAACTGTAATAATACAAGCATACCCATGTTTATAGCAGCACAATTGCTAATAGCCAAACCATGGCACCAACCTAGCTGTCCATCAGTAGATGAATGGATGATATCAACAGATAAATGGATGAAGAAAAGATTAATTCAGCTATAAAGAAGAATTAAATAATATCATTTGCAGGACAATGGATGGAAGTCAAGAATGTTAAGCAAAATAAGCCAAACTCAGAAAATCCGGGTTGTATGTTTTCTCTCATATGTGGAAGCTAGAGAGGAAAAAGAGAAGTGTGCATATATGTGGGAAGTTTGGGGAGCATATCATGAAATTTAAATGGAAATCAATAGAGTAAAGGAAAAGGACCAGGGTGTGGGAGATATATTAAAATTATATGTATACAGATTACATGCATATTACTGTTATGTGTAATTTAAATATGTGTGTACATATATTTCTGATAGTAATAAAAGAAAAAAAAAGGGTAAGAATCATTCTAGGTATAATTGATGCTGATATTTTCAAGTACAAAAAAACCTCTTTAAATCAAAGAGTTGTAATCATAAATAAATTATATATATATATATATATATATATATATATATATATATATTTTTTTTTCATGAAAATAAAGTAACTGTGTTTGAAATTTCATTGTAGTTTAAAGGACTTATTTTATTCACAAAGAAATATTTCTTTTAGTGCTGAAATTTGTTCTATATTATGAAATGATAAATATTTTTATCTTTATCAATTCTGTATTAAAATAAATTATTTAACAAAATTATATGGTAGGTTAAAGTGTAGCTTAACTAATTTTCAGACCTACATACTAAGTTGATTTTACTTACAAATATGGAAATAAGCAGTGATATATTTCAAATTCATCCCAGAGGCTATTTTAAACTCCTCATTTAAAATACAGTTTTTGTATTCCATGTCATGGTACAAACAAAATTACATTTAATATTATTGAAGATGCTTCTTGTTTAATGATGCTGTTATACAATAATATTATATTATGCCATCAGTATAAAAGATTCCATTATGTTGGTATAATTTTCATCAATTATACATTGTAAAATGCAAATATGTTACTAATTGAAATTGCTTAGTATAGCTAAAGCTTTACTAAGGTGTGTTTTTTGTTGAAGATATGGAAAAAATAAAACATTTAGTTCCTTTAATGACACATTTTTTGATTTCTGGGCACATGTCAATAACCGATGTGCCAAGGAATAGTATGACACATTATTAGTTTTTTGATGTTCTTCATTCTTCAATTAGAGTCAACTAAAATTATTCATATCATTCAGTTATTCTTCCCTCAAATTAATTTTAATATTTTTGATAAACTGGAAAAAACATGTTTTGATTCAATAGTTGTAATTACAATGGAAACTCTTAATGTTCAAGAAGATAATTCAACATAATGTACTGCATGAGACGGGAATGGCAAAGTAAGCTTAGAAAACTCTCTTCTATGAATTTGCTCAGAACAACAGGAAAATGATCAAATTAAGTTTTCAAAATTCTGGAAACAAGCTTAAGAAGTACAAAAATCCTGGAGTCTTGACTCAAGAAATGAACTGAATATTGGCAATGACAGTGAGCTTTGTGGCATTTTAACTTGCCCTATTTCCATTCCCTTTTTCTTTATTGTAGGCTTGTAAGCCACTGATGGGGACACAGTGCAGGCTAAGAGTTCCTCCGATGCCTTCTTCTCAATGAATGGTCTTTATATAAGCTTTCTGGACTCCTTGGAAAGCCCCCGTTACAAATGCTTCCTTATTTGATCTAATTCAGATCAGCTACTGTGAGAATGAGATCACTGGTCACTTCCAGGGACTTTTGGCAAAAATCATCAAAGGCAGTTCATTGATTAACACAGCAGTTGCTTAAAGTGCCTAGAATTGGATCAAAAATTAAACAACAACAACAACAACAACAACAAAATGTTTTTAAAAGCTGAAAAACAAGAGGTCAATAGGTTCATTAAAAACTTGTAAGGCATTTCATGCTTCTGCAAATGCCACACACAAGACTCTGCAAGCCTGAGTAGGAGAGCTCTTCCTAAGATAGACTTTGAAAGACCCTAAATTCTCACCTTCAGCTGTCCTTGATACTGCACATGTAGGAACTGGAGAATAAGCAGAGTTTTAAAAGGTCTGCCTAAGCTCCTAAGAGCATTGATAAACCATTAGCTACATTAAGCAGACAAAAAGAAAGACTTATGTATTAATATGAGAGATGACAGAAGAGAATTATTGTCAACTTGGCAGAAATAAAAAGATTATAAGGGAATCTCTTATATGAACAGTTTTTTGCCGACAAATAACCTACCTAAAATGAAAGTGATGAGGCAGGGTATCTGAAAGGAACTATAACAAAGAAAGTGATTCAACAGTAATGAAAAAATTTCCACCTGGCTTCACTGTTGACTTCAATCAAATATTTATAGAAGAATTAACACTATTTTCCCACAAACACCTCAAAAAATTGAAGTGAACAATTCTCAGCTACTATGAGACAAGTATTACCTTGATACCAAAATCAGACAAAGTCATCCAGGAAGCAAAGAAAGAAATGACAGACAAATATCCTTTACTACTTACAGACACAAATATTCTTAACAAAATACTAGTCCGCCAAATCCAGCAATATATAAAAAATTACACTTTATTGCCTTGTAGGATTTTTGTCAGTAATGCAGGTTTCTTCTATGTATCAAGGCAACACACCCTATTATTAGTATAAAGACAAAAACCACATGATAATCCCAGGAGATGCAAAAGAAACATTTTACAATATCCAACACCCTTTCATGTTTAACACTCAGCAAAGTTGAAATACAAAAGAACTGTATCAACTTAATAAAAGGATATGTACAAAAAAAAAGAAACCTACAGCTAACATCATATTTAATGATAACAGACTAAAGCTCGTGCTTCAGGATTAGGACTGTTCATCCTCATGTTGGAGGTTCCAGCCGGGACAACTAAAAATCATTAAATAGAACTCTTCCAGAAAAAAAAAAATAAGAAATATACTGTCTGTATTTAGATGACTGCAGATGCAGCTCAGCGGTTAAGTGCCCCTCGGTTAAATTCCCAGTATCTCCCTCAAAAAACAAAAACCAAAAAACAAAAAAACACTCTTGGAGCTAATGGGAGAGGTAGGCCACCGAAGAAAGACACACAATCAATATGGAAAGATTATTTTTATCTCTAAAACTAGCAATAACCAAATATACAGGTATTTGAAAGAACAAAATAAAAATAGGAATAAAAATAACAAGAAGCAGATAAATATTAACTAAAAGAATCTAAATAGATAAATGATCCCAAATTTAACATTTCAGAAATTTCAATATTGTGATGAGGACAATACTCCTTCTATCAGGCTGTGGATTCAATAAAATCCCTATTAAAATTCCAGCTACCCTTTTCTCTTTCAGAACTTGAAAAACTAAGCCTGAAAATTCATTGAAAATGTTTACCAGAGTCAAAACAATCTTGACAAGAGTAAAACTGGAGTACTCAAAATTACCTATTTCAAAATTCACTGCAAAGCTATCGTAATCAAACTGGTGGTACTTATACAAGTGCAGAACCATGAATCAATGAAATAGAATTAGGAATCCAGAAATCAGCCATTATGTGCATAGTCAGTTGATTTTTTTCAACAAAGGGTACCAAGACAATTCAATGTGGAAGGGATAGTCTTGTCAGCAAATGTTTCCAGGACAGAGACACCCATCGACAGAGCAGTGACAGTGACCACCAGCTAACATACTATACAACAAGCACAATAGATTGTACCCATAAATGCAAGAGCTGTAACTACTTTTCTTCGCTCAAACCTTTCTGATTTTGTGCAACGGTTTTTAACACAAAAGCACAAATAACACAAGAAAACAGATAAATTGAACATCATAAATAAAACAAATGTATGCTGCAAAAGACAGCATTACGAAAGAGAAAATGCAATCCATTGATAGAGTTCAGGATACAATACTCCACAAATATTTCAAATGGAATAAGTTAGAGAACCCAGCCACAGTAGGCAATCTCTCTAACCTTCCCATAATCCCTCAGCTGTGAACCAGTTCTTAAAATTTAGGAAGGATTTTCTGACCTTTCCCTAAAGAAGCTCAAATAACTCCCATGTGAGAGGTGCCTTCCAAATACCTGGAGGAAGGGAGCTCCCTTATCCCTAAAGATGAAGACAGTGAATGGATCTGAACAAACGAGCAATACCGAACACCTCTGCTCATTACCCTCAGATCATCCATGCCCTGGCATATTTCTGAACTGGTCATCAAACCTACTATTAAAAACAAATAAAAAGGAAAAACAACAACATTTCTAACTCTCTGTGAACACATTTTCTTCTGAATACTCCTGAGGAAGGGACTTATAGAAATATGGTTGTTCAAATTTTAGGAACAGAAATCAGAACACAGGTAAGGAAGAATAACGAGAGAAAAAAGAAGAAGAAAAATATTTTCATTTCCAGTAAGTCCTTTCTTTTTCATTTTATTGATAATGTATCAGATAATGGCATTTCATCCAATATTACTAATTAAGAAGTATCAGAATATATTTTAAAATATTATTCTAGGACCTCTCACATCCTTTAAATCAATGTAAATGATGGTATAGTGTCAACCATGTTTTTTTTAATTCAAACCTTTGTTGAGCAACTAGTTATGTGTAAGATTCCATATTTGATTCTACCAGTAAACCACATTTAGTTAAAACTAAACTTTTAATTATTTTTTAAATTATTTAAGCATTCACAAGCTGAAGTAAATTATTTTTCTTAATATTTTGTTCTTGCACATGTAAAACATTTAAAAAATTAATTAAATACACTTAGAGAAGATTTCTATGTTCAAAACACTGTTCACTTTTCTAATGAAAAAAAAATGACCACATAATCGATGTAATTAAAAAGAAACAGTGACCGGAATGAGGTGCTACACACCTGAAATCCTAGCTACTCAGGAAGTTGAGGCGAAAAGATCCCAAGTTCAAGGCCAACTTGCACATCTTAGCAGGACCCTGTGTCAAAATCAAAAGGGCTGGGGGTATAGCTCAATGGAAGAGCACCCTGTGTCAATCCCTAATACTGCATAATAATAATAATAATAATAATAATAATAATAATAATAATAATAATAATGAACAAAAGAAACTGAATTCATCATATGCATTCTAATATGATCACAAACTATTTTACACACACAAACACACATCTTCACAGCTAAATATGGAATCATGCTATCACTAGTGTGGTTAATTGTTAATTGTTAGATATTAATGGAGGAAAATGGAATAAAAAGAGAATGTCAGTGAAGAGGAATTTCATCCTTTTTTCTATATATTTTTCCATGGTTTGAATTTTTGCAACAAGGATGATTGACTGATTAATTTAGAAGAGCACAAATCATGGAGAGTTAGTAGGGTAAAAAGCATCACAATTACAGCTGTGCTCCATTTTTCTCCTAGCACTCTATACAAGATGAATGGCAGGTGGGGGAGGAAAAGCTGCAAAGCAACCCAAGTAAATGCTCTTGATCCAAAGTGTGAATAGTGAGACTGGAAGAAAGTGGATATACACGCACCAGAGATGGATTTTAATCAATCACTATGACTTAAGGGATGTGTGAGGTGACAGGAAAAGGAAAACTGAATCTAAGTATGTTTTTAAACATGAATGATCAGGAAGACAATGATAATTTTACTTAATAAACAAAAAGGAAGAGAGTGAAAAATAATTAGAAAGCTTTGTTTTTAAAATTGTGTAAGAGTATATAATATTTGGGGGAGGGAGGTCAGAAAGGGTAGGAACTTTTTGATTTTAAAAAATTGAGTTATAAGATGTCAAGACAAAGACAATAAATAAAAGAGAAAAAAAATAGTCATCCTTTGAGACAATAATGCCTACATATCACCTGTTAACTTCAGTTCTCTGTAGTAAATTTAGAAGTTAAGATACAAAGAATTCACATGTAAATAGGTATATAGTTTCTTTGACAGCTTCTGGTTTTATGGGATACTTGCATTTATATGTTTCTTTTACACCTTGTGTTGCAATGGCAAATGAAAGAAATACAGGACGCATTAACATACACATATATACTCACATGCTCATGTAGCTGTGTGCAGAAAGAGCAGTTTGTAATAAAACTGACAGCTCTGAAGTCGTGAAGAGTTTTCTCTTTCTAACTGAATTTATATGCATAGAGTTGATATTTCAGATGTTATTTTTGTGGTGAGATCGTCTTTTGGGACTTCAACTACTGGGGATAAAAGGAATATGATGTTGATAGAATTCAAAATGCTGTTTGAAGAGGCAAGCAAAAGTGGATCTCTCTTATTACCTTCAGAAAAATTGTGGAAAATAGCAATCTTATGTCAATTATATTAAATGTACTTATTTTTTATATTTTCAGCACAGGGCTTTGAAATTTTAACAAGATTGTTATGTAAATGATAAGTTATCATGATATGATTTTAATAGCACCAACATATCAGAAAAAGATAATTACCATCTTACACTTTCAACCATCCTTGGAAAACTTAAAATATGCAGTTGGGTTTAGGCATTTGGTAGTTGTCTAATACAGAACATATTTAAATACAAATGCTTTCTAAATACAAATCATTGATATAATGATTCACAAACAAATATTCTGATTTCCAAAATTCTACTATACATGTATGCAACAACATCTACACATAAAAATCAAGCAATTGATTTAAATTCACCTATCGAATAGCAACAATGAACTAAACATAATAATAAATATTCAGATCACACAATACCTGGGGTTAAAAATAATGTGTATATCTAATTTTAACACAAATTTGCTACCCTCTTAGCAATGTATCCATAATAATCTGTCACATGCTGGTTTCTACAGTAATGATATATCTGTATATAAGTCCAGTTCATCTTAGTAGTAGTTAGTAAAGAAATGGCCATTATCTGTCAGACAAAATAAGCAAAATATTAGGAAAACATTAAGTAAGACATAAATGTTAAGCACTTCCTGGGGATCTAAGCATATGGTTCTGCACTTTGCCTTAGTAAAGGCTACATTCACTGAACAATTGTTTGTTGACTTTCTACTCTAAGTGGACATCAATCTACACCCTGGAGAGCAGACAAGGTACTCTGCACAAATGTGGCTCTAATATATTGGGTCATATAATTATTCAGACAAATAGTCAATTAATTTCATCTAATGATAGAGGTACCATGAAGTAAAGATTGTGTTGTATGCAAATGTTCAAGAGTGATGTGTAGGACAGAGGCAACATTTGAGCTTCCTTCAATGACAAGTAGCCACCAGTCATGTAAAGATAGAGTTGGGACAAGCAATTTGTAAACATCTTGAGATGGCAATGAGCTTAGCATGGTCATTAGAAAGAAAGGACTGTATTATGTAATACAATGAGAGAGAAAAAGTGAAAAGAGATGAGAGGTAAGTATGTCAGGGCTCCTTTTTATAGTTTAAAATAATTAAGCTTTGGAAACTTCAATAAGTTCTAGTGTGAGGTACTATGATTACCACAGGAATATAATTAATATTCTCAGAAATATTTTAATAAAGTTTGGAGAATGTCAAAGCAAAGCTTCCAAATTTTCTCAAAGCTAGTAAATCTTTGAATTTCAAACACGTTTATATGAAACTAAGTAAATAATGTACATGTTGAAACATTAGCTAAAATATAGAGTTACTAAAAAGCAACTTTTAGTACTGGCAGGCTTATGCTTCTAAGTTATTCCTTTACTTCATTACTGTCAATTATTGATAAAATTGCATTAACTCATCATGATGTTTTCCCTAACATGCTCAAATATTATTTCACATTGTTATCTCTCATTATTCAAATCTCTTTGTTTCTTATTTGAAATTTTTGGTCAATTTTTCTAAATTATATAAGAGGGATGGATGAAAAACATGATATACTTTCTTCTTTTCCAGATCACTTTTCTATCTCTTGTCAGATGATAGAGGCTGTCCCAGTTTCAAGAGGAAAAGACTCAAAGTGGAATTTTATCCTAACATTTTAAGCTTTGGGAAAGTAAAAGAAACTATGAAGTCAACAGATGAAGCCCAGAGAGGGCTTGCAAGGTGTACAGATAACTCCAAATGTGAAATATTGTCCCTGTTGCATGAGATAACCATCTGCACCAATCAATGAAGCAAAGCCAAACCTCAACAGTAAAACATTCTGAAAAGCCTCAAAGAGAATTATTCCTCATTTTATCACACATTCTTCTTCCCCTCTCTGTTCACATACTTCCTAACTTACCTAAGATTGTATGTGGGCCAATGTTACAGTTTAAAAATCACTAAGGCTGTTGCTTTTGCATACATGAAAGTTAACTCATTATATACAAGTGTTATTTAAACATGCCTGCTCAGTGTTGTCCTCAGATTCTCACCTTGAATGTGCTTGTGAAGTAGTGAGATCTCCATTCCATTAGAAAACAACATGTTTGACATTATAATTTATGATACATACATATATATATATATATATATATATATATATATATATATATATACTATTCTTTTAAGTATTGAGCACTGTGTTGAGAGCCACAGCCGAAGGGGCCCCAGCAAACTTTCAGACTGCCAGCTGATGATTGGCTCACAGTGGCCCCAGCAACATCTAGCTGATTGGCTCCTCTGCGGTGATGCTCATTAGGCTGTTTCCCTGCCCTTTCAGGCCACAGAGTGGCTCATTGGGGGACTTTTTTGGCTCCACCCACATGATCCAGCCAATCGGCCTCAAGAGCAGGAGGATTGTGGGAGGTGGAGAGGCTGGTGGTGGGGAGAGTGGCTTGTGGGAAGCCGGTGGTGGCAGTTGGGCTCTGGGGGTTTTTCCTGAGGAGCGGTTTTGTTTGGCATGTGTGGTTCTAAAAACAAAGTTAGTTTCTTTTGACAACTGGCTCCTGAATTGTGCCCAGCCAGACTGCGGCAGCACCGAAAGAGAGCATTTAGAAAAATAATTTTATACACATATACTGATATCAATTTTAAATTGATTTTTTTCCAGTCTGGTGGGGTACATAACAAAAGGATATGTAACAATTTGTAGCCTATTTTAGAGATGATATATGAGTGAATATATAGTTTTACTGATAGTATATAAACTATCAATACATATATAATATATACTATACTCAGATGCATTCTTAGATGTATTTGTATATGTGCAAATTTAAATAGTTCAAGATATGTAACTTTACAGAATAGGTCTTTAATGACTATTATATTTGGATCTGAATAGGGGTGGGGATATATCTCTGAAATGTTTCCCAAAAGTGCACATGTTAGAGGTTTGTGTCCCAGAATGATGATATTAGGAGATGGTAGACACTTTAAGAGGTGGAAACAATCAACACTCTAACATATTGGCACAAGAATCAACTTCTCTAACAAGACTCCCAACACACAAGAAATAAACCCCCAAATCAATAAGTGGGATTACATTAAATTTAAAAGCTTCTGCACAGCAAAGGAAACAATTAAAAGCCTGAAGAGAGAGTTTACTGAATACAAGGAAAGCTTTGCCACCAGCTCCTCAGGGCATTAATATCCAGAACATGCAAAGAACTCAAAAACTTTAACACCACAACAACCAATAGCTCAATTAATAAATTGGCAGAAGAATTAAAATGATGCTTCTCAAAAGAAAAAGACTTAAATGTCCAACAAATATATTAAAACAATGTTCAATATCTCTTGTAATAGGGGAAATGAAAATTAAAAATACATTGATATTTCCTCTTGCTCTACTCCGAATGGCAATTATCAAGAATAAAAATAAGTATTGACCAGGATGTGGAGGAAAGGTACATTCATATGTTGTTGGTAGGATGGTAAATTAGTGCAAGCACTCTGGAAAAGAGTATGAAGATTCCTCAAAAAACTCAGAATACAACCATCTTAAGACCCAACTATCCCACTCCTGGGTATGTATTCCAAATATCAAAAGTCAGCCAACTACAGAGATAAACTTCAATGTTTATAGCAGCACAGTTCACAATAGGCAAGTTATGGCACCAACCTTGGTCCATTTCAACAGACGAATGGATAAGAAAATGTAGTATGAGAAATTTCATCAAAATAGAAAAAGATCAGTAGAGTAGAGCAAGGGGATTGAGAGCAGAAAAGAGGGATGGGATAAGGGAAGAACAGTGGAATGAATCTGACCTGACTTTCCAATATGCATATATACAAACATACCACAGTGAATCTCAAAGTGTGTATTGAAATGATACTAATTACAATTTTAAAAAACCTATAATCAAATAGAAAGATTAGTAGAGAGAAGGGTACAGGGGAGGTTGGAGGAGAGAAAAAAAGAGAAATACTGGGAACTAAAGTGAAGAAAATTATATTCTATGCTTTATAATTGTGTCAAACTGAATCCCAATGTAATGTACGACAGAAAAGAACAAAAAATAAGAAATCTTGGGCTGGGGATGTGGCTCAAGTGGTAGCACTCTGGCCTGGCATGTGTGGGGTGTTGTGTTCAATCCTTAGCACCACATAAAAATAAAATAAAGATGTTGTGTTCACCGAGAACTAAAAAACAAATATTAAAAAAATCTCTCTCTCTTTCTCTAAAGTAGAAAAAGTAAGAAATCTAAAATAAATGTAAAAATAAACTGAAGAAATAAAAATAGGTATCTCACCTCTGAGATACTATTGTTAAGACTCTGGTTGGATTAAACAGTTATTAAGCAACTTTCTTTGTGTAGGCTCACAAAGAAAAATCAGGCTAAGAGACAAATATAAATGATCTACATGGTTCAATCCCCTGCATCTGCATATGTATTACAACTGAAATACTTTTTACTTAATAATAAAATCATGCCTAAGGGGAAAGAAAAAGAGGTAGGACCTAGTGGAAGGTGGTTAAGTCATTGGAGATGTGCCCTTGAAGGGCATATTGGGATGCAGAATATCTTCCTCTTTCATTCTGCTCAAGATATGTAGAGACTGCCTCTGCTATACACTACCCCACCCTGGGATCTACTGCCTCAACACAGGCCCATAAGAAATAGGGCCACCTGACCCTGACTGCAACCACCACAACTGTAAGTGAAGTTGATTACCTCAGGTATTATGGCAACTGAAAACTAATACAACATCTTCAAAATAATGAAATTGATTATGAACACTAACAGCTTTCTAAAGTGTTTTAAGAGAAAAAGTCCAAGACAAAGTGGAAAGAAGAAGAGAAAGGGATTTTAGATGAAGAAGAATGAAATGTGTAACACAAGACACAGGGCCCATTTGGCTGCAGCAACTTTCCAAAAATTGGTGGAAATTCTCCTGCCAAAGAGGAAGCCTTGTGCTCAGACTACCTTCTTGTGAGCAGTGGCTTCTTAAAGTTCTCCTCTCTTGGTACAGGGACCATGTACCTCCAAGGCCTCTCTTGTTCTTGCTGAACATGCACCTCATCACTCACAGTCCCTGCTCTCCCCCTTGACACCTGCACAACTCTGTCTCCCTGTCTTCTTAGGCATTTATTTCACTGGATTCTAACATTCTTGAAAAAATCACTCATTGTCCATCTTCCATTTTTCTATCCAGTCTCTTTGTCCGAGGTTGACTACAGTTTTCAACTCTCACCTTTAAATATTCATGTAGAAAAGTCTGCCATCTACAGTTACTGAAAGATCATAACTGAATCAATTTACTTCTTCAAACCTTAAGAGACTTCTTAATTCATATCAAGTAAAATGGCCAGACCCTGTGGCACATGCCTATAATTCCAGTGACACAGGAGTCTGAGGCAAAAGGATTAAAAATTTAAGGACAGCCTGGGAAACTTAGCTACATTATTTTCTTAAAGTAAGAAAAAAAATAATAGTATCCCTGGGTTCAATCCCCAGTACCAAACAAAACAAGGCCATATCAAGTAAAACCAGCCACTACTCCAAACTACCATATGTAGAGGCACTTTAAATTTACTAAGTGCAAGAATTAGACATCATTTCTTATTGTTTCCAATCACAGATCATATTTAATATTTGCTAATTTTATATTGTAATGTTGCCCAGAAATTTTAGCTCTAACATACTCTTAATCCAGGTATTTATCACCTCAATGCAAATTATCATACTGACCTAGAAAGTAGATTTTTCCCATTTACTCTCTCTTCACTGTTCTGGAGAATCAATTATTAACCTTCCAAACAAATGTAGTCTTCTTTTCTTATGAGCTGATAGTGGTTGTAAGTATTCCCCAGTACCAAGTGTACCACCTTGAGGGTCTGAATGTGCAGTCATTATGAAAACAGATCATCGGGATCTGGGTAAGCCCAAGAGTTAGGGATCTGAGATCAGTATAGTAAACTCAAACCTACTATTGATGGAAGATTCCAACTCTGATTATGGTAGCTGCTTTGAATTCAAATACTCGAAGGTGCTATGGGCCATGGGGAATTCTGAAGGCTAATTTTAGAAATAGCAATAGATCCTTCTCACTGCTGTCTCCCTCACACATGCATGGGTTTGAACACACTCAATTTTTCTTGTGTAAATCTTTCCCTTACTTATGATGTAATTGAACTTTTGAAAAGGTAGATTCTATTTATGTCTTTATTATGTAAATATCTGTGATTTAAGAAAAAGGATTAAACTGATTTCTTTATTTACAGTAGTATAATTAATAATATTTTCATGAGTGAACCAGAAGCAGATGGATAGAGATATAAGAGTGATAAATTTATTTATTAAATATTTCAAATTAGGTCAGTTACAGAGAACAGATGAGAATATAAGGGAATGATAAATACTCAGTGGTACTGAGTTTGTTTTCTTTTCTTTTTTTTTTAATAGAATAGAGCAATATCAAAACAATCTCTCTCATATGGGCTTGATTCCAAAACTCCACAAGATTTCCAGATGAATTTAACTACAATTAACAAATTGTGTTCCAAGTAGCTTTCTGGCCCTGCCAACTGGGGTGAGGATGAGAAGGAACCCCAGATTCACCATCATATCTCCAAAATCACCTCTAATTTTCATTCCAAAAATGTTAATTAAGTTTCTTGAAAAACATTGCAATTGAAGAAAAAAGAATTTTTTTGAAAAGAAAAAAAAATCGTAGTACTTTTAATAGCTGGGAACTTACAGACATGGTTTCTGAGTAATGTGGAAAACTGAACAAGAAGTTTCTAAGGTTTAGTTAGGACTCTAGATCCCCAGGATTGATGTTGTTGCATTCTTATAACTCCAGTGAATTTACCCATCATTTTTTTAAAAAGTAATGGACTATCAGGAGGTATTTGGAGAAAGCAGTTGACCACTACTACATATTCCTGATGCATGCTTGGTTCTGATCCCTATATCAAGAATCAGTGACACATGAAAATGACCCTTAGATTAAAGGGAAAAAAAATGAACTCTGTGTAAAACAAGAATGCTTTTGAAAAGATTCCTCTCATTTACCTAATGACAAAACCAAAATACTCAATTTATATTATTTGACTCAGATGCATCCTTAAGTCCAAATTTAAAGAAAACTGGAACATCAGACAAGGGCTGTCTTCAATACTCCAACCTGTTTTTCTAGACAACTGTGATGGGTCCTTGGTGCATCTTAATGGCTTTGTGGTCCTCTCCTCACACATGTGCCACCTCTGTGACTGACATCAAACTCTGCATTCAGTCTTGTGTTTAGGTCAATATTTGCAATCAAGACCTTATAAAATGAGTAAGGATAAATTAAAGTGCCTCACTTCTCAGGAATACCTGCAATTTTAATAACAATTAAAGATTATACCATAGATGTTAAAAGACCAGAACAGAACCAAACAAAACACTTCTAGAAAGCTGAGTGAAACATCATATAAAATAGTGGAGACTTTGGAAAATTAAAGAGTCCCTGGTATTTTTAAGGTAGCAAGCCAAATCATATCTGAAGTTCAAGCATAGGGCACAGTTGTACCATTTGACTGCCACATGCCTCTCACTGGTTCCCAATAGGTTGTGCTTTTCCCAATGAAAAGATTTTGCTCCTATTGCCAAGTCTGTCAGAGTGTTGCTCATATAGCCTAATTGTGTACTAATAACAATGAACAACAACACATCGATAAAGGTTTCGTGAAGGATTTCTCATGTGCCAGACTTGAGTCTAATGCTTTTTACACAATAACCCACTTAGTAATCATAAATGGTCCATGACACAATGTGTTTTCATTGTTCCCCTTTCTAGACAAGTAAATGGGGACCAGAGAAATCAGATACTTAGCCAATTATTTCAAGTTAATGTAGGAGAGCAAGAATTCAAACCTAGGTCTGTTTGACTCCAAATATCTCAGAAAACGAAACAAAACAAAACCAATTGCTGTTAAAGCTCATCTCCACTTGGTTGATTTTTCTGATCACTTTGGATTATACAACTTTTCTGTATTCTTACACTATATTATGTTTCTATTACGTAGTCACCTATCTGAATTTTAACATCTCTAAAATCTGTAGCTTGTCTTTCCACATGGATTTTTCTGCTTCCGAAGTATGATATGCATGCATAGCCAGCAAGGCAAAATATATTAGTGTTTCACTTATCTTCTCTAAGGAATAATTCATGGCTTTTTATTTTAGTTTATAAACCATACTTCTAAGGATTTATACTTAATGCCACTTAATACCATGTTTTGAATGGTAATTATAGTTCAAGATAGATATACATATATTTAATTCAATTATTAAAATGTTTGAATGTACATAAACAGGACTTCTATACTATAATTTTTCCATTCTGAAGTTCTTAATTTCATTAATCTACTGGTAGACTGTATAATGCCTGGAGGATAAGAATTTTTAATTATATATTTCATATTTTTTAAATCATATATTTCATATTGCTTTTCTTCCACTTATCCCAATTGCTGCTTCAGGAATATCAATAGCTTACATGTTCATTGCAAGAGAAGCATGTTTCATTCATTCATGTATTGAAATGCCACAATGAAACCCATCCATTTGTCCAATCAATATGCACTAATAGTGAAAATAAAATAACTGATAAATTGGAATTTTGTTTCTTAGCCTCTTCCTTCCTTGCTTTGGACCTTCTATCAGAAATCTGAGAGAGATTCTCAACTTCATTCCTCATAGACATTCTGATTAGACTTTGTACAGCCCCTCTATCCCCAATTTAATAATATTTGGGTGGAACATTCATTTCCTAACATTCATTTTTTCAGTTTCATCTCATTAGTCAAGTATTTTTGTTAGCCAACTCCTTCTTTTTATTTTAACGTTTATAATGTTTATTTTAAAAATTGGTCTTGTTTCTTGAATGCTGCATTTTCTTTTTCTTGAAAGAAAATAATCATAATGTTGTCATTATTTTCTGTTAAAAACTGTTTATTAATCTTGAATAGACATCTGATTTTTCTGCCCAAATAGGAGAGATGCTCCAGTGTACCCAGAGATGAATGAATACCACCCCAGAGCTGTTTGATTGCAGATCTAGTACCAGTGTTAAGGACCAGGAGTCAGTAGGACTTAGCAGAGTGAATGTGATTTTGACTAAATATCTGATTTATTCTTTCTAGTTTCCTAATTGATTTGACATCAACTCCAAATCTGTAGTTGGGCTGTGAAGGACCCTCACTGTGGCAATACTGCTCCGTGGTCATAAACTAACCTTGTTACATCAAGGACAGGTTCCCAGCCAGTTCCTGCTTTGAGTGTTCTTGGGGGTACTGTGCACAGTGATCTGAGGTCTTTAAAGGACTTCTAAGGACAAGAAACATGAATCCCAGCTTTCTTTTATTCTTTCCTTTTTTCCTTCCTTCCTTCCTTGCTTCCTTCCTTCCTTCCTTCCTTCCTTCCTTCCTCCCTCCCTCCCTCCCTCCCTCCCTTCCTTCCTTCATTCCTTTCTTTCTTTTTCCTGTTTCCAAGGTTTATACTACATTAGTGAATATTTACAAGGGTTCCTTCAAATGCTACTGAAAACCCATTCACCACAGTTTTTTTTTTTTTTTTTTTTTTTTTTTTTTTGCCAAAGTTCTGCTTCAGTCTGTTCCTGTCAGCACCATGTGTGGTAAATATTTGCATTCATTTTACACCATGCATCCTTCACAAAATTCTTTTTTTTAAATTTTTTTTATTAGTTACACATGAAAGTACAATGATCTTGACATAAAATTCTTTACTCTAACATAGATTTTTTTTCTTTATATTCTTTGGATTATTTTAGTCATGACTTGGTAGGATGCTGTTAGATTTTTATTTGACTTACAAAACTCATGGGTATGAAATTGAGGGGTGTAGTAAAAGATCTGGAAATTGTCGCGACCCCTTGCCCGCAAGGAAGACGCAACTCAGGAATCTTCTTTCAGCAGTTTATTCAGGCCTTGATTTAAGTGTCTTTTAGTGACTCCCTTTCTTTCTCCTTCTTCTCTTTCTCCTTCCTCCCGAGGGCCCAAGCACAGCCTAATAAAGCCTCCCACGTACCAATCTTAAGCCGCCGCGTGGATCTTTCTTATAGGGTGGCAAGAGATAGCGTGCCAACTCTCCACAAAGGAATTTGATTTATCACAGGCCACAGTGGAAGCCGGCGCCATCTTCTAATGGCGGCCACAATTTACAACAATGGCTTACTACAGTTCCCCCTTCTAATTTATAAAACAATGCAGGCAAAAGTAGAGGTCCTATCCTACTGTGCAGAAGTGGCTGCAATGTATGGTTCAGTCCTAAGGAGGCGCCTTCCCCAGACCTGACCCCATATCAGCCGACGCCTTTTTTCGTAGGGCGGGGGTGTGGACGTCAAACCCGCATGCAATAGGACATGCTTTCCTTGAGGTCCGTTGAGGGATCACTCAAGTGCAGTGCTTTGCCTCGCATTCTGCATCATGATGAAGGTGGACGAAGGGGGACAGCTAAGGCTGTTCTGTGGCTGCACACAACGACAAACGAGTTGACAGCACCCTGAAAGAAAGGCACGGACTTTAAGGCGATAGAGAAGCATTAGTGTGGAAACCCACCTGCGTGCAATGGCAGTAAGACCGGCAGAGTGCAAGGGCTTTCCAACACCAAGAGAATAATGAGGAAAGACATGCCGATCCCAGTGCAATGTTATAATAACTTGGGGTGCAACGGCCATGTCAAAGATTTACTGTTTAAGCTGCACAAGCCAGACTTGAGGTGAATTGCCATTTTCTAAAGCTGCAAGAGCTTGGATGATCATAGCCTTATCGTGAGCATTGCGGGCCTTGAGGCGACAGAGAAACCACAAACAGAGAAACATACCGAAGCAACACATTGCGCCAAAAATGCCTACCCCCACCCACTCTTTAAAAAAGGAAAAAGCAGAAGATATCCAATCGGTGAATTGACCCAAAGTCACGGGATCAACACGGGTGTTATTCAAGACAGCTATCTGGGTTAGTTGAGACTGGATCATGTCTTCCGCTTCCATGGACCAATTTCCAGCCAAATATTCGCCAATGATGCGGGAAGCATTCCTGGAATCATTACATCTGACAGAGGTTATGCATAAATGTGCACGTTGGTCAACACAACCCAAAAGTACTAAGTCAGCCAATTCTTCTACCTGAGTTTGGAGTAAATCTATTCTTTGGTTGGCAGCTAAAATCCCTGACAAAATATGTTGATTAATTGTATTTTGGGATTCAAGTATGGTGGAAGTTTGTTGGACAACTTGATTAATGGTGGCAGCAGTTTGTACTTGATTGGCCATAGCCATTCCGGCCGTAACCGCTGCAGCAGCAGATATCGCCACGGCTGTCACTATAGCCGCTGTGATTCCAAAATCTCTGCGGACTCTAAGTAGCTCAACAATAGGGAATTTATCAGGATCCGCAGTGACCGGGATTGGGACAAAAGTTGGAATTTTCATAACCACTGCTATAGTCCAGGAACCATTCCAACACTCAGATAAGAGACAGGTAGTATGAGAACAATCCAGCATCCCCGATGAGGTGGCCTCAGCCAAAAGGAATAAGAAGGGGGATTGGACACAGACCATTGCAGGAGGCAATGTGGCATTATACAACAGAGAGTTGAATGAGACAGATGTAAGTCTATTACCTTGTTCACTTTCCCTAACAGTACCAGAAATATTAGCCAGCCAACTTTTGGCTCCTAGCAACTGAGCCAATGCAGAAATATCGGCTGAAGCCCCCTTTTCATTGGAAATCAGCCACTGAAACCAGGACCAACCTACTCCTGTAGAGGAGCTGGCACTATTGTTAAAGTTATAAACATACCTCTTAAGAGAGGGGGAAAGGGAGAAACCTTTAGCAACTTGATGTTTCTCCCAAGAATGATCCTGACAAGGCGTAAATGTTGGGGGGAAACCAAGATTAGGGGAACAGTAAGGAGAGGCCTTAAAATGAGTGGCATTATAAATACTACTAGAAGAAGGAGGCACTGGGATTAGTACCTCGGAGATAATAGCCAAGGTAGTTATGTTAAGAGCAGAGCTGCTGTTTGCGGGGGTCCCTGAGCCTGATTGCTTCCCCGAAGCTACTTTGCTCAATACAGCACTGATAATGCTTCCTGAGACCTGATTGGACCGTAATGGCTCCTCCCAGTTAGTCAAATTTTTGGTCTTAAGGCTAATGCAATTAGCGTTTCTAAGGCTGAAACAAAAAACTCCTGTAAGATTAACTTGAGATTGATTAAAAATTCTCTCCATGTCCCCTCTAGGAGAGGCACAGGGAGCAGACATCTCACATGAGGTAGAAAAAAGAGTGGGGAGGACACTAGAATTACCATGAACCGGCATCGGCATTGGCCATGCCCGTGCCACTGCCCACCACCGCATTGGTGTCGCCTGTGCCATCGGCACCAGCACCAGCGCCAGAGCACTTAGCAGAATGAAGATCTTCATCACAGGATTGTTGTGGTATCTCTTGTTGCTGGTCAGCTGGTGTCGAGACTCTTCTTGTCAAGCGTTCAGGGACCCACAACGGTTCCGTACGATCCTGGGGAAAAACACATACAGATCCTCGTGCCCATGTCAGCACGGGGTCAGGGCCATTCCATTGGCCCGTAAGAACATCCTTCCACTTAACATAGCCAATCACAGAGGGCTGAGGGGACACATGTCTATCGGCCGCAGAGCGACCATGAATATCCAAATTCAAAAAATTAATGGTAAAGAGAGCTAAGGACAGGCGTTCTTTAGGAGTGTGTTCAGCTCCTATTCCCCCTTTTTGTTTTTGTAAAGTTTCCTTTAAGGTGCGATGAGCACGCTCAACAATGCCTTGTCCTTGAGGATTATAAGGCAAACCATGAGTAAGTTGCACTCCCATAGTAGAACAAAAAGCTGTAAATTGTCTGCCAGTATAAGCAGGTCCATTATCAGTCTTAAGGGATGCAGGTGCACCCCATGCTGCCCATGCCTCTAAACAGTGAGTAATGACATTACGTGCCTTTTCTCCCGATAAAGCAGAAGCATGGATAATTCCAGAGCACGTATCGACGGAAACATGCACATACTTAAGGTTACCAAAGTCAGGTATATGTGTCACATCCATTTGCCAAACAACCAATGGCTTTAATCCCCGTGGGTTTACTCCATAATTAGGGGGATGAAGAAATGTGACACAATGGGGACATTGCAATATTATCTGCCGAGCATCCGCTCTTGAAATGGAAAAATGCCTGCGCAGCGTTAATGCATTAACATGGAAGTTTTGGTGAAACAATTTAGCCCCCTCTAAGGAGGAAGCCAAGCATATCAATTGACCTCTAGTGGCTAAGTCCGCACAGGCATTCCCCTGGGATAACGGACCAGGAAGAGAGGTGTGAGCCCTGATATGCATTGGATAAAAAGAAGCAGTGCGGTTAGAGATAAGCTGTTGAAGCTGAGTAAAGTAAACAGACACATTGTGGGCATCACTAATAGTTCCCACGGCCTCCAGGACTTTTAGTGCTTGTACCACATAGCTGGAGTCTGAAATAAGATTAAAAGGAAAAGAACACTGTTTAAAAACTTCAATAACAATTTGTAGTTCTACCCATTGTGGATTTCCAGGAGCAAATTGATGCTGGATAGGGGGAGAGTCATTAATTACATAAGCTCCAATTCCAGACTTGGAACCATCAGTAAAAATGTTAACAGCCCCCTCTATGTTCAGGCATGGAAAGCTCTCCTCGAAACACCCCCACCGTACGACGGCGGGTCCGGAGGATATTTTTTTTTTTTTCTTCTTCTGAGCTCCTGTTTATTTTTGTTCCCTTCTCCCATAGTTAAACTCCCTAGCTGCCGAGACAGTCTCCCGAGCTCCTCCTGTTCATCCTCCTCCTCTTCTGACCCACTTTTGCATGGGAATGTGCGCAGTGTACTGAGATCTGGATACAAGCATTTCCTCCCCCGTTTCTCGCTCTGCACATTCCCCTCCTCCTGAAATATTTCACTCCGTGCCAGAGACAATCGCCTCCTCCCCTGTTTCTCGCTCCGCACACTGCCATCCTCCTGAAATACGTCACTGCCTGCCGGAGATAATTGTTTCCTCCCCTGTTTCTCGCTCCGCACACTCCCACCCTCCTGAAATACCTCACTGCCTGCCATTTCTGATTTTTCTTCATGTAATTGCTCTAAAACTTCTTGTCCTTTAGTAAGTGCTTCCTGACATCTGCTATCTGTGAGGCAACTACGAAACATCTTCCAAAGGGGTATCACCCCACCCTCTAATATGCCCTGCTCAGAAGCAAAGTCAAGGTCTGTGCCTAACTTATCCCAGCTAGGCAGTGTAAGACTGCCAGAAAATGCAAACCACGGTGCAATAACATCTGTCTTCTGTAAAAATCTCTGTAAAGTACTGCGTTTCACTTTTAGGCCCTTGGAACGTAACAGGTTATCTAGGGCCAGGAGAAGCGGACTTGAAGATACGGCACCCATGACACAACAAAAGACACACAACAAACAAGAGTGAAAGTAAGAGCAAAAGTACACAGTGCAGCTGCAATAAGATTTAATGCTCTCTCTGGCTTTACAGAGGAGCTGCCGCCTTGACAGCGGGTCCTAAATTACCTAGGACTAATCTCCGCTTTAACCGGGGTCCCAATTAACCTGGGACTAATCTCTGCTTTAATCGCAGGTCCCAATTAACCTGGGACTAATCTCCGCTTTAATCGCGGGTCCCACCTTACCTGGGACTAATTGGTGCACCACCCCTGACTGCTGAAAGTTCTGGTTCCCGGGTCTCGGCACCACTTGTCGCGACCCCTTGCCCGCAAGGAAGACGCAACTCAGGAATCTTCTTTCAGCAGTTTATTCAGGCCTTGATTTAAGTATCTTTTAGTGACTCCCTTTCTTTCTTCTTCTTCTCGAGGGCCCAAGCACAGCCTAATAAAGCCTCCCACGTACCAATCTTAAGCCGCCGCGTGGATCTTTCTTATAGGGTGGCAAGAGATAGCGTGCCAACTCTCCACAAAGGAATTTGATTTATCACAGGCCACAGTGGAAGCCGGCGCCATCTTCTAATGGCGGCCACAATTTACAACAATGGCTTACTACAGGAAATCTAGATAAGGCAGCTGGTATAACTTCCTAAAGAAAAATCTGATAATCTAATACACAGGAAAAGGATAACCTGATTGACACATGGAGCATGAAAAGGGAAAGTTCAAGAAACAATATTTGGAGATTCCTGATGACAGGAAAGAAAATAAGCAGAAGATAGGAAAACATCAGGAATGTCTATAAGCAAGATCTGTGACTGAAACTAAAATACAGAAACAGAATTTAGTTGGAAGGAATACAGACTGATGATATCAAAGCAAAATTGACTTAAAATTAGGATCTAATTACCACTTAGTCACCAGATACAGGTCACAAGAAGTCAACTTTTCAGAATAGAATTAAAATGACTTATAGAATACCTGCAGTACTTTAACTCTTTATGAGTTGAGTCACAATGACACTGATCATTAAGGGAAAGAAGATAACTTAGTTTGAGTAGAGGAGAGATACAGAATCAGATACTGATATTTACTACAATATTAACTCCTGTGATACTGAAGTCTGTGTGATAAGAATTATAAATACCGGGCTGGGGATGTTGCTCAAGTGGTACCGTGCTCGCCTGGCATGCGTACTGCCCAGGTTGGATCCTCAGCACCACATAACAAACAAAGATGTTGTGTCTGCTGAAAACTAAAAAATAAATATTAAAATTCTCTCTCTCTCTCTCTCTCGCTCTCTCTCTCTCTCTGTCTCTCTTTAAAAGAAAAAGAATTACAAATACCTCACTAAAGAATGTATGCTAAACAGAAATTAGAGTTCCTTGCTTTATCCAGAGACTCATTTCTTGTTTACCAAATGCTAATAACAATTCTCCTTAACAATGAATTTCTTTATTGCCCAAAGGTTTATTATCAGTGTTGTTATTATACGAATTGAAATTATCCTTATGTTACATTAAGAAAATATTATTTATCATATTAGTGGAATTGGGTCTGTTATTCAATATTGGTTATTCATAATGGTCCTTAAAAAGTTGCATCAATATACAAATTTTATTTTTTTCCTAAATGTGATATTTTTATTCATATAGTAAGTTCTTTGGGGTACCATTTCAATGCCCAATTCTATTTTAGTTATTATATATCGGATTAAAAAAACCTAATTGGGAATATGATTTCTAGCCTCATAAAGGCAAAAAAAGATTTAATAATGAAATATATGTATGAGTTTGAACATTGCGGGTACAGATTGAGAATACATCACCCAAAATGCTTGAGACTAGAAGTGTTTCAGATTTTAAAGTTCTTTCTTATTTCAGGATAACTATATAGATTTACAATTAGGATAATCATGATTAGCTATCCCTAATCATAACATAAAATATCTGAAATGATCAGATTCTCTCATTAGATATCATTTATAGACATATAAACTTGCTTATACATCAACGACCATACAAAACAAAGTAATAAATTTTCAAAAACATTACTCATGGAAAATTTTTTTAAATTTTTAATTTTTTAAAAAATTTTTAAGCTTTTTTGCTAAAAACTTCTCTGGAAATAAAAAATATATATCACATGAATTATCATAGAGAGAGACTTCAGCTGGATGCACAGATGTTCACTTTGGTGTGCTAACCCACCCTAATCTTGTCTGCTAGGAGTCCTAGCTGAATCTCCCTGCCCTAATCTTGATTGGCTTGTCACAACAATGGTCATGAAAACAGAAAAGAACCATAACATAAAAAGAGGTCTGCCCAAATTCCTACAAAATCTCTACCTACTCCCAGAGAAGATATGAATATTCTTCTCCTTGATCAGCCTAATCTTACTTGTCATATCTTTAACCCTCTATCTAAAAACCTCCAGATTCCCAACAGGCAGAGAAGTGGATTTGCAAGTTCATGTTCCACTTCTTTTTTTTTTTTTTTTTTTTTTAGCGAAGAATAAATTTTTCTTCTTTGCTCAGTCAGCACCTGGCCTCTTTACTGGTTCCTCAGTTTTGAGAGGGAAAAAGGACACAGTTTTGGGTCACAAACTGGTAGCAAGTTTAACACAATTAATGAGTAAATAAAAGTAGAATCTCAAAAGAAAGGACAAGAAGAATAGTTGTGACTGTTGCATATTAATTTCATTTTGGTCTGTTCCTTAAAGTAAATCCTAATTTGATCAGCTACACTTATGGCATTTTAATTCTCATAAAACTCATATTTTCATGCATTCTTTAATAATTAGGTGCATATATAGAATTAAAATAAGTATTTTCTAAATCTCATATGATAACAATCTAGACTACTCGAAGTATTATTTTTCAATATGTACTAAATTAAGTGAAATCATTTTGAACTAATTTTCTCCTAAGAAAGTTTATTTATCACATTTCTATACTTCTTACAAAACAACTACTAGATCTAAGGCACTCTATTTTTTTATTGAGGTAAATGTACATTTCTGCAACAACAACAAGATTCTAAAACATGGTTTTCATCTAAACACTCTATTGATTCAAGTCATTTAATAGTTCCACCATTACCTATTAAGTAAAGCAGAACTCAAAACTGGAAATTTTAAAAAATTTTTATTAGTTGTTGATGGACCTTTATTTTATTCATTTATTTATATGCAGTGCTAAGAATTGAGCCCAGTGCCTCACATTGGTGAGGAAAGTGCTCTACCATTGAGCCACAAATCAAGCCCCATTTGATCCTTAGATGTCATCTTGCCTGGAAAGCTACCTAAATACAAAGAGTGAAGTCAGGAGAGATAATATGCGTGGAGGAGGTGAAGATGAGTCTTTCCACAAGTATGGCTCACTTTACATACAGCCAATTATTTGTACTGAATGCAACCATCATACTAGAGCAGGAAGAATGTGGTAGATGAAGAATGAAACAGTACTCAACTCTATACCAGTGCCTTCCTGCAGAGGAACACAATTTTCCAAATTTTAAGCAAGTAATTATCACTTGTAGGAATGAGGGTGAAAAGGGATTTGGGGAAGAATAGTTCTTAGGTTTTCAGCTTTTAGGCATAGCACAGAGAAGGCAGGAATAGAACTGAATATCAATAGGAAACCCTGTGCTGTATGATTTTTTTCAATGAGATATAAAGGGATCACCTATGAACTGAGGATTTTTTAAAAATTATAGTATTAGGGATTGAATGAACCCAGGAGCAATCTACAGCTTAGCTACATCCCTAGCCCTTTTTAGTTTTTACATTTTGAGCCAGAACTCCAGTGTCACAATCAATTAGCATGCAGAACCTACAAAATAGTTTTTATTTTACGATTAGGTTCCTCTAAATTGCCCAGGCTGGCCTTTGACTTGCAATCTCCTGCCTCAGCCTCTCCAGTGGATAGGACTACAGGCATGTCTCCATCCCCAGCAAACTGAGGATTGTTAATAAAATATTTTATAGATGTTGGTTTCTTCTGAGTCATGAGAACCCAGCTAAATCAATAATCCCAAAATTTGACATTGCATGCTATTCTTTGAAGGTATGTTTACTTCCAATATGTCCAACCTAATACTCCATGCAATAGTTTTAAGAGGTGAATCTTTTGGGCAAGTGATTAAATCACAGGACTTGCCTCATGAATAGATCAGTATTCTTCCAGAAGAGACCAAATGATACACCCTATTGCCTTTCTGTCCTGCCAGCTTCCAGCAAGCGTATAGCATGTTGAAAACAGAGACAGCCTTCAACAGGCATTGGATATGCTGGTGCCTTGTTCTTGACCTTGCTGATCTCCAGAACTGTGAGAGATGAGTTTCTGCTGCCTTGTACCCAATCTAAGATATTTTGTTATAATAATAAGAACAGAATAACACATTGAGTGATGAAAGATCTTTTGGGAAAACAATGTTGGGAAGACAAGAATAGAAATGAGTTTAAACAAATCATTCGAATAATAAAAAAGGAGAAGCAAATATAAATGACATTTACATAATTAATAACAATGGAATCCACTAGTTAATACATTGGGATATCTGAGGGAATGTTTGTAGAAGACTATTCCCATCAACTGAGAAGGATTTGTTGCTTTCTGAGACATAAGTTCTATTTCTTTTTTTCTATTCTCTTTGTATTATCACTTATGGCAGCAAGAATAAATTATTAGTAATTACTTTTACCAATAGCTAAATGGAAACTAGGGTTCAGTTTAATGATCCTAGAGTAGCAAGACGCTAAAATGACTACTGAATCACCAAAGAAAAATGATTATGGCGTGTGTGTGTGTGTGTGTGTGTGTGTGTATGAAATTTATATATAAATTTTATAAATAATTTATATATAACATTAATTAATTTAATATATAATATTTAATATATATTAAATATTGATATAAATGATTTGCAAAACACAAAATATTATACATCCACAGCAATCAACTTGCATCAGAAAGAACAATTAATTGAGAAAGTTCAACTAAAATTCAATTTAAATTTTAGGAGCTATTTTCTTTAATAAGAGCCCTATTAAATAACATGCTATTGCAATCAGGTATTAAAGTAAATAATACTAAGAACCACCAGAAACATTTTTTAACAGCTTGCATTGTGTAGCATAGTTTTCTAAGTACTCTATTTGCATTAACTCTACAAATGTCTTAGTAATATTATTATATTCATATTTTATAATATAACAACATCCATTATAATAAAATAAACCTACATTTATAAATTAAAAAGTAACAGAAAATTATTTTTTGGTTGAAGATTATGTACCATGAGTTATTTTGTAGCAAGTTGATAAGAATCATGGAACATTCTGATTTCATGCAAGTGGATTCATTGTTGTTCTGAATGATGTGCTGCATATATGTATTAAGGCAGTTTGTTAAATATTTTATCTCCATACTCTAAATAAATTGACAATTGATAATGACAGAGGACATTATTAATAATAAATAATAAACATTAAATACATTACAAACACCAGAGCTGAAAAGTGATTCTGTGCTATCATATTACTCAAAATTTCAATTTACAAATGATTAAACAATTCAAATATGCTTAATATCTATTAGAGACTATGGATATAATACTAATTTTTATTTTAAACAGAAAGCTTTACCAAAAAATAATTTTGAGCAAAGAATAAGAATTTTGAAATTTTATTCTACGTAGATTTCCATAGGGAAAGAGAATAACATGACATAAATTTTGCTATAAGAAAGCCTGTATTTAAAGCCACCTTATTTTCTACATTATCTTTTTTGCATCTACAAGTACCTCTATGAAGTGTCCCCCTGCCACATAGCCAAGTGCTCCTAATGAACTTGTTCTAATAGTCCTCATCTGAAACCCTGATCATACACAACATCTTGCACAGACTATAAATAGCCAAACCATCTTTGTAGGTTCAGAGACAACAAATCAATGCATGATAAATAACAGCGCTCCACATTTGACTAAAAAATGGGATGTTAAAGTGTTTCCCATTATCACTAGCAAGAAAAAAAAGAAAATTTTCTGTCTTTGAAAATAGATGTTAGTTTGTCTTCTTGGCAGAATGTAAGTTCATCCATAGAAGTAACTGAATAGATTCTTAGTAAAATGTTTTTCATAATAATCTAACCAGGCCTTTCCAAAATCAATGTAAGAAAAATACTTTATTTATATGTTCTATCTACAATAGCATTTAACTCATTTTAATATATGTGCAGAGAATTATTTAAGTACTGAAGATATTAGGTGCAAAGAGACACTTTGTTCCCATTGTGTGGTTCTAGAAGACATATGGGAAATATGAATGTAACTAAATGTATACAAAGTATTACATATTTGCAATAGTACAAACACACACACACAAAAAAAAAACAATTAGAGATTAATTATGATGGTGTTTCCATATTGATAAGTGGTAAGTAGAGGACCAGAGGAAGAATATAAATGAGAAAATATTATGAAAGCAATGGTATTCAAACTGGATCTTGATAAATTACTATATTACAGTACATTTATGAGTAGCCTCAAAGCAATCCACACTGATGAACCATATATTCCAGTTTCTATAATTTAATTAGAGACTACAAATATTGGAGCACTGAAGCGTCAAGGAAGGGAGTCAAATAATTAAATATTGGGTGTATGTATGGACAGCCTTGAGTGCCAAGTCACAACACTCATAATTGATTCGTTAAGTAAGAATCATAATATAATGTTGTAGAATAGCAAACCTGACTAGTAAGAGAAGACAAGAAGTCTGCTGGAATTTGTAGGAGTGATCTTGAAAGATAATTGTGACAGCCTATATAAATCAAAATGAAACCCTGAAATGAAGAAATTTATTTTAATATGCACTACACAGCTATTGTTATAATCTAGTACTTTCTTAAAGCTGTTTTTTCCAAAGAAATGTATCTTAAAAAACAAACAAAAACATGCTAAAGAAAATTACTTGGGAAACTGGGTGCATTGGCATACACTTATAATAACAGCAGCTCAGGAGGCTGAGTTAGGAAGATTGTGAGTTCAAAGCCAGCCTCAGCAAAAGCAAGGCACTATGCAACTCAGTGAGACCCAGTCTCTAAATAAAATACAAAATAGGGCTGGGGATTTGGCTAAGTGAGTGAGTGCCCCTGAGTTCAGTCCCTCATACTAAAAAGAAAAGAAAAACCAAAACAAGAATATCACACAGGGAAGGGCAGTGGAGTAAATTATGTATCAATTTGTGCCGGCAATTTCTTTTTTTCTTTCTTTCTTTTTTTTGCTTTTATTTTGTAGGCCACTTTTATCATAGGGTGATCATGAACTTCCATGCACCTTTAGATAAAGAGAAAAGTGGCTTATGCTTACTACACACACACACACACACACACACACACACACACACCATAATGAGCATTTTTTGTGCGATGTTTCCCCTAGTAGCACATCCAAAAGGTCACCCACCCTCTTGAGTATTTTCTTGGAAAAGACAGAAAAGAAAAAAGTTCTCATCCAAAAAGCTTTTCTTTTTGTACAGCAACATTAATTATGTTGTCGGCTGAAGCCGAAAGAAGGCGATAGGCAGAGGCAATCTGATTCTCATCTTGTTTAAACTTGTCAGTTTCAAAATGAAGTAGAGTGTTAGTCGGGAAAATGGAGAAGGACTCCTTCCTCATTTGGAGATAAATAGCACATCTAACTCGTGCCTCCCGGCCCCCCACACCTTTTTTAGGAGGAGGCCAGCAGACACTCATCTCCTTGACTGGGCACTGCACCACAGACCCTCCTCTGACAGCCAGAGGTTGAAGTTCCTATGTGCATCAGAGGACACTCTCATCCGCTCTACAGCAGCCCAGCTGCCCTTCTGTCTCTGCCCCTTTGCTGAGAGAAGATTATCTCTAAAGTGTTGGAAGCTGCCAAGACACACACACCTTCAGGTAGAGGTGATGCTTTAACACAGTGCTTTCACCTGTAAGCTTTGGTGTTTTCTGTGGTTTGCTAGGCAAGCACAAGAGGAAGGGAATATCAACAAGCATCTATTTGTTAGACTTCCTAAATGGTCTTAGTATGTTGTGTAGCCAAAGGAAAACAGGGGGTAAGGAAGGGAGTTTAGAAAGTACAAGGAACAGGAGGAAAGCAACCGGGGGAAAGAGTGATAGGCTTACAATACAGACCCTGTTCAGTCAAAGTATGTTTAATCAAATTGTGGAATCCCTCTCCCCATCAGAGTTTGTGAATATATTTTTTCCACCTTTCACTAAAACCTTTAATTTAATCAGGTGTTAATAAGGGTACAAGGAATAAAAGGCCTTTTTTTGTTTCTCATTTCTGTGATAGAATTTTTATCCCAAAGAAAGTAAATAGATTGAAATAATCTCCACTTAAAATTAGCTAAGACAATGCTATGCATGAATGCTCTTATTTTTGAGATTAATATAGTTCTCCAAATTCCATCTATGATTTCACATCCACCCTCTTCTGCTTATTTACATGTATTTACTGGTTTAGGTATATTTTTAAGTGTGTTCTTAAAAACTGGTTTAAGTGTCATTTTTTTAACAGAAGCTTAGAAGCACTAGTGAGTATTGGCTTCATGAGAAAAAATTATATGACTTGAAGCAAAATGTGTACTATATTCTACTCACCAGTGCTCTGCATATATACAGCTTCCCTGTGATACTCCAGTGTGACTCAGAGGCTTTATTCCTTCCTAAATTTGGGTTAGGGTACATGTGCTGGGAAATAACACTTTATCTTATCCTCTTCATGACCTCAGTCTTAAAGGTCCATTAATGATGGCAAACAGAACACAAAAACAACAATACAGCTTTCTTGTCAATTTTTATTTTTTTAAATAACTGGTCCTGATAAGTAACAAAGCATCTTAATTTTAAAAAAGAAAGTGCATTTACCAATTTTTCTAATCTCTTTAAAGTTTTTCAATAGTTCTAAATTAAATCCTTTTCACCCCTATCTCTTTATCCATCAGAAAATCCGAAGGGTATTTGGATTCAGACATCCATTGCACCAAAGATCTTTCATTACACAGCACAAACAGGCACTTTTATTGAACAAGAACTCAATTACTTAACCCAGCTTCAGGTTTCATTGTACCCTGTAGCGTCTATCCTGACAGAGGCCTACTAATCTCTTCTGATAGACACTGCTACATATCAGTTCTGATACACAGAGATGATTCCTAACCTTCTTGTAGAGAACCACTGATTAAATAAACTGAGATGCCCATCTCGGCTTCCTTGGACCAATGAATAACAATGAGAAGGCATATACGGACCCTTCCCTCCCGTATAGGGTATGCTCATAGAGGAAAAAGGAGAAGGAATATATGCTGTGAGAAAATGACCAGCATTTACCCAAGCCTTGTATGGCATTTCCTAAAGTTCTTTCTAGTTTGTTTCAGCACTTTAAATTATCATCACACTCCATGTATTTTGATTGAAGAAAATCAGCTTCTTAAAGCTCTAATATCTTTGTGGCTGCCACTTATTTAAAAAAAAAACAGTTTTGACAACTAATGTGAATGATTTCACTTTTATGTAAGCAATTTTCAACACTAAAAGTGCAGTAGAATAATCTAGGAATTTCTAAAGGAAAGGGCCACACATTCCTAATGATTCTGACTTACTTCTTGGGGCTGGAACCTGGGCATTATTATGTTTTCAAGGTTTTTCAGGAAATTCTAATACATATATATATATATATATATATATATATATATATATATGAAGCATTTTTTGTGGATGTGCTGATTATTATATTAAAATAATTAAGTCATCTATAGATCAATTATTCTGCCTGCCTTCCAATGCAGGGATATTTTAAAGACAAACTTCTCAAAAGTAAAACTGATAACCAAATCAATACTTAGGAAAAAAGTCTATTTCTTAGTTTCCTTTAATATTACATCTATGGAAAAATGTCTTCAAGAAAATCCAAAGTACTCATGTACAAAACTCTTCATGATAATACTGTTAATAAACTAAAAAATTCAATGCCCACCAATGCAGAACTGGAGCTTGCAATATATATAAAAAAAACTACATGTGTGTGCGTGTATGTTTGTGTGAATGTAAACACACATATACATACATATGGTAAGGTAATAGGGAGAATACTCTCAGTGTAAAATCTATTAATGGTGGACTTTTGTTTATACACACACACACACACATACACGTTATATACACAACATGTATATAGAGAAATGGTTAAGTGCTATTTAAGCTTTTATTATTTCATTTTCTAATCATTTGTAAGAATTACTTTCATATATTTCAAGTAGCAGAGCTTATTTGGCTATTAGGATAACAGACCACTGTTATGTTTCCTTTGGAAAGTTTTTAGTGTCTTCCAAAAATTGATATGAAATCTGTTTACCACCATTTTCCTTACAGGGGAACATAAAAAAGAGACCATCTTCTACATGATGGTTTTTAACCCACTGAAAGAACAAAACATTTTTATTTGGTGAAAGAAACTATCCATTCAATTTTTCTTATTCCTTTAAATACTGTGAATCATGTTATCAATATTAATATTCTAGTATTAAAGGCTCTTCAAGGATCTAGGAAATCTTTCACAGGTTCTTCTCAAAAAGAAGTTTGTGTCCTGATTATCAAGATAAAAAATAAAATTTAAAAATATCAATGATAGATATGAGAAATTTTAGTATGAGGTTATTTATGAACAGAGGAAATGAATGCTGGGAGGGTGGTTTATTCTTTTACACAGTTGGATAGTAAATGGGAGTAGAATGAAGTTGGTAGATGGGCACAGAACACTTCTACCAATATTTACTTCTCACATTAACAATGTACTTACATGCTTTATTATATTTCAATCCTGGATCATTATCTTATGTCATTAATTCCCCTTTATAATCACAAACCTGGGTGTATATGATACTGTAGCTTTATGATTCTTCTCTGAACATGCTTCAGTTCATTAATGCTACTCTAAAGGAGCTATATGATAACTGAAGCCATTTCCTACATAGTGCGGTCAGAGCAAGGGATGTCATTAGATCTGTTGCACTAGCACTCTTAACAGCTGGGTCTCAAGGGACGATTCTAGCAATCCGTGTCACAGAAGTTGGGCACATGGAAGAACAGGCAGTTGAGACTACCTGGAAGAGATAAGAAAACTTTGGAGGAGATGCTATTGGCTTAACTGAATGTGAAAGGCAAGAGATAATTTTCCAGAGGGACAAATAGGCATATCATTACAGGTAGATCATTACAGGTAGAAGAAGAAGCACAGCCATAAATACTAGACTCTTGTGCCTATTTGTCTGTGGCTCCAGCATCCATAATCAACCAATAAAGCCATAGAAAATAAAGCCATAGATAATAGAAAGTGTCTGACATCATTATGTGCTTTCTCTGGATATGTATAGACTTTTGTTGTCATTATTCACTAAAAAAATAGAGGAACTACTATTTACATAGGATTTACATTATATTGTGTATTATAAGTCATATCAAAATGAGTTCAAGTATACAGGAGGATGTGTATAATTCATATGCAAATACTACAGTACCTCACTTCATACAAGGAAGTTGAGTATCCAAAGATTGTGGTTTTCACAAGTCAGTCTCCCATGGATACTGAACAAGACTGAGGGCACTAAGGATGTTTTGATGTTGTATAGAGTCACAAGGAGAGGAACAAAGAGACAAATGGAAATAAAGTCAGAAAAGTAGAAAAAGACAAGCCTTCAGTGTCTTGGAAATTTGGATTTGCTCCTACTGGCAATGGAAATAAAAAGAATGCCGGTGCTTTTTTTTTTTTTTTCAGTCCTGGGAAATGTATATTTGCAAGAAGCTGAAAGGGACTAAAAGTACATTTAATAAGGAATCTCAGCTAAATAAAATAAAATGTTCACACAAATAATAGTAGCTTTTAAGTTGAAATGACAACTTATTGCTTTTGTAATTTTTACTCCCTAGTGGGAATCGTCATACACTTTTGTAAGAAATGATTGTCTTTTTCATTAAGTTATGCAGAGTATAAAAGAACCAACAGGTGCCTAATATGATTGCTTGTGGTTAGGATCACTTTCAAATTTGTTTTGATATAGTATTTCCACCAGAACATTCAAAATCAGTTAATAAAAAATATGACCTACTTCCATTAGATACCATTTACTGCAGGCTGTTTATTATGATATTTTTGGCTTCAAACTTCTTGTTAAATCAAAGGCCATATCTCAGCTTCTGCTGAACAATTTTGAGCTTTCCACTTCTATAGTATGAATGTCTATTCATATTCTATAATTGAGATTCCCATCGGGAACAACATGAATCCCTGGTATAGAAAGAAAATACTCAGTGATATATAGAAGAGATCTTTTTTTTTCTCCCTTTCTTAATTTTAGTATTCTTTAACAAGAATGCTGGTTTCTTCTGATGTACAAATATTCCTCAAAAGATACAAATTTAGGATTCTAAACAGTATCCTATTCTCTGAAATTCTAATAAAATATTATTTTTTTTAAGATTAAAAAGATTATAAGTTGATAAGTGATTCCAGAAAACAGGAAAAAATCTATTTATTTAATGATTATGTGATAAAAAATAGTTTTGTGGAATCCACTGTTAGGAATTATACTGATTATTTTTAGTTGACAGAAGAATAATTCATAACTTCAGCATGTAGATTAATTATTATTGTTTCATGTTTTATTGTCAAATTTCCTCAGCTAATAAAGCCATAGATAATGAAGCTGGCAAATGAGATCATTTTCTGGTGTTTCAAGGTCAATATGTCAATTAAGATTGTGAGCTAATTCATTAGGGCTGAAAAAAAAATGAACAAGCTGAGCTACAGGAGATTGCAAGTCTGGGGCATCAAACATCTGTACTGACTTATGACATCCTCAGGTTCTCTATTTTCTGAAATGATTTAGAGATGAATTGCCTTTTCACTAATTTGACAAAAATGAGAAGTTTTTAAAACTGTAGAACATAACAGAGTTCAAAGATGGCTGGCTCATTGGAATCAGTGAACCACTACACATAATTTGAACTAATCCTTTAGATGCATTTTCATTCTATTTAACTCACAGGTAGCATGGACTTCTTCTTTTTTTAATTCACTCATCTGTTTGATAAGGATTTATTAAATATGTACTCTGCACATGCTTCTGTGTTAGCCACTTTGGAGGCAAAACAAGAAAGGCAACTGGGTTCTGCACTGTCACAGAGTTTATGGAGACAGATTTTAAGTAAGTACACAATTAGTGTTAATTGTAGTTGGCATAAGGGCTACAAGGGCAAGTACTATATGTTTTCAGAGCACACCATCATAATTGTAGCATATCTCAAAAATGAACAAGAAATCTGGTCGGAACATATGCACAGAATAACTGATAGGTAGTAATTACATCTAAGTCAACAAGTATTCTTGAGTAAGTATTACATTTCATTCATTTTTCTGGTGCTAAAGATATTAGGAAATTGCAAGATATAATTGGTGAAACAGACAAATGCACAGACAAATGATCATACAAAGCTAGGGAAGCACAGAGAAGCAGGGTTGCTCAGAAAAAAAAAATTGAAAAAAAATCTTTAGAAAGGCAATTCATTCATTTATTTATTTGGAAATATTTATTGGACTTCTATTGTAGTCCCAAAACTGTGCTCATTATTGGTGATTTATGTCCTTAAAACCAAACCTTTGTCTGCAAAAGAACTCAGAATTTAGAGCAGCTGCCTCAAGCCCCATCAGTTTTGTTCTCCAGGGAAATTGAGCAATGTCTAGGGATCTTTTTCTTTGTCACATCTAGTGGAGCACTGTCATTGGTAGGTAGAGGCCAGAGATGTTGTCAAACATTCTCTAGAGCATGGACAGCCTTCCCACAGTGAATGCCCATCCTACCCAAGATGTTAGCAGAGCCAATGCTTGGATACACCCTGGTGGACAGCTACAGAGAGTTCATTAAATAATCAGTTAGAATGTAAAATTATTAGTGTTCAAATGGGGCTGTGTTTAAAAAGGCTAACAGAAAAGTGGAGAGAAGAATCTTTTGGGTAAGGAAGAGTAGGTAGGAAAATCACTAGGCTGGTCTTCTTGTACTGCAAATTGTAGTGAGGTGCTGCAAAATCCTGGCTGTCAAAATGAAAACATAAGTTTAATTTAAAAAAAAAAGACAGGACAAGAAATTTTAGATGTAAATCAAAAAAATAAATAAATAAATTGATCAATTATATGGTGAAAATTTGGGGGAAGAAAGAGTTAAAACAGATGAGTCCATGACTTCCTAAAGAGTTGTTTGGTTTTGGTAATGAACCAGTGGTAAGACCAACCAGCAGTGGAACAAAGAAGCAACAAGTTTAAGGGAAATTAGTAATGATAATATTAATGAGTTTTATATGTTATTATGAGTCAGGAAGTGTGTTAAATCACAGCAAACATTAGATGTGGCATCACCCTGACAGTGGTTTTGAAGTCTGTACTCTTACTCCCATTTTTAAGACAGAATTGAGAGTTTAAACAAATATTCACGTTCACATTGCTTAAGAGAAACGATATGTGGTCCCCAACTGAAGTTTATCTTACTCCAAAGCCAAAGTCCTCAACACCTACATGCCACTAGGGGAGCAATACAGAGAACAGGAAATCCAAGTAGATTTTACACATTCTGCTTCCCCCCAAACAAAAATCTTGTTGTAAAAGTGTGTATGCTAGAAGCTATCAGAGAGTGCATCCCAGGGAAGCAGAAATGAGGAAAAATGAGAATGGGTCATGGAAGAAGAGAGAAAAATATTCAATATTAATATTCTGGTCTTTCAGCAGAGTCATGCAAGAGACTGCACTGATGACTGTATTTCAGGATAGCACCTGTGAGGAAGAAAGGGAAATGTGCCCATCTCTCAACACTTCTAGACATTTTCCCTAAAGTTCTAACTCATTCACCCTTTGTTTATTCCGATGGGATTCAGTGGCAGGAAATATACCCTAAGGCACGAGGAAAGAGCCACAACAAGCGCAGGGAGATAAGGTGTTGCTGAGTTGTGCCCTTAAGAAATAATCACAAGGAAAATGGTGCAAAATTAGTGCCCAAGTCCCCTGGGCAAAGAGCAGTTAAAATGTTGTAAGAAAGTAGCAGAAAGTTACCACCTTTGTTACAATGTAAGTAATTTACTCTCCCTCTGAAGAATGGAGAAAATCATAGTCACTACCTATCAACATTGTGGTAGTCAAAAATATTTTATAGGACTGTGGTTTGGCTCAGTGATAGAGCACTTGCTCATGTGAGGCACTGGGTTCAATCCTCAGTACCACATAAAAATTAATAAATAAAAGTATTATGTCTATCTACAACTAAAAATATTTTTTTAAAAAAAAGCTTTTATAAACATCAGTCATTTAAAATGGAACCTGGCACAACATGAGTACCAGATGAAATATCTGTTTTGAGCATCACCAGCATAATCATGGTTGAGAGAGTAAAACAGCCCCTTGAATATATTATGGGGATCCTCCATCAGCCAGGCCTTGATGGGCCTGGCACTCACAGAAAGGGAATAATGTGCTCTTACTGAATCTATCTGACATCTCAGAACATAGAATATGATAAGGTTGCTTTGTGATCATTATTATTTGAGACAAAAACAGAAACAAATTCAACTCATAATCATGTACAGACAGACAAAAACAGTTTCATGGCAAAACCATAAAATTCCAACTACATCCCTATCTTTGATAATATGAAGGACTGTTCTCTTTTACCTAGGAGAGTTTTAACTTTAGCCTGTTATTCTTCCCCAATAGATAATATTTATGAATAAATCAAATCAAGAATTGAACCTGCTTCCTTACAGCTTCCAATCCAGAGGCAGGTTCTGTTTTCTTGAATCCTCCCACAAATTCCATAACCCAAGCTTATACCTGTAAGTCCTTTTGAATACCCTTTAACTCAGGTGCCCTTGCACTTTATTTGTGTTCCCCCTGACTGAAAAAGCAATAAATCCATCTGCTTATTAGAAGGTTCTACCTGGTGTGATATGGCAGAATGGCAAAGACATTTTTTTATCATCATCATCTTATTCTTATTCTGCTGAAGACATTATAATAGCCACATTTTGGTGAAATTTTAGCGCTTGGGTTGTAATTGAAATCATATTACTGAAAAAAACTGCATAAGAGAATGTCAAATGGGAAGTAAGTTACAAGACTGAACCAGAAAACACTAGTGCTAAATAAAAAGAATTACTTTGTTAAATGAATGAATGAATCATCAAGAAAGGGAAGAAAGGAGAGTTCAGTTAATGCAAAGAAGAGAGCTTTCATAACATCCTAGTGCCTGATTCAGGGATGTTGAGGCAAATAAAGACTAGAGAAGCCTATCAGATTGGGCACATAGGAGGTCTGACGGACAATACTGCAAGGTGTTGGAACAAGTAAAAGACCTCTTCATGCAAAATGGTAATTGGGAGATGGGAAATTGTTCTTCTTCACAATAGAAATGTGAGTGGGACAGGTGGGATTTTGTTTGGAGGAAACAGAATTTTAAAAGGGATTCCTCATGCCCTGGGGGAAGTAAACATTTTAGTGCACTTTTAGAAAGTGTCTATGGAAAGGATAGCTTGCAGCTCCAAGAATGAGGGGAAATTTGATTAATCAAATACTTATTGTGTCAAGAAGGAGGAGGAAATTAAGACCTTAAAAGAGAGTGAGACAGCCCCTTCTCAGAAATCAGAGGAGTGAAAGATAGATGAACACTAGTACCACTACATGTGAAGGTTCTGTGTTAGAGTGTGAGGAGAGGGAACAAGTAATGCCATCATGACTGACTTCTGTTTCTTCTGTCAGAAAATAGGCCAAGGACATCTGTTGAGGGTGAGGTGCTAAAAACAGCTACAACAGAAAATGAAACTACAGTAAAGAAAAGAAAGAAGGAAGAAGAAAAGGAGGCATCATTCAGACTGAATTAAGACAGAAGATTCTTTTATCATGACAGTTACAGACATAACCAGTGGGACCAGGAAATGTTTCTCTTGTGGTCCAACATGCTGAGATCAGGACAGAATCCATCAATTGCAGGACTGGTACCTAAAGACAAGGGTAGGTTTTCTCTGGTGGAATGATAGGAGAATAATGGTGGAAAAAAAATCTACTGAGAGCACAGTTGAAATGAGTGAAGAGTGGGCCCAGGCGTAGTAACCAGGGTCATGAAGGTGGCCAGAGACTGACTAAGTCAGGTCAGACTCCCATGGATGGCAGAAGTTGAAAAAGGCAGGTGGAGTATGTGGGGAACTGCTGAAAGCCAGGCTCAGCAGAAGTGTCACCAAGGAAATTTGAATTTCTCAGGGAAAACAGGATTCACATTACAATATGAAAAAATAAAAAGACAACCAACTCCTTTGGTGTTTCCCATTATAATTCAGAAAGTGTTCAATACTGTGTGGTGACAATATTATTAATCTGAAGTGAAAAGTGTTTTCACATATTTCTCAGATGCTACATACAGACGTTACCTTCTGAAGAAAATACCAAAAAGATGTGCTCGTGCCAAGAGAGGTCATGCGTAGTATAAGAAAAAGACCTACACGTGGAATGTGTATTCTAGAAAAAAACATGCTGATATCTGCTAATAGAATTTGAAACAAATTCAAAAGTCTTAAGAAACTGATCCTATCAAAGGATATTATTTATCATCATTGTGTTGTTTTTCTATGTAAAGAACCTTAATAGGAATGGAGACAATATAAAAATTGACTACACAAAGACTTCAGTTTTCTCACTCTTGGTGAGACTTTAAAGAATAATTCATCACACCTATTTTTTTTCCCTCTAGAATGTCTGACTTTTAGAGGGAATTTACTAGACCAAAATGAACAAAAATACACATATTTCCCCTTGATGAAAAATAAGACTAGCTGCTACATCTTTATCATGAACCAAGAAATCTTATTTCCAGAGAGATAAGTTATCTGATTTTATCTCTGAGAAAACATGTGTCTATTAATTCTTAATATCTTTTCTGCTACTTTTGGTAAGGCGTTATTTTTAGGTTTAGAGAAACTGATCATAGATGGACACAGTAAAAAATAATCAGAACCACTAAAATCAGATGGCAAAGAGATGAGATGGGGAAAATACTTGAATGCAAATATACTGGAGAGGCTGGTTATTTTCATAGTCTTATTGTGACATGCTGAATTTTTTTAATGAAGTGATTTACAAGTTATGTGAAACTAAAATATAGGAAAAGTCTAAATTTTTATATATTTTTTTCTTCTGAACTCCCCAGGCAACATTATAACTGACTTATCTGACTTATCTCAATGAGTTTTTAATAAGGAATCAAAAGGTAGACCAATTTTCTCTAGTTACTCCAGAGAACGGGAGATAATTAAATGATGGTACAATCCCCACGAACTCCTAAGGATATTTTTTGGTTAACTTATGAGACTTTTTATTTCTAACTAATTTTCCTTGGGCCAATGTGCCATTCTGACCATCTCTCTACTCTCCATGGGTGGTTAAGATCTTTGCTTACTTATTTTGCTATCAAATATGGATAACTTTATTTTAAACTTCTGAATTACCTGTGGGGCTGAGAGCCTTGTCAGCTATTATCTAGGATTGTACTCTGTTTTACCCTTGAAAATTTTCACTCTGAGTTTACATATAAATTATGAAGTTGAATTCTATATGCCTGGACAGTAACTGCCCTTTCATTTGTTTGAATGTGATATAAATTTTAAACACATGATCTTTACCCTTGTCTTTACATTTGCATGTATCTATTGGCATAGCAGGAATTTTTAATTATGATGTTAATTTTAAATATGTACCTTTAACTTTGCATGTAATATAGGAGTCATGAGTCATATTCATCTTTGAAATGTATGTCTAGTCTGAGTTGAAATGTTCCATAAATAGTAAATAAAAGACTGGTGATGATATGTTAGTAAGAAAAAATAATGTCCAATACTGAATAATTTATGTATTAATTTGATTTGATTTTTTGTTATTTCTTAAAAGAAGACATTATTAAAATAATTTTACCTGCTTTTATTTGTTTTTAAGTGTGGTCATGAAAATTTAAAAACTATATATGTGGTTGTGTTAGTCAGCTTTTCATCACTGTGACCAAATACCTGACAAATCCAACTTAGAAGAGGAAAAGCTTATGTTGGGATGACAGTTTCAGAGATTTAGTCCATCATCAGCCAGCTCCATTGCTCTGGGATTGAGATGAAGCTGAATATCATGGAGGAAGAGCTTGGCAGAGAAATGCTCCTCAGATCATGGCAGCCAGGAAGTCAGACAATATAGAGTACAGGCCACATCCCCCACAGACTGACTTTCTCCAATCATGCCCCAGCTTTCTGCAGTTACTGCCCATTAGTCCCTTCAAATTTAATCCATCAAATGGTGAGTCTACAGCTCTCATAACCTAATCATTTCAGGAAAGAACATTTATGCATTGCCTAATATATGAGCTTTGCTGGATTTTAGAGTTCAAAACGCACCCAGTGGTTCATGTTTGTGTGTCCATTTTAATTCTACTGGACAGTACAGGTCTAGAAATTCTAAATTAGTCCTCTCAGCATATATTGTATTTCTCAAAAAAGGGAAGACTCGAAAATGTTATAAAATTAATTTTTTAAACTATAAAATTACACAAAACAGCTTTATTAATGCCACGGCTAAATTATTAGACAATGTAGAAAAGATCACAAATTGACATAATGCTTTCTTGATTCTTTCTTCTTAGGTGTCTACTCTGGATCATTATTAACCTCAGAGAAGAGGAGAAAGAAGGAAACCCTACTATCTGCCCCATCATTTCTCATGGGTTTTGCTTAGTTTTCCTCTCCCGACAGTATCAAGATTTTAAAATCAGCTGCTTTAATGCATGGAATGGTAAGAATCAAATTTAAAAGTGTTTCAGAGTCTAACTCAGTAGTTAATGTAGTCTTCCAATTGTCTCCAACATAATGTATTATTTTGCTGGGATAATATATTCAATATGTCTGATGAATTATTAAGTTAAATGGAACCCCTGCATCTTGCATCTCAAGTGTTCTTTAGACATTAAGATAGTTAATCAAAGGCCGCAAAAATTAAAAAAAATTCTATTATGTATTTATTTTTCTTTTCACAGATATCCAAATAATTCCAAATGTGGCACTTTGGAAGTACCCCGGTGCTGAATACAGTAAGTGATTCAGTACTTCTCTGGTCATGAATAATTCATAGGGACCTGACAAGTACCAAATTTGTTGAGCTCTGTGATTCCTACAGAGCCTTTTAAAACTTGATCTACAGACTTATTCCTATTACTCTATTTTTACTGTATCTTTGTGGGAGGACAATTACTATGATGGACATAAAATCTAAAACTAGTTAAATGATACTACAAAATGCTCCATAAAGTTTAAGTGCAACATAGAATGATTTCTCCATTTCTCTAACTGGGATGCCCAACCTTGGGACTCATGGAAACAGTAAACCTCTGTTTTAAACAGGGATGTTTTAAAAGCATATGAATATTAAATTTGTAACCACAGATAGCACGTTATGATTTAAAAGGCTATTGACTTTCTCAAATCTCCTCCTTATATCTGCTTCTTATACTACTTTTTAATCATCTTTGTTATTATTGTAAAATAAAGAATTCAAGTCTATTATAATGGATTATATTTCATATATATAATTTTGTATATAATATACTTCATGTTATCTATAATATATAATTCACATGTATAATTCATGTATGTACTATATATACAATTCATTTATAATTCATTTGATCTATGTAATTTATCTGTGTACCTATATAACCATATATGTAATTCATTAATTCAGTAAAAACATTTTTTTCTTACATAATGGATTATTGATATTAGATCTGGAAAAAGACCTTCAAAGTTCAAAACACTCCAGTTTTCTAGCCTTTAATCTACCTAATATATAAATAGAAAATATCACCTCCAAGTCAATGTCCTACTCCTAGAGCCATACAGGCCTAAAGTTCTCATCTATGTTTGTGTGCAATTATATGCCATTTATACCTACTGATACTAGCTTACATTGAAACCATGAAAAATTAATATAACCCATCTTCCATGTGAATTGAAAATGCATTTTTTTAGTCATTCTGTTACCTCCCAGGTGACCTCACTCACACACATTTATATCTGCAACCTAGAATATTTCTCTGTGTGCTCTAGTCCACATATTTGATCTTTCAATATCCAACAATTTGTCATCTTAAGGATATCTCAAATTTTGCATATTTAAAATTAAATTTATGACCTCCATACCCAAATCTGATGAGCAAGGCACTCAGAAAGAAATCATTCTCAATATTGGCTTCTCCTTCCATCCTCAGGTTCCATTCATCAGCATGTTTTAACAGTGTTTTCTCCTAAATATTCCCTAACATCACTCATTTATCTCCAACAACACCTTCAACTCTCTATGCTCATTTCTACCATCTCTTATGAATTTGAAGTGTTACCGATTCATTTTTTTTTATGAAGATGAAACCCAACATCTGCTATCTGTTAGGAACATCAGAGCCCAAAATGTTGATGTAAATATACAAATGAGATTAAGCAACTTCCTGATTTCATTTGTATATATTTTCCCTATTATTTTTAAAAAGTTTAAAGGACTTAACAATGCCCACCATTTACTACAAATCCTGGTCTCTGCTTCCTATTTTTTTTTTTTGCTTTATTAACTACTCAAAGTTCTGATATCAAGTGGGAAT